>NC_054824.1:123269445-123576707 GCF_018345385.1 Vulpes lagopus | reverse complement strand
CATTCATGACCACCCAGTAGCTTTGTATGTGCTTGGAAAACTGATGAATTGGTTGATTATTAACCATATCTGCATAATCCGCTTAGCAAATTTATTTCTAATGACTGTTACTATGAAAAATAGCATTGATTTTTAGAGTACAAATGAGATTTATTTGGAATGCATACAAAATGTTTTTGTCATTCTTTGGTTAAATAGTAAAATACACATACATAGAGATATATTTATATATTTACAGAGTTTGGGGAAATGTAGCCATATTTTCTTATTGTATACTCACTATAAGATCTAGTGGCTGGATATCTTGCTTTAAATAACTTTATTATATAGGGAGTGGGGAATGATAAAGACCTGATATCTCATTCTTAAATATTAAGCTACTGTCACTACTTTATATATAGGAAAATATGTTTCTAATGTTAGAGACATCTTCTCTTGCTAGCATGGTCTCTTTTTTACATCAGTAATGTCTTATTATTTTTAGTCATTATTTTAAGCTCTGCGATTAGTATGGGCACCTCTAGCCACCCATCATTGCAAATCTAAGAACCAGGATCAGCTGAAGTTCTCTTGTGCCTTCAATATATGCATTGAAATTTAGTCATGTATTGGGAGCCAGGCATTTTTCCCCAAACTGATAATTGTGGTTCCCTGATTTGAGATAGGACTTTAGAAATATTCAGTGGATTTCTTGTTTTTACAAGAGGACTTTCTTGCTCTTTTCAAATGGCAATTTTCATTTCATGACCATTGAATATTTGTATTTTGAATAAGTAGAGTATTTGGTTTTATTGTATTTACATGAAAATAAATGCAATGTGGTTTAATCAAGTAAATTCATTGATTTAAGACATTATTTTTGGGCAGCTCCTGTGGCGCAGCGGTTTAGCACCGCCTGCAGCCCAGGGCGTGATCCTGGAGACCCTGGATCGAGTACCACATCGGGCTCCCTGCGTGGAGCTTGCTTCTCCCTCTGCCTGTGTCTCTGCCTTTCTCTGTGTGTGTGTATGTGTGTGTGTGTCTCTGTGAATGAATAAATAAAATCTTTTTTTAAAAAAAAACATTATTTTCAGTGGGAAGAGAGAGTAGATGAAATTGAATATTTTTTGGTTCAAATAGTTATGCTATTTTGTTAGACATTGGGAATCCCAAAGAAGTTCCCATTTTACTTATTCATAGGCTTCGTTTGTCGTACTTTCTTCTAGTAGAAATTTAGAGTTTAATAATGCCTGTATAGTAATTAAATAAATAATAGACTGATGGAATTTATTTACACTTGAAAGTTTATTCTCTTTTGATACTTTCCTCTGCCATCTGTTTTTTTTTTTAATAGCAGATTTTGAATAGCTGTGATAGAAAAAATTTAAGTGTCAAAGCTTTTCAGCTTATGCTTTGTAAAGCATTCTTTACAATAGGCAGTAGTGGAATTTATGAAAGAGACATATTTGTTTGGCAAGCCAAATTAGTCCCTTGCCATCTCTGGAGTTGGAAATCATTCATTTTTATGGGTTAAGTATTAAAGGTGATTGGTACATAGAGTAACTTTTGAATCAGGTTTTTTTGCATGCAACCTGTGGCTTTTCAAGTCTTCTTTAGTTTTGGTTTGAAAATATTGTGATAGTAAGTTTATCAGTGCAGAGCATAAAGCCTTCTTTTGATAATTGCAAATACAAATCTAGAATTTATATGGAAAATTATTCTTTGTGATCCTTTGGTGATTTCAAGTGTAAATCTAGAGTCCTACCGCTGTAAATATCATTGGTTCCCAAACTTTATTCAGAAATTATTTCAACATATTTCTGCTTCTTGCTTTTTCTTTTACCTATTACTTATACTGGTTGGCTTTCTAGTAGAAGTATAGATAAATTTTCTTAATACCATGGAATTAACCTACTGTACAACTCCTGAGTCTCTTTTACTCATTAAAAAAAAAAAATTTTTTTTTTGATGGCTAACACATAGCTCACTAGTTACACTGAATCAAAACACCTTGTACATGGTGGTATCCTTACAGTATTTTCACTCTTACAACCTTTGGAATTTATTTCAAAAAGTAATTGAAAAGATCAAGATACCATCTATCCTTTTTTTATATAAGAACATAATAACATCTAGTTCTAAACCGATCTGAGAGTTCAAGTTCTGTTTTTATCTGGGCTTTTATTTGTGTTAATTATTTTGCAGGCCCTTCGCAGGGTGGTCCAGGTCCTCAGTATCCTAACTACCCACAAGGACAAGGTCAGCAATACGGGGGTTATAGACCAACACAGCCTGGACCACCACAGCCGCCACAGCAGAGGCCTTACGGATATGACCAGGTAAGTTATTTGGCCAGTGATTGCCCCATTGATTGTTCACTCATTAGGTTGTTTTCACTTGAAGGCTCATTTTTCCCTCCTCCTGTTCATAGTATATGAAAGTTAACAAAAAAAATATTTACTTTTAAGTCTTTTTCATAAAATGCTAGCACAGTTAATGATAGTTACTGTAACATGTAAAACATACCTTACCTCTAGGCACCAGCATTCATTCATATTCATCCATATTCTCTTTCTCTCTGGTCTTTACCCAGGCATACTTCCTGTAGGTATTACAAACATCATCTCTTTTTTAAAGCCCCTAAGTTCTCCTCTATCTCCCTCTGTTTATTGCTGACAACTATGCATTGACCTGTGGAGATGGGGAGTCTGTGCTCTTCGTAGCTCTCCTCTCCTCTTCACTTCAGCAGATCCAGTACACTACCTCCACATCACTGAGATCCTTTCTCTTCCAATTCGTAATTACCTCCTGTCTCTGATGCCTCCTTTTGTACACATATCCATTCTCTAAAAATATTAATAATCTTTATCTCCTGTTATCTTTCCTTCTACTTTCTCATATATGTAGAGATGTATCTCATTCTAAGGTGACTATACTCTCTTGAACCTAGTATTTATTTAAGTTCCTTCCTTTTATCAGTAGACTTTTCAGACTTAATAATCTGTGCCACAGTCATTGTTTTGTGAATCTTGTTATTATAAATATTCTAAATTCTAATGAAAATTGTTATTAAGTCGGAAGTTTCTTTAGATTGATTTTGGAATTGTGTAATGACTTTCTAGTGAGAATAATCTGGTCTGCTTCCTACTCAAGCTACCCAAAACAGGTTGATTTTTTTTGTAAGTTATGTTTCCAGCATCAATGTAGATTATCTGGTTTGAGGGAGGGAGGGAGGGAGGGAGGGAGGGAAGGAAGGAAGGAAGGAAGGAAGGAAGGAAGGAAGGAAGGAAGGAAGGAAAAAAGAAGAAAGAAAGAAAGAAAGAAAGAAAGAAAGAAAGAAAGAAAGAAAGAAAGAAAAGAAAAGAGAGAGAGAAAGAAAGAGAGAGAGAGAAAGAAAGAAAGAAAAGAAAAGAAAAGAAAAGAAAAGAAAAGAAAAGAAAAGAAAGACTTATAAGCCATGTTAGAGGACTTTGGACTTCATCCAGACATCATTTGGAGCCTATAAAGGGTTTTAAATGATGTATGTAAAGTATTTGCTATGCCTGGCACTTGGTAAACTATGTGTTATTATGTACTATATATGATAGACATATGTTATGGTACCTCTTTTATTATAATTATTCCACCCCCTGAACTTCTTAGGAATTTGGGATGGTACTGTTTTAAAGACCCATGATGTTTGGATAGATGCCAGCCACATCTCCTTCCCCACTAGAAAAGGCTATGAGGAGGGGACCATCTTAGCTACTCTAGGGTTAGTAGTCTGCCGACAGTTATAGATTTCACCTTACCTGTATCCTCCAACCCAAAGGCTTGTTGGTGTTTTCATTTTAGGGAAAGTAGTTCACCTCTTCAAGGTAGTGAAGGGAATAGAAAACTAATACTGACTCTTATATCCAATAGTAATATAATTATAGTGTTGATGTAGGCAGATGACTCTTGTGGCAATGTGCAGGATGAATTAAAAGAGGGGGTAATTGAGAGAGAAATCCATGCTGGAGGCTGTTGTTTCTCCATCATTTTTTTCTATCTTAGTAAACAGCATTTTGATTCTTTCAGTTCCTCAGTCTAAAAACCTGGAGTCCTTTTGGCTCCTCTCTTTTTTTGCAAATCAAACATCTTGTCAACCAGCAAGTCTTATCACTTCTTTCTTCAAAATATATCTATATCTAGCCATTTTTTTTTTTTTACAATTCCTGCTCTTACCCAAGTCAAAGTTATAACGGTCACTCACCTGGACTTACTGTAGTATCTTCCATTCTGGTCTTCCTACTTTCATCCTAGCTCCACTATAGGATATGCTCCACATAGGACCCAGAATAATCTTTTAAAAACATTAATCAGATGTTTTTAAAGCCACTGCTCAAAGCACTGTGGGTCTTAAAAAAGACTTCAGTCTTAAGGTGAAGTCCAGACCTTATAATGACCTACAAAGCCCTCCATGACTCGTGCCACCCCTGCAGCTGTCCTACCACCTCATCTCTGCATTTATAGCTCCCTTCATTCAGTTTGCTTCAGTCAAATTGGCTTGCTTGCTGTTCCCATACACATCGAGCATATTTCTACCTCAGAACCTTTATATTTGCTGTACCCTTTACTGCCAAAACTCTTCACCAATACTTTGGCTTCTTCACTTTCTTCAAATCTCTGATCTGTCACCGTGTCATATCAAGGAGTCCTTCATGGTCTACCTATCTAAAATAGGAACATCTGTGGGGTGCCTGGGTGGCTCAGTGGGTTGAGCATCTGACTTGATTTTGGCTCATGATCTCAAGGTTGTGAAATTGAGCCCTGTATTGGGGTCGTCGTCTTCTCCTCCTTCCTCCTTCTGCCCCTCCCCCAGCTTGTACCCTCTCTCTAAAATCAATCAATCTTGAAAAATAGTAACGCCCTCCATTGCCTTGCTTTATAGTAGCTCCCCCTTACCCACAAAGGATACTTTCCAGTACCTTCAGTAGATGCCTAAAAACCACAGGTAGTACTGAACTTAGTATATACTCTGTTTTTCCTATGCATATCTATGATAAAGTTTAACTTATAAATTAAAATATAAGTTTATAAAATTAATTTATAACTTTATAAGAGATTAACAGAATAATAAAAGAACAATTATACAATATACTACAATAAAAGTTACACGAATGTGGTCTTTCAAAGTCTTACGGTACTGTACTCACTTTTCTTATGATGATGTGGGCTGACAAAATGCTTGCGTGATGAGGTGTGAAGTGAGGGGAATGACATAAGCATTGTGATGTAGTGTTAGGCTGCTACTGACCTTCTGATGATGTGTTAGGAGGATCTTCTGCTGCTGGACCACAGTTGACCATGGATTGAAACTGAAACTTTAGAATCTAAACCATGGATTGGGGCGGGGGCGGGGGGGGGGGGGAGCGGGGACTACTGTATTTCTTCATCCTTCTGTATTGAAACAACTTCATTTTTTTTTTTTAATATTTATTTGAGAGAGCACGCAGGGGGACAGGGGAAGGGAAAGGGAAAGTGGACTCCAAGTTGAGCCTGAAGCCTGATGCGAGACTTGATCCCAGGACCCCAGGACAATGAGCTGAAGGTAGATGCCCGACAGAACCACCCAGGGGCCCACCCAATCAACTTTATTGAAGTATTATTGACATGCCATAAAATACACATATTAAAAGTGTACAGTTTGATATTTTTTGATGGGTCAGTCTTTTCAATTTTACCCTATTCTAAGGCATGTGTAGTGATAGCTCATTGTGCTTTTCATTTTCATGTCCCAAAGGACTAGTGATAATAACTTGTCATGTGCTTATTTTCATCTATGTATCTTTTGTGAAATGTCTGTTCAAATCTTTTATTTTAAAATTCAGTTATTTTCTTACTATTGAGTATTGAGAGGTCTTTCTATATTTTACATACAAGTCCTTTATCAGGTATATAATGTGCAAATATTTTTCTTCACTCTGGATTTTCATTCAGTATTGTCTTTTGAAGAGAGGAACTTTAAAATTTTTATGTAGTCCAGTTTGTCAAGTTTTTCTTTTATATATCATGCTTTTGATGTTATGTGTAGGAAATCTTTACCTAATCCAGAGTCACAAAGATTTTTCTCTTAATGCTTTTCTTTTAGAAGCCTTATATTTTTAGACTTTATATATAAGTCTATAACCCATTTTGAGTTAATTTTTGTAGGAAGCACAAATTGAAATTTGCATTTTTGTTTTCAAATGGGTAACTAATTTTCTGAGCACCATTTGTTGAAAAGACTATCCTTTCTCTGCTGAATTGTCTTTGAATCTTTGCTGAAAATCATAAATATGTCTATTTATGGACTATGTATATATCAGTCTTTATGTCAGTACCATGTTGTCTTTATTACTATAGTTTTATAGTAAGTTTTGAAATTAGGTATTGTTAGTTTTCCAGCTTTGTTCTTTTTCAAAGTTGTTTCAGGTTTTTGGAATTTCCATATAGATTTTAAAATCAGCTTGTTAATTTCTACAAAAAGCCTACTGATATTTGATGGAGATTGTCTTAAATGTATAGATTTGGAGACAATTGTATGCTAACATGTCAGTGAATATTCCATCCAATGATCATGGCATATGTCCCTTTAAACTTTTTTTTCAATAGTGTTACATAGTTTTCAGCATACAGATCTTAGATTTTTGTCAGATTTATCTCTAGGTATTTTATATTTTTGATACTATTGTAAATTTTTTAAAATTTCAATTTATAGTAGTTAATTGCTGGTTATATAAAAGTATAATTTATCTTTATTAAAATTTTATCAAAACTGTAACATTAACTCATTACTTTTATTAGTTTTTTGGTAGATTCCTTCAGAATTTCCACATAGCAGTCATGTTGCCTATGGATAAAGACTATTTTTTCCTTTATAATCTGAATGCTCTTCCACCCTCCCCCTTAATCTATCCCTGCCTTAAAACCTCTGATATCATGTTGAATAGAAATAGTTGAACATCTTTTGTCTAAATCCTAATCTTAGGGGGCTAACAATGAGGCTTTCAGCCTTACATAAGGTGTGTAGGGTTTGTGTAGCTGTCCTTTATCAGGTAGAAATTATTGCCTGTATTCCTGCTTCACTGAGAATTTTTATCAGGAATGAATGTTGAAATTTGCAAAGTGAATTTTCCTTATCTTCTGAAGGAATCATGGTTTTCCTTTTTTAATTTAGTATGTTAAATAATATTATTTGATATTCAAGGTTTTTTTGATATTCAAGTTTTAAATTAATCTTGGATAGTTAGGATATACTTCACTTGGTCATGATGTATTATTATCCTTTTAATATGTTGTTGGAATTGATCAGCTAAAATTTTAAGAATTTTTGCATCTATACATATGAGGGATATTGAACTCTAGTTTTCTTTTAATGTCTTTATCTGGTTTTGTTATCAAAATAGCATGAGTTTCAGGACGTCTGGGTGGCTCAGCAGTTGAGCATCTGCCTTTGGCTCAGGGCGTGATCCCAGAGTTCTGGGATCAAGTCCCACATCAGGCTCTCTGCATGGAGCCTGCTTCTCCCTCTTCCTGTGTCTCTGCCTCTCTCTCTGTGTCCCTCATGAATAAATAAATAAAATCTTTAAAAAAAAAAAAACAGCATGAGTTTCATAAAGTGAGTTGGAAGGGCAACTCCCCTTTTCAGGTTTCTTGAAGGATTTTTGTAAAATTGGTGTTATTCCTTCTAAAATGTTTGGTACAATTCACTGGTGAAGCCGTTTAGGCCTGGATTTTCTTTGCAGGATGGTTTTTAATTAAAAATTTTTTTTCTTTATTAGACATAAGAGTATTCAGGTTATACATTTCTTTTGAGGAGATATTTATACTTAAGGAATTTGTCCATTTTATTTGTTCTGTCGAATGATTTCTTTTTTATCCTTTTGTATCTCTAGTATCAGTAATGATATTTCTTTCATTTCTGTTACTGGTAATATGTATCCTCTCTCCTTTTTTTTCCCCTAAATAATCTGGCTGCCAGTTTTTATGTACTTCATTGATCTTCTCAGAGCTAGCTTTTGATTTTATAGATTCTCCTCCCTGTCCCCCCACCAATTTGTTTTTGTTGCCTTGATTTCTGCCCTCTATTTTTTTTAAGATTTTATTTATTTATTTATTTATTTATTTATTTATTTATTTGAGAATAAGCAAGAGAGAGACCACAAAGAAGAAAAGGGAGGGGGAGAAGCAGACTTCCCACTGAGCAGAGAACCATTATGGGGCTTGATCCCATGACCTGAGCCGAAGACATCTTAACTGAACCTCCCAGGCACCCTTCTGCCCTCTTCTTTATTATTTCTTGTCTCCTCCTTGTTTTGGGTTTTATTTGCTCTTTTTTTCCAATTTCCTAAGGTAATAGCTGAATTCCCATTGATTTAAGAACTGCCCTCCTGATATAGGTGTTCATTGCTGTAAATTTTCCCCTAAGTACTTCCTAAGCTATCACCCACAAACTTTATATGTTGTGTTTTTCTTCAGTCGAAATATTTTCTGATTTTGCTTTTGATTTCTTCTTTGATCCAAGTGTTATTTAGAAGTGTATAATTTAGTTTTCAAGTATTTGGAGATTTTCCAGATATTTTTCTGTAATTGATTTTCATTTAATGCCATCATCATTATTCCATCAGCATTAATGTGACTTGAATTCTTCAACTTTTCTTGAGACTTAATTCATGGCCTATGGTCTGGTCTATGAGGTTGTTCTATAAATGTTAGATCAAATTGATTGATAAGTCTATATCTTAGCCGATTTTCTTTCTACTTTATTTCTATTGAGAAAAACATATTAAATCATTGGCTCTAATTCTGTCTGTATCTTAATGCTAACTTTTAAGGTTTATACATTTTTAGAATTTTTATGTCTTGATTAATTTAGTCCTTTATTATGAAATAACTTTGTCCATGATATTATTTGTTCTGAGATCTTTTTGATATTAATGTAGCCAACCAACTCTCTTTGGATTATTGATAGAATTATATATTTTTTTATCCTTTTTTGAGAAGATTTTATTTTTAAGTAATCTCTGCATCGAACATGGGGCTCGAATTTGCAACCCTCATATCAAGAGTTGCCATGTCCTACCTCATCCAGCCAGGCACCCATATCCTTTTATTTTTAACATATTTGTGATTTTATATTTAAGTTCTGTTTCATGAAGGCAGCATTTGTCAAGTCTTGCTTTTTTTTATCCAATCTGACAGTGATTACATTTTGTATGATTATTAGATTTGGTTGAATCTATCATCTTGTTTTTTTTTTTTTTCTTATTTTCTTATTTTGTTCTTCCCTTTTTCTTCTTTTTCTGTCTTAATTTGGATTTTTTTTTCTTGCTTTAAAAAAGACTTTTTATTGATGTAATTCATGTACTATTTAATTAACTCATAATTTTGTAGTGTAGCATTCAATGGGATTTTTTTTTTTTAATTGCATATTCATTTCTCTCTAAACACCCAGCCCTAGGAAACAGATAGTTTACTTTAGATCTGTATAGATTTTCTTATTCTGGATATTTGAGATAAATGGAGTCATACAATATGTGGTGTTTTGTGATTGGCTGTTTTCACTTATTGTAATATTTTCAAGGTTCACCCATCTTGTAGCATATTTTAGGTGCTGTTATACCACCTTATGTATAAAGCCTTTCAATAGTTTACTTTTATTTCTTTTTTCTCAACCTTTGTGTTATTGTTATAAATTTTACTTGTACATGTGTTATAAACTCTGTAGCATATAGAATTTATTTTGTTTTTAAAAAGCAATTATCCTTTAAAGATATTTAAATAATAAGAAAAAATCTTATATATTTATTTATGTAGTTACTACTTCTGGTGCTCTTGATTCCTGTGATAGAGGCATAGTTCCATCTGGCATCATTTTCCTTTGCATGAAGGAAAAGATATTGTTTTAACATTTATTGTAATGCAGGTCTTCAGTTTATGTATGTTCGAGAAAGTGTTTATTTCTCTTCCATTATTGAGAAATATTTATTCTGGGTATAGAATTCTAGGTTTACAGGTTTTTTAAAAATTTTCTTTCAGCACTTTTAAAAATGTGGCTCCACTGTCTTCTTGCTTACATTATTTCCAAGGAGGCATCTGCTGTTGTTACTCTCTTTCTTTTCTGGTGGTTGGTATTTGTTTTTTGGGGGGCTGTTTTTAATTAATTTTTTTTTTAAAGATCTTATTTTTTTATGAGAGACACAGACAGAGAGGCAGAGACACAGCAGAAGGAGAAGCAGGCTCCCTGGGGGAGCCTCATGCAGGACTCAATCCCAGGACCCCAGGATCATGACCTGAACCAAAGGCAGATGCTCAACTATGGAGCCACCCTAGTGCCCTTGGCTGTTTTTTAAATTTTTTCCCTTTATGAAATTATTTGACTTTTTATGCTTTGGGTTCATATATCTTCTTGCAATTTGTAGCTTTATGGTTTTCATTAGATTTGGAAAAATTCTGACCAAGTATTTTTTTTTCTTTTACCCCTATATCCCTTTCTGTCCTCTCCAATTACATCATTAGTTGACTTCAATTAAATGTATATATGTCTGCTTAAACTTGCACCATAGTTCACTGATCCTCTAATTTTTTTGAGTAGTTTCTATTGCTTTATCTTAAAGTTCACTAATGTTTTTTTGTTCATTTCATTCCCAGGTTTTCATCTCTTGAATTTCAATTTGAGTCTTTTTTTCTAGAATTTCAGTTTGGGTCCTTTTTTATGTCTTCCATATTTCTACCTAAAGTTTTGAACATCTGAATTATAAGTATGATAATTGTTTTGATATTCTTTTCTGATAATTCTTAATATCTAGGTCAGTTTTTTGATCTACTGGGCTTTTTTCAAACCCTTTTATTATGGGTTATTTTTCTCATTCTTTGTATGCATGATAATGTTTGATTGTATACCAGAAGTTGTGAATATCACTTTTTACTTTGTTGGATGTTGGATACTACTACTACTACTACTACTACGACTTCTTCTTCTTTTGTGGGGGGATGCATAATATTCTTAAAAATAGTTTTGAACTTTGTTTTGGGATGTAGTTAAGTAATTTAGACATATGTTGACCTTATGGGAATTGTTTTCAGGGCTTTTTAGGCAGCACCAAAGCAGTGTGTAGTCCTTGGCTAAGTATTTCTGCTACTGAGATAAAACCTGTTCAAGTACTTGACCTAATGTCCTTGAATTGTGAGGTTTTCCACAATTTTCTGGCTGGTGGGAATAAGTACTATTTCTGTTTCTTTATGAGCACCAAATATTGTTTCCTCTAATTCTTTTGGTTGTTTTTTCCTTGGGCGGGTATTTTCCTTGCATGGATTTGCATATCAGTACTACACTGAATACTCAAGAGAGTTCTTCTTCAGATCTGGACAGTTCCCTGCTCTCTGTGCATTTCTTTCCTCTCTGGTACTCTATCCTATGACCTAGAACTCCTGTTTTCTCTCCAGACTCTAAGCTTTATGTCTTTAACTCAGATTCAGCCTTCATTCCACTCCACACTGCAGGAATTCAGGAATTTATATAAGCAGAGAGCTCACCTCATTTGGTTCTAATTTCTCAGATTGCTGTTCTTTGTTACCTTGTGTCTTGAATGTGATTATGTCATATGTTTTGAGTGGTTTGGGGGTAAACCCATCTTAACTGGAAACATGTTTTAATTTTTTAAAAATAGACGTGTTTTAAGCAGTTTTAGGTTCACAACAAAATGGAACACAAAGTACAGAGTTTTCTTTTTTTTTTTTTTAAAGATTTTATTTATTTATTCATGAGAGACAAAGAGAGAGCGGGGCGGGGGGCAGAGACACAGGCAGAGGGAGAAGCAGCCTCCATGCAGGGAGCTCAACATGGGACTTGATCCTGGCTCTCCAGGATCACACCATGGGCTGAAGGCGGTGCTAAACCACTGAGCCACACGGACTGCTCTACAGAGAATTTTCTATAAGTCCTTCCCCTACATATGTATAACCTCTCCTGCTTTCAACATCCCACACCAGAGTGATCCATTTGTTATAATCAGTGAACATACATTGAGAGATCATTATCACCCCTATTCCATAGGGTTCACTCTTGATGTTGTACCTTCTATGGGTTTTGACAAACTTATAATGACATGTATACCACCCCCCATTATAGTATCATATGGAATAGTTTCATTGTCCTAAAAATCTTCTGTGCTCCCCTTATCTATCTCTCTCTCTTCCCTAACCCTTGGCAACCAGTGATCTTTTTACTGTCTTCATAATTTTGCCTTTTCCAAAATGTCATATACTTGGAATCCTGTACTATGTATAGTCTTAATTTCACTGGCATTTCACTTAGTAACATGCATTTAAGGTCTTCTTGTGGCTTGATAGCATATTTCCCTTTAGTGCTGAATAATATTCCGTTGTCTGGATGTACTGCAGTTTGTTTATCCATTCATTTATTGAAAGACATCTTGGTTGCTTTCAAAATGTGGCGATTATGAATAAACTGCTATAAACTTCCATGTGCAGGTTTTTGTGTGGGCATAAATTTTCAGCTCATTTGGATAAATACCAAGGAGCATTCTTGCTGGATTATATGGTAAGAGTCTATTTAGTTCTGTGAGAAACTGCCAAACTGTCTTCCATAGAGGCTGGACCATTTTGCATTCTCAGTAGCAATCTGTCATTCTACATCCTTACTGGCATTTGGAGGTGTTAGTGTTTAGGATCTTGGCAATTCTAGTAGGTATGTAGTGGTATCTCATTGTTTTTATCTGCACTTCCCTAATGACATAACGTGGGCATCTTTTCATACATTTATTTGCCATCTTTAGTGAGGTGTCAGTTCAGATCTTGACCCATTTTTTTAATTGGGTTGTTTGTTTTCTTATTGTTGAGTTTTAAGAGTTTTTTTTTTAAATATATTTTGGATAATAGTCTTTATCAGATGTGTCTTTTGGAAATATTGTATTGTCTTCATGCTTGCTTTCTCATGCCTTTGACATTGTCTTCTGCAGAGTAAAAAATTTTACTTTTAATGAAGTCCATCTCATCAATTATTTCTTTCACGGATTATTCCTTAGGTGTTGTATCTAAAAAGTCATTACCAAACTCAGAGTCACCTAGGTTTTCTTCTAGGAGTTTTACTCTTGTGTTTTTTACATTTAGGTCTGTGATCCAGCTTGAGTTAATTCTTGTGAAGATTTGAAGACCTATGTCTTGATTCATTTTTTTGCATGTGGTTGTCTAGTTGTTCTAGCACCATTTATTGAAAAGCCTCTTTGCTCCATTGTATTACCTTTGCTTATTTGTCAAAGATCAGTTTACTGTATTTATGTGGGTTTATTTCTGGGTTCTCTTTAATGTTCCATTGTTATTTTTCTGTTCTTTCACCAGTACCACACTGTCTTGATTGCTGTAACTTTATAGTGAGTTTTAAAGTCAGAACTATAAGTCCTCTGGCTTTGTTCTTCAATATTTTGTGGCTATTCTGAGTCTTCTACCTCTCTCTGTAAGCTTTAAATTCACTTGTCAATAACCACAAACACCTTATTTGGGTTTTGATTGGGATTGTTTTGAATCTTTAGATCAAGCAAGGAAGGATTGACATTATAACAAAATTTATTTTTCTATCCATGACCATGGAACATTTCTCCATTTATTTAGTTTTAAAAAATTTTTTTCTTCAGCTTTTTAGTTTATCTCGTGTTCATCTTATATATACGGTATTAGATTTATACCTGATTTTCATTTTTGAGGTACTGATGTAAATAGTATTGTTTTTAATGTCAAATTCCACTTGTTCATTGCTGGCATATAAATAAATGATTGACTTCTGTATGTTAACCTTGTATCCTGTAACTTTGCTTATTAGTTTCAGATTTTGTTGTTGTTATTGTTGAATCTTTGGGGTTTTCTACCTAGATGATCATGTCATCTGCATACCTTTATTTATTTTTCTTATTGCATAAGCTAGAAATTCTGGTACAGTGTTGTAAGGGGCTGGTGAAAGGGGACATCCTTGCCTTGTTCCTCATTTTAGTGGGGGAAGTTTCATTAATTATGTTAGATGCTTAAATTTGTCAGTGTAGTGTGTATCTCCATGTGACAGATTATGTATTGTTTATTGTCAGATTCTCTTCCTCTAGAATGTTAGTCCTTTAAAGAGATCATCGTGTCTATTTATTATCACTGTTGAGCTTCCATCGCCTAGCAGAATTTATCAATTAGCAGTAAATATTGATAAAGTATAAATAAGTGAATAATTAAGGCCTTTACTTCCTAAATTTGAATGGTGATCATAAGATAAGAATACAGAAAGAAATTCCCAAAAATTACTGTGACAATAATTTTAGGACTTTAATATGATTAGATGACTAGAAGAAAGAAATTTAAAGATGATTGGTATTGCTCAGGTTTCTAGCTTAGGGACTCTTCATTCAACACACTCTCTCTCTTTAGACAATCTTATTTGCTCACATGGTTTCAGTTTATCATGCTGCTGCCCCCCAGATCTCTATTTAGTCTGACTCTTGCTTTTCCTTTTTTTTTTTTTTTTTTTAAGATTTTATTTATTTATTCTTAGAGACAGTGAGAGAGAGAGTTAGAGAGAGAGAGAGAGGCAGAGGGAGAAGCAGGCTCCATGCAGGGAGCCTGATGCCGGGTCTCCAGGATCACATCCCAGGCGGCAGGCAGCGCCAAACCACTGCGCCACTGGGGCTGCCCTGACTCTTGCTTTTCAAAATCAGATACCTACTGGACATCTCCACTGAGATATATCATAAATATATCAATTCAGCATAACCAAAACAAACTCAGAATTTTTCTACCCAAACTTATTCCTCCTTTCTGTATTCTCTTTCAAAGAAGAGAAGTACTATCATCAAGCTAGAATGCCAAGTGCCATATTTGGTATCTAAGACTTTCTCCTTCTCTCCATCTAATACATGACAGAATCTTGTTAACCCTCCTTCCTAAATTCTTAAATCCATCCAATTCTCTGTAACTACTGCCTTATCTTAGTTAAGACCATCAACATGGCAGGTTGCTTCCATTCTGTTTTCTTGCTTTCTTTTCTCATTCATTCTTTATACCTTAGTCAGAGGAATTTTGTAGTTAAAAAAAGAAAAAATTGAAGAAGCAGATATAGAAAATCTGAAGTTTAGAGAGTTGGAGTGATTTGTCCAAGATGACAGAGCCAAGAAGTGGTGGAGCTGGGTGGCAAATTCTGAGTGACTATAGCCCGTAATGACTGACTAGAACTCACTTTCTCAAGCTATTTCCAGTAATGTCAATGAGTACTTGAGTTGTTTGTAGAGCATTCTCACATTTTTCATCTCTAATAACTTTTTGAGGTGGAGATTGTAATGACTTATACTTGTCAGATGAGAAAATTGAGAAGGGGAAGATAGGTAACTTTCTCAAGGATTAGCTGCTGTTAAGTGGTGGAGTCAATGCTAGAAATTGGTTTCTGACTCCCAAACCCATACCTTTAATCCTGAAATTCGCTAATGTTTGCAGATATATAGTATACTTTTTTGGGCTTGATTGTGATTTGATTTGGTCCCAGCACTGTGATCAAGTGTGGTTCAACTTACTTGAACTCTCAGTGCTTCAATTTCTTCATCTATAAAGTGGAGATAATATTTACTGTATAGGTTATAGATGGACGCAAAGCATTTATTAGTGTCTGACACTAATAAAGTGTTAGTTATTGAGATATAGTAAGGGTTTGCTATTATTAATACTAGCCAGACTTCTTAATTTCTGTTACTTCAAGGCTCTTTGTTACCAAGTAATGAATAGCTTTCCACATTACTGTATATTCCTTTTTTACTCTGTTTCCCTAAGCATTATATACCTGTGTTTCCAACATGCCTTTGCTTTAGCTATTCCTTTATTTGAAGTGCCTCATTTTCTTTTCTCTGCTATTTAAAGTTTTCTTAAGGTTTCCACATTCTCTGAAGTATTTTTCTAATTATTTTAGCTGTGTTAATCTTTTCATTCGTGAACTCTTAGAGAATTTCTGTAATTGTACTTGATTTATTTCTGAGTTTTACTTTCCCTGTTTTTCAAGTTTATTATGGTGATGAGCATGTAACATTTGCTCAGTAAATGTTTATAACTGCTTGATTATAGTATTCGGCACACATTATTCAAGAAGTTTTATGTGTCAGTATCAGGCACCCATCAGTACTTGGGCCATGAAGATAGGTAACACCTAGTCCCTACCCTTATTACTCTCAAGTAGTTCATAATATAGTTGATAAATTATAGCTTATATTTATGTAGCACAGCAGTTCTTAACCTCTCTTCTGCTTTCACATCATTCATAATATGTGCAAGTCACTTTTATCATTAATATCTCATTAGACACATTCACTAGGGGAGCATTTCCCTCCGGCATTGAGGTTTCCTTACTTTTAATATTTAAAAAATTTTAAAAGCCCTTCCTCATGTCCTCTCTTATTTAAGTGTCCTAACAAACAGATGAGGTAGGAATTAATGTAGCTATAAATGGAAAGAAAATTGAGATCTGTAGACAGGGATGTTACATTCCTACCCTTAGTGAAGAAACTTAGTCTCAAAGAGCTTTTTTAGACTCAGATGGAAAGTTAACAATAGAGTTGGGACTTAGATTACCTAAATACTGAAGTTGAGATTAGCAATTGAATAAGAAAAACCTGATGCTAAGTATTTGTTGACTTATATTTCTTATTTTAAACTTTGTATTATAGGAATCTTTACACAATTACAAAAAAAGAGGAGTATGCTGGATCTCCATATACCTAGCAACCAATTTTAACAATTATCAGCATTTTGCTAATGCTATTTTATGTGTATATATATATATATATATACACACAAAGCTACATTTTTTGAGTATTTTAAAGCAAATTCTACATTTGATATTCTACCTATAAATATTTTCAAGATGAGCCCTGACTTTAAATTTTATTGAATATAGCTATGAAAAGTACATTAATATTTTTAAAATACCTTAATTCTCTTCATGATGCATTATTTCATTAGAAATATAGTGGTGTTCAACAGATTTTCAAATACATCTATATCTATATCTGTGGAAATATAAAGTTTTAGGTTGCTATTTCTTAAAGTATAGAAGTAATTCAATTCTAGAATACTTTATTGACATAAAATAATGTGACTTGGAGGGGAAAATTTAGCTAAAGGAGATAATTAGCGGATTATGTGCTACCTATGAGTACTGTTTTTAGAAAATAGGTGCTTTTAGGAGCATCTCTTTTAAACACATTTAAGAAATTTTTGTTAAAATATATGTATTTTCTAATAGGTTTCTCTTTTCTTCTACCATTCTTTTTCTTTTTTCAGAGGAAGAGATATTCCTTCTCTTCTCCAAAATCTAACCCTAACAGCAGTATACTAGACATTATTTACCTCCTTTGTAGAATTCTGCTACTTCATTTATCACTTCTTTTTATCTGTACTCTTTGTCTCCTCTGTCCTGTCAGCCTACAGGCCTTCAAATCTACCTTATTAAAAGCCACAAAAACAAAACAAACTTCCCTTGATTTTATGTACCAGCTGCCTGTCTGAATGCTTTTGCTGACACACTGTTGGCCTCAGGGGAAAGCTGAGCTTCTTAGTATGGATAGAAGGTTCTTTTCCCTTTATCTCCTAGGTATCTTTCCATCCTTGCTACTTATTCCAAATACTATTGATGTTAATTCAGAATAGCAATTGTAATAAACTAAACAGTCACAAAATTGTTATATTAGCACTGTAATTAATACACAATACATATCATACCAGGATTTAGAACCAGAACTCATTCATTCTTGCTCAGTTCAGTTCAATAAAATTCACCAAACATTTAAATTTCTACTGTGAAAATAAATAAATAAATAAATAAATAAATAAATAAATAAATAAATAAGTAAGTAAGTAAGTAAGTAAATTTCTACTGTGTGACAGGTACTGTTCTAGATTTAAAGACTCTGAAATCCACTTGCAATTGAATGTGACATCAGAAGCAATTACAGAAATGCCATGTACCTAAATATATAACAGTTTCTGTTCGTTATCAATGAAGTCAACTTTTGTAGTATGACAATGTTAAGATTTATTTGTAATTTTCTCTGCCAAATGATTATGGTCAAACTATGGTCAAATCGTTATCTAATTGTATTTTTAAATTTATCTTCTAGGGACAGTATGGAAATTACCAGCAGTGAAGAAGTACTTACATTCCAATAGCCAGTATCTATTAGCAGCCATATTGTCACCTCAGCACTGTGGACACCTCTGTGTGAAGAGATCCTTCCATTCCATCTAGTTTTTGGAAAAACTTTGTGGATAAGTGGCTGTTTCATCAGTAAGCAGCCTTTGTGGCTTAGTTGTAAAGGCTTTAGTAGCTAAAAAATACTCTTGATTTCACATTTCTACTCTAGATGGCAACATTGGACAGAAAATACAATGACATAACCAATTTGCAATGATTTGGGAACTGTGTTTCAAATGGACTGTTACAGACTGAAAGGTGTGAACAGCTTTGTATGTTTATGAAGGTTAAGGGAATTTAATACTTTTCCACAGATTCTTTTGTAAGGGGAAGAGGGAAATGTACACTTTTTACAGCAGCAATATTTTGTATATTATGTTTATTTCATGTGTTGAATATGCAAGGCGGTACACTACGCATTGGACAGAATCAGAAATCCTCTGTTAATGTGGATTGGAGCTTGGTGGATGCTTGATTGTGTTGGTCTCAAAATGGTGTACTATAGAAGATAAAGGTGAGGGAGAAGACAAAGCACACCATATGTCCACTATTATGTTCTTTAGAGGAAATTCAGATCCCTTTTATCTATTAGATAATCAAGGGCACTGTGATAGTTTTGAGTAAAAAGACATTTTTTAAAAGCTTTCCAGTTTTGTGGATTAAAACCTTTTTATAAAGATCATTTATAATACAGTTTTAAAATGTGAGGCAATAAGAATGACTTCATGTGGGATCTGAAAAATCTTGGTAGCAGTTTCATATAAATGAAGTGGTAATTCTTCTAAAATAGCAATAACTGAAAATGGGAATGTTAATTTTACTTTAAGTAATCAGGGAACTTAGAAATATCAAAGCATTTTTTAAATGGTATCAAGAAGAGTCAACATTGATCCAGTAATTTTATTTTTTAACATTAAAAGGATAATTGGTTTATATAATAGAATAGTTCAGGAGACTTTACAAATCTTTATTTCAGCTTTCTTCACTGGAAATAATGCCATTTATAAAGGGACACTTTTAAGTTTTTCCCTTTTTGTGTTGGTTAATATAACAAAGAGATGTTTAGGAAAATGCTTATTGATGAGGTTTATTCTGATCTGTATTAAAAGCATAGAGGTTGCATTCTAGATCACTTTATTAGTGTGGCGTATTTAATCATATTCAAGACTGTCCTGTGCCTGATTATTTTAGCTAAATTCAGGGATATTGCATTGGGCAGGAAATCATGCAATGAGAAGTTTATAACCACAATTATTTAAGCATAATCTGAAAACATCTAGCCTAAAGGTAAGTTGCTATTTTCATCACAGTTGCCTATGCCCAGGGAATAAGATGTATTCTTTATAATTGAATTGTTTTTTCCCCCACTTCTAACTGGAAACAAAACAGAAGGGGTGCCATAAATTTGAATAAGCAAAATGTACTGTTTCAACATACTGTAATCAAAAGGAGGAATTTTAATATGTTTCTGTGTGTGTATGAGAGAGAGTATGTGTGTTTTAAGGTCTGAATAGAGTTTTTTTCAACTTGGTCAGTAGAAAATGGACATCAAATTTGAACAGATAAAGCATGGACAGCCTTATTGTGATTGAAAATGCTTATAGGTTCTGTGCCAATTTTCCACCACTGTGTACTTTGTTGCTATTTAAAACTGTATCAACTCTAACGGAAGAATAAATTATTTGTGATTTTAATTTTCTCATTTGTTTCTTTAAATTAGATCTCTTTGACTCTCTTGTTTTGTCTGGAGACTTTGCTGTGGGTTTTTTATATAAGTTAGTCTGGTGTAAGCAGACTATATTTGTATTCTAGGACTTTATCAAAATTCTCTTGCCATGCCCAAGTTAATTAGAATTAACTGTTCAGTAATCAGCATGTTGTGTGGGCTGTTTGTTATAGAATTCTTTTTCTGAAAATGAAGTCCATGAGGCTATAATCAAGATGACTGAATTAGATAAATGAGTTGAGGAGACAAAATTGTACTGAACCCAACCTGGTGTAGATATGTTATCTCATTTGAAATAAGCTCAACTGACATTAAGAAATAATTTGTCTTGCCAACCCATCTTCTGTTGTCTTATTCTCCTTTTAATGGAAACTAAAATTGCAATTTTAATAAGCAGAATTTCCTCCAGGACTTTCTTTCTAGAGACTAGTGCATTTGCAAGGTTTAATTGTTTTATAACAGTCCTATTTCGTAAAAGTTTTTAATTGGTGGTGACAAAAATTACCTTACTCCTTTGATACCTAGTAGGAAGACTAGCTGTACCAGAAGCTTTTTTCCAAATCTGACATTCCCATATAGACTAAATTCCCCAAAACTGAAGTTCTTATTTTATCAAAATGTATTAAAATGAATAAATATCATGCCATCATATAAAATTCCAGAAGCAAAACATTACTAAGAAAAGAGTGTGGTGATTATTGATCAACATTTTTGAATACTTAACTGAACTAGTTCAATTGTTTAAGAAATATGTTAGCATTATTCTATAGACTTGTGGTGGCACATTGCTTTTGGTATGTTTCTGTTTTTATTTTTTTTAGTGGAATATTCAAACAGATGCCCAAGTAGAATGTTATAATCAGCCCCATGGTCCATTAACCTAACTTAGATAACTGGTTCGCTTAGGAAGCCATGGCTAATCTTGTGTTGTCCAACCCACAAATGGAAGCAAACACTACATCCTTGAAATATTTCGTTAAGTACCTCTAAATAAGTACAGTTAACTACGTGGGTTTGAACTGCATGGGTCCACTTATATGCGGATATTTTTTCAATGAATACAGTGCCATGCTATAAATCTATTTTCTTCTTTATGATTTTCTTACGTTTTCTTTTCTCTAGCTTACTTTATTGTAAGAATACAGAATATAATACATATACAAAATATAATCAGCTGTTTATGGTATTGGTAACAGTAGGCTATTAAGTTTTTGATGAGTAAAAAGTTACACGTAGATTTTTGACTATGTTAGGGGCTTCATGCCCCTAATTCCTTTGTTGTTCAAGGGTCAACTGTACTCTTTAAAAAACACTGGGGGCAGTCTGGGTGGCTCAGCGGTTTAGTGCCACCTGCAGCCCAGGGCGTGATCCTGGAGACCCTCCCTGCATGGAGCCTGCTTCTCCCTCTGCCTTGTGTCTCTGTCTCTCTTTCTCTTTCTCTGTGTGTCTCTCATGAATAAATAAAATCTTAAAAAACAAACAAACAAACAAACACTTTAGCACCGGGACTCTTCCTGCTCTTGAAATTTTGTAATTTCACTATTAGTGATTAGAAACCAAAATTTGTATGAATAAATTACCACTTTTTCTTTCACTTAAAAAATCATTCTTGAATAATTAAGACCATAGCAAAAATAGATTGCACAAAAAGTGAACATGCTCCATAATTTCATCTCTTAAAGGTAACAGTTGTTTAAAGGTTTGATGCATTTCTTTCAACTTGATTTTACACATATAAGCCAACATCTATTACTGTTTTGTCTCTTTCAACAAAAATGGAATCAGATACAAGTCATACTATTTTGTAACTTCCTTTTTTTTAATGTTAGAAATATCTTGAATACTCCCTATTCTGTGTTGTCCCTAATTTTTTACTATTAGGAAAATAAAACATTCATAAGTGATCCTGCGAGGATTTGGGGGTTATTTTTGTGTGTGTGTGCTTGGTGAGATATTTCTATACAGTAAATTTTGAATGTTAGGTATAAGGCTATGTATTAAAAGATTTCCCCCTAAAAAATAAATTCTTGCCAGCGCCAGATTATTAGCCTTGTTAATTTTTACAGTTGTAGTAGGCTTTCAAAAGCACTCTTTGGATTTAATTTGAAATACATTTGTTGGGGATCCCTGGGTGGCGCAGTGGTTTAGCGCCTGCCTTTGGCCCAGGGCACTATCCTGGAGACCCGGGATCGAATCCCACGTCGGGCTCCCGGTGCATGGAGCCTGCTTCTCCCTCTGCCTGTGTCTCTGCCTCTCTCTCTCTCTCTCTCTCTCTCTCTCTCTCTCTGTGTGTGTGTGTGTGTGTGTGTGTGTGTGACTATCATAAATAAATAAAAATTTAAAAAAATATAAAAAAAAAGATACATTTGTAACTTTGAACATCTTTTCAAATGCTTAAAGGCACTTTATTCTTTGCTGCAAAATACCTCTTAATATCCTTTGTTCATTTTTCTGTTGGGATGTTTTTTGTGTAAGAGAGAGGAAATAATATAAATACATATGCACAAATATTATATATAGTTCTCTATGCAAATGTTAAATCTATGTCTTCTATATATTGCACATCTCTTCAGATGTGCAATATGTTAACTTAGGTTATGATGTCTTTTACTGTATTAAGGTTTTAAGATTTTACATATTCATAATCATAGCTTCTTGCAATCTCCCTAACTTGCCAATTTATAAAAAAGTATTTTGCTTCCATTTTTCTAAAATTGATTGTACATGGAAAGTTTAGAGCATTTACCTTTTTCCTATGTGGATAACTGGTTGTTTCAACGTTATTTATTGAATAAACCAACTAATTTGAGATGTCACCATATTCTGTTTATTTAAAACACAAATTATAATTAAGGAATGTTTAATGCCATTTCAGTGACTGGTTAGATTCACTTAAGTACAGTTTTGTTGGCATAAAGTTGTGGATTCTTTCCCCCTAAGCAAGCTGTTTTTTATTGGTGAAGAGTTAACTGCAAGGGTTTAAATAATGACTGGCTTCTTAACAGAGAATTACTAAAATGTGATTTTTTACAGAATAAGTAGAACCTCTTGCTTGTTGGAAGTTTTCAAGTTCTTTAATTTTTCTTGTACCTTGGCAGTTAATTACCTCCATAGATGCCCCAAAGTATTTCAGTTTGATTATTATAAAAAAAGTAAGAAATCAATATACATTTTTTTATTTTTAAAACTCCAAGCCTCAGAAATAGACACTGCAATATAATTTTCATTAATTCAGTAAAGACCTATAAATAGGGTAATCATATAATGGTAATCATATAATTTATTGCTTAATCTGGGAAACTTGATAATGAAAGGAGGATACTATACACAAGCATACATATATGTATGTACGTGTACATGGGCATAAATGTATATGTGTGTGTGGATTTTATACTTGTACATATGTGGAATTGTACATATATAGATATAGATACATAAATATCTTATTTTGTCTTTTTCCTGATAGAGGTCCATAGTTTAAGAAGTTCAGTATGCAAGTGATACATTTGTTTTGGCTATAATCTTTAACTGTGGTAACATATTGAGAGATTTTTCATGAAACAGTGCATTAAAAATATTTAATGTTAAAATAGATGAATAAAAAGTCCTAAATATTTTGAGACACTTTAATCATTTTGGTCTGTATTAGGGAATACTGGTTATTCCCTAATATTCTGTTTCCTTTAAAAAAAAAATACCCAAGTTCTGGGTGGGCACATAACTGTGTACCTAATGCCTACATTTAACAGCATCCTGTGCAACTAGACGTGGTCAGTGACTAAGTTCAGCCAGTGGGATGTGATTGGAGTGATGCATGCAGCTTCTAGATCACAGCCTTAAAAATGTACTCCTTTTTTTTTTTCCATTTCCCAAGGGCTGGAACATGACATATCAGTGGGAAGATTTAACCTTACAGATGAGAAAAATATCTTAGAGAATGGCAATGCATCTAGATAGAATCAAAATTCCCCCGAATGGCCTCCTGAAGCCCATTCTGTTGCCTATTGGTGTGGACTCCCAACATGAGAAAATTAACACTCCTCTCTTATTAAGCAGCAGAGCCTGTAGTTCAACATAGTATCATACAGTAGAAGGCCATTAACATTATGCTATATAGGATGTTCTGTTTGGAGTCCTAGTTTTTATGGATAACAGGCTAGTATATTATGTGTGTAGTATACTTCATAACGGTTCAGTGCCTAATCATTCTTGACTCATGAAGTAGGACAAACGTATTTCCTCTAAGATCATCCTCTGCTTTCTATCACTTGAATGAACTGAATGCTATAATTTAGTAACAATAGATTTAATTTTAAAGTATTGGTAAAAATATACTTCATATTTATCATTTTGGCGTGTGTCTAGTAACATTTTAAAATCTCTTCAGTTTTTAACTTTTATTTTGGCTTCTGTTTTAATTTGTTTTTAGCACTTTTTGTCTAATGCTTTCTTATGGTTTCTTTAGTCTTTTGACTTTCACTATATGAAGTGTGTACTTTGATTCTAACTTTCCTGCCAACTCTTCTTTTGGGGAGAAAAAAAAAAGATGTACTAAAAGCATTTGGTTTTTATACCTATTGTGGATCTTATTCAGCTTACGTCAAATATGAAGAATTTCATATACGCTTTGATACAGATCATCAAATTTTTTATCTTTGAGGACTCTTAATATTAGTAGATCAAAATACTGTTTATAACTACCAAGGATTTTATCTTCTATCAATATTACTATAGCAGGGAATTATTTCTGTTAATGCTTAGTAAATTAAGAGCAAGGAAGTGTAGCTGTGGCTTTCTTTTCAGTACTAATATCATTCTATCCATAGAAATCCTATTTTCTGTTCATTAATTTCAGTATTCCATTCTTTCCCAAGATCTCACCTCACAGCAAGCTTTCATACTTCAAGCTCAACATGTTAGTGCTCAGTCCTCATTCCCACATAAACACAACCATTTTGAAAACGTGAACTGATATTAATTACCCCCTTGGCACCAAAAAGTCAGGATTTCCTGATGCGGCACGCTAATGTAAAATGCATTAGTGCAAACGCTGGCTCCAAGGGGTAATACTCTCTAAATAAACACAGCAATGTTTTTCTTTATTCACGACTCTCAGGCTATTCTGAAAGTCATTCATCCTCCATACCCCCCAAAAGCATTTTGAGTTTTAATAAGTTATAACTGGATTTTCATAAGAAGGAATTGAATTCCAAGCTGCAAATCTGTGGTACTTAACTCTTTGATTTTTTGAAATAAAATCTACCTAAATGTTCCAATGATTAAATGGCATTGAACCATAATTTGCAGTAGTCTGTTGGAAGATAATAGTCCATGTTTACTGATTAGTGTCACTAAAAATGTGTCCTTTTGACCTAAAAAATGTCTTTGGAAATTTCAGTCACTTAAGGCCAGAAATGATATATTGGGGGGGGGGGGGGGGGGGGTTGGGGTTTTTTTTGGTGCTAGTGTGAGTGTGTATGTGAGTTTGAACATTCAGTGTCGACTTCAGGTCAAGTAGACATTATTTCATTCTTTGATGTTCCCTCTCCAAACATACTGCTACTAATATTATTACTGCTACAACTACTACTACATAAAACAAATGAACCAAACCAGAGATGGCCAGGCCTCAAACAAAAGTTAAGATCTAACATGGAACAAAAATGTAAGTTGGTAAGGCTAAAACCATTGGGCCTTCTGGGTAGTGTTATTTGAGAAATTGGCTCCTATGAAGAAATAGAGATTAAAAAGTATTTCACGATCAGATTCTGGAGCCAGGTTTACTGCTTGACCTCAGAGGCTAGAATGTGACTTGCCTCTATTGCTCCCACTTATAAAAGGAAGCTTAATAACAGCTTGCTGCAGCTGATCACTGCCTAGGGCCTTGTTTTGAGGAATCTAAGCATAATGATACTGAAAAATATATACTTAGCTTCTTGATCTGGAGCTGAATTAAGATATTCTGAAGCTTGGTAATTAGGTCTAAAATATTCCTGAGATTATTTGTAGGGAAGAAGTTCTTAAAGGTTTGACTCTGGACTTGGTATAGGAGCCTAAGAGAGGAAGTACAGAAAGGAGGAAGGGTGGGGAAGAAAGAAAAAAGGAAACAACTAAAACCTCCTACTTTAAACAAGCCCATGAAACTGAAGTCCCAAAATTTGCCCACAAACCTCTTGGCAGAACATGTATTCCCACCGCATGAAGTTAATTTTATAGGAGAGTCTGACATTTTAAAATATGAGTGTTTAAGATGCTTGAGGAAATAAATCTCAAACAGATATGAAATTATAAGACAAAAACTTGGGCAAAATTAAGCAGATACATTTAAAAGCTACTGAGCAGTCTAAGCAAAAATAGTCATTGGAATAAGCTCAATTGGCATAAACTGTAGAATGGACACAGTTAAAATTTGTGAATTAGATGATAGTGTGAGAAATTGTTGCATGTTAGGGAGATAGGGAAGGGAATGCAGAGTTTTAAGCGGGGGGTGGGGGTGAATGGGTGACAGGCACTGAGGGGGGGCACTTGACGGGATGAGCACTGGGTGTTATTCTGTATGTTGGCAAATTGAACACCAATAAATATAAATTTATTATATAAAAAAAAAGGTAGCTTCAAGAGAAGGAAATGAAAGGATTGGTAGAAAAGCAACACATATAAAAAAGAAAAAGCTGACAGTTTTCCACAATTGAATCTATAAATACTCAGATTGTAAAATTGTAAACCCACCCTAAATCCAATCAGGGCAAAGAAAAATGAATCTATATCTAGATATATCATGATGGTATTCAGAAAGGAAAAAAAAATCTATTAGGAGAGAGAAAAGGAACAATTTAGACGAGAACTCTCTGCAATAGTTAAAAGATACAGGAGTCAAGTACTGAGGGAAAAGGACTCAGCCTAAATGTTACTCCTGGCTAAACTATAATTCTACAGTGAGGGCAAAATAAATTTTTAGATTTCTAAAGACTAAGAGTTCATCATCCAAGTTGTACTTGAGCAAAAAGAAAACCCAGAAGGTACAGATGCAAAAAAGAATGGAGATTGCATAAAATTTGTCAAATATAGTTATTTATGGGAAACATCCCTTCTCTTTTGGGTGCAAAGAAGAGGTAAAGTTCCATGTGATAGGTTGATTGCGTTGGTGACTTGAGTTCTTTACCCCGTCCTGAATGCATGCCCCTTTGTCATGTGATTTTGCAGTTCCTCTCACTGAAGAGACAGAGTTCAGCTTCTTGTCCCCTTGATTCTGAGTTTGGCTGTGTGACTTGATTTGGCCAGTGGGATATAGTTGATATGACTCAAAGAGTCTTTAAAAGCACTGGTACAGTTCTGCTTCCACTTTATTATCTCTGCCTTTGCCATGGAAATCTGCCCAGGCTAACCTAAAGAATGTGAGAGACACATGAAGCAAAACCAAGTCAACAAGATAGGATACATGAATGAATAGATAAGCCTATGAAAGGGCTTTCATGTACTGGAGAATAATAGACTAAGAAACTTTAGGCTTTGTTGGAAATCTTTCAGGTAAAATTATAAGAGTAATGTTTAAAGTATTAGTATAAAAAATGTAAGAATCATCATTTTAAAAAAGAAAATATAATTCAGAAATTTAGAAGCCAGAAAGGAGGGAGGGGGAAAAAAGCAGGAGGAGGAATAGAGAAAATGTGCTAATCATTATAAGGAAGGAATAAAGGAATAAAAAGAGGAAAGGTGTCAAGAAGCTCACAAAAAAATATAGGATTATATCTATATCAGCAGTAACTGTAAATATAAACTTATTTATTAAAAGATACTAAGAGGAAACTCAACTATATTATTATTAAGGGATATTACTAAAATGTAACCAAAAAGTGGAAAACAGATACAGGTGAACTAATACCAAAGTAGAATTTAAAGCAAAAGTATTAATAAGAATAACGTAGGAGCTTAAGTAATAGTAAATAGAAAAGCCATTTAAGATATAATAACTTTGGAATTTACAAAGCAAAAACAAAAGCAAAAATGTAAACCTCTAAAAGCATAGTGGAAATATTTTAATCTACTTAGAGCAGAAACTTGACTCAAACAGACAACAATTCAGATACAGCACAGTTTGATAGAAATATGTCAGCCCCATATGTAAATTACAATTTCCTGATAGCTACATTACAAAATACAGAAACAGGGAAATTTCTAATACATTTTATTTAACCCAACATGTCCAAAATTCTACTTCAACATAACTAAAATTCATGAGACATTTTATATTCTTTTCTTCATAGAATCTAGCTTGTATTTCAACTTAGAGTACATTACTAGTCACATTTCAAGTGCTCAGCCAGAGGCTACTGGTCTGAGGGTACTATACTGGATAGTCTTGATGCAGAAAAGCTGATAGATTGCAGATCCTATACCTAGCAAAGTATATACGTTTTTCAAGTATATGTAATATATATTTAAAAAAAATGGCCTTATGCTAATTTACAAAGGAAGTCTGGTCAAATTTTAAAGAATATCAGCCAAATCACTTTCTCTGAAAACAGTATATTTGCTAGGAACTTTCAAAATTTATTAGTGACCTGTGGTTAGAAAATTGCAGTGGAAATGTAAAAATTTTCAGAGCTAAGCTACAATAAATGTCAGTAGCAAAACTTGTGAGATGCTCAAAGGACAGTTCTCGAAACCAAACTGATGGCCTTAAGTGTCTTTATGTAAAAACAAAAAATATGGAAAGCAAATCCAACTCAGAAATACTGATGAGGAAACTAAAATGCAGTTAAGACAAAAATAAGGAAAGATTTTGAAGGGAATAATGAGAAGAGCATAAATAAATGACATAAGACTACAATAAAATAAGAGGATTACCAAAAAGAACCAAATCTCTTTTTGAAAAATAATAAAAGCTATAAATTGACACTCCCCCCAAAAAAAGAAGGCACAAGTAAGCAGTTTTAGAAAGAGGAACAGGAGTATGACTAAAATGTGCTACATATTCCAAGTATTTGCCAAAAGTGTATCATACAGGGGCTGTATAGCAAACCTGGCTATGAACTTCTTATATCTGACATTAATATCACAAAATTTAAATAGATGTAACATAAGATGTAGTTTCTGGCCCTTTAGGAACCCATGACTAGATTTAAGAATCAAACTGAATTCTTTTTTTTTTTTTTTTTTTTAGATTTTGTTTATTTATTTGAGAGAAAACATGAATGAGGGAGGGAGATGGACAGAGAGGGAGAGGGAGAAGCAGACTCCCACTGAACAGGAGCTAACTCAGGGCTCGACCCCAGGACTCCAAGATCATGACCTGAGCTGAAGGCAGACACTTAATGGACCAAGCCATCTAGGTGCCCTCACCCTGAATTTTTTCATCACCTATAGCTCATTTATGAATTTTCAGCAGCTTGAAGGCAGAGACTTTGTTTCTGTCTACTGCTGGTCACTTAGTACCTAGAATAATTTCTAACATGTAATGGGAGTTTCATAAATATTGGTTGAAAGGGTATTGGGAATGTTGGTTCTGAATTGGTATGTATGCAGAAATTTAGAATTCAGGCATCGTAGATGAAGAAATAAAACAGACAGGTTAGAGATAAAAACCAGGGCTTTAACACAGTGCCTTTCAACACAAGATCCACAAAGCCTTCTCCACAATTCACAATCCTGACTTATCCTAAGGTATCTGGCCATGGTACCTGGCCTGACCTAAGGTGAAGTTATTTATAGTCTGTCTTTATCTGACTCCGACTCCTCTGGAGGTGCCATGTAACACTGCATATGCACATATCTGGTCCTAGTTCAGGATAAAGGATTATGAACCTGTGTAAATGCCTATCCTTAAGCTGTATAATAGAAGGATCCATTTCATTTTTAAATAGGCCAGTGGTGGTTGCCTGGTCATACTGGTGATTTATTAATGAATTATAGCATTGCAATCATTTCACAAATGGTCATAAAATGGTAAACATAGCTAACTTTATTTCATTTCCCCTTGTTAATAATGATAAAAAAAAGTCTCCTTGGGGGGAGCATATTCTTGTGGGAATACAGACACAAGAATGATGACATTGCTGATAGCCCTTCTCTGTTTTGATCTCGGTGATCCTCTAGTCTATGCCCAGAGCTAAACCATGAGGTTTCTACAACTTGCTAGGAAAACATGTGCTGTTTTGCCCCTGCACCAATATAACCAACTATATGATACATATAATGATCTTACCATCATAAGCTTCCTTGGGCTTCCCCTCCACATCTCCCTCCTGGCCTTGGCCATATGCCCATTCTGCCTTAACAATGCTCCTTCTATTTCACTGTGTTTCTCCCATTCTGTTTATAACCCTCCCCAAACATTCAGTCACATTCCAAGTGGCTTTCCTTACTGCATAATATTCACTCAACCATGTTCAAGTTGACTGCTGAATCTATTTCTTTTATTAGCATTTTATGGTTTCTAAGCATTTCCAAGTTCCTCTAGTTGACAGTTCCCTTACGTGAGGGGTGATGGGCTTCTGGCCTGGCATGGGTAATTATTAGCAATAATTTCTTTTCTTCTATGAAAACTAGGTAGCAAGAGCTCCTTGTTAAGCATATGTGGGGTCTGTACACTCATCTTTGCGCTGACACGTCAGTAAGTTTGCCACAAAGCAGGTGAATGAAAATTCAGGCTGAAGAGGTTAAGAAGCCATGTCATTTTTATTTTGTATTTGGAAACTCAGTTCTAAAATTATCTTCAGAAAGAAATACTACCTCCTCGTTTGAATTGAATATACTATGTTTCATCTAATCTAAGATCCATTTAGTTCACATTTTAATATCTCTGAAATAGGTATACAATGGAATATTACTCAGCCATTAGAAATGACAAATACCCACCATTTGCTTCGACGTGGATGGAACTGGAGGGTATTATGCTGAGTGAAATAAGTCAATCGGAGAAGGACAAATATTATATGGTCTCATTCATTTGGGGAATATAAAAAATAGTGAAAGGGAATAAAGGGGAAAGGAGAAAAAATGAGTGGGAAATATCAGAAAGGAAGACAGAACATGAGAGACTCTTAACTCTGAGAAATGAACTAGGGGTGGTGGAAGGGGAGGTGGGCAGGGGGTGGGGGTGACTGGGTGAAGGGCACTGAGGGGGGCACTTGATGGGATGAGCACTGGGTGTTATTCTATATGTTGGCAAATTGAACACCAATAAAATATAAATTTATAAAAAAATAAAAATAAAAAAATAAACTGCTAAAGCCTAAAAAAAATACTCTGAAATAGGGATTTTTTTTCTCTCTTGATAATACATAAAATAATGGTGTGTCTTACAATTAATGGTGTTTTAGACTGCATGAATTACAGTATGAATGTTTTTAAAATATGCCATGGTATTTTCATCTTTTTCATTTTCTTAATAGACAAAAGTCTCTTAGAACCTATAATAACCTAAACTAATTAAAAGCCTATAATAGAGAAACCGTATCTTTAAAAATCAAACATACTATGTTATCTGTGGTACCTTTTGCTTGTTTCTCCTATTTTAGGAGATTTGGCTTTTCTTATGGAAATTCCTATTACGATTTTTGCTGAGATAAACATCTTTGTATGTATGCTTATTCTATAGAGAGGCAAGATAGCAGAGTGGTTAAGCACATAGGATTTGGAGTCAGACTGCCTGGTTTTGAATCTTGGTTCCTTCACTTGCTAGTTATGAAATGTTGGGCAATGACTGAACCTCTTCGTGCAGCAAATGCTGCACCCCTGAACTAGAAATAATAATATACTTTCCTCGGGAATTTTTTTTTAAAAGACTTTACCCATTTATTCATGAGAGAGACACACACACACAGAGAGAAGCAGAGACATAGGCAGAGGGAGAAGCAGGCTCTATTCAGGAAGCCCAATGTGGGACTTGATCCCAGGATTCTGGGACCACACCCTGAGCCAAAGGCAGACACTCAACCACTGAGCCACCCAGGTGTCACTGTTATGAGAATTAAATGGGATGATATACCCATACTACTCAAACTTCCTGATATCATTGCATGTTAATATATTAGATAGAGTAGTACCTGGAACAGAGTAAGTGCTATATAAGTGTAAATTGTTACTACTTGGGATTATTTCTTTAAGACAGTTTCCTAGAAGTAGAATTATCTTATCAAATTCTAAGGCTCTGGATAAATATTGTGATTTTTCTTTCCAATAGGATTATATTAATTTACACTCCTGGAATGGACAGAATGTATATCATCCCACTTTTGCCAGTTTTTTGCATTTTTAAAGATAAATATTTGCTAATCTCATAAATGAAGATGACAGTTTATTCTAATATTTTTTTTTGGTTATTAATCTAGTTAAATCGAATTTTTTCTTGTATATTAGCCATTTGTATTTCCTTATTTTTTAAAAAAAATCTATGCTTAATGATTTTAAAGGGATTCTTATACATTTGGATAAGTTCAACAGGTAAAAGCTATACTTTTATAGTCTATTTGGCTAAGTTACGCAGTGGGTTATACTTTATACTAGTTTTTTTCATTTTGGTCTTTTATTACATATATAATCTTGATTTTTGTGCAGAAAAAATATATTTTGTTGCTTGAATGCTTGGAAAGGTCTTTTCTTTGTTTTATGATATTTAGATTTATTTTTACATATAACTAAAGTTAACTTGTAATATTTATTTTTACATATAACTAAAGTTACCTTGTAATATCTTAAAAATGTTTTTCCTCAAATAGCTTATCACCTGCCCCACACATTTATTGATTCATTCATTCCTCTTAAAATATTTTTAAGGTAATACATATTAATTTTAAAACAATTGAAAAATACAGAAAAGTTCATAAGGAAGAAAACTAAAATTATCTTTATTCTACTATTTAGTAATAACCATTATTAACATTTTGGAGTTCTTCTTTCCTTTTTTTCCCCCTTTGCATGATGTAATTTTGTTATTCTTGCTGTTTCCTTTACTGTATATTAGAGTGTTTTTCTGGACTCTCTATCTTGTTTCATCATTATATCCTTACCCTCAACCCCACCAATTTTTAACTGTTTTAGGTTTATAATCTGTTTTAATTTAAGGATGTCGCACTAATTTTACTGTTATTCTTGAACATACCAATGACACTTCAGTCTCAAGACCTTTGTTTTTTCTTTTCCCTCAAACAACAACATGGCTCACTCCATACTCCTCTCTCCAGGTCTCTGGACAATGTCACCTTATTAGTATGGTTGTCTCTGACCACCCATTTTAAAATAGCAACCTCTTCCCTCTGGGTACCTCCTATTCCCCTTCTCTAATTTTTTTTTCTAGGTTCATATAATCAAATCACATACTATGTTCACCATTGCTCAGAAAAAAAGATTCCTTTCAAAGTATTATTGCTCAATGACAATGCCTCTGGTCAACCAAGAGCTCTGAGAGAGATGTACAATGAGATTAATCTCTCTCTCTTTTTTTTTTTTTAAGATTTATTTATTTTGGAGAGAGAGTGTGTGAGCAGGGGGAAGGGCAGAGGGAGAATGAGAGAAGGCCACTCAGCATGCAGTCAACGTGGAGCTCGATCTCATGACCCTGAGATCATGCATGACCTGAGCGGCAATCAAGAGTCTGACACTTAACTGATAAACCATCCAGGTGCACCATAATATTAGTCTTGTTTCCTTCTTGCTAGCAGAGCATCCATTCTGCAGCCAATGGATTAAGGAGTAAAGTTTGACTTTCAAGTCTTATAATTGAAGAAATACATTTCATAAGGCTCTAGCTGCCATTGATAGTGATTCCTCAAGTGGATCTGGGCAAGTCAATTGAAAACCTTTTGGAGAGAGTTCACCATTCTTGATGCCATTAAAAACATTTGTGATTCATGAGGAGAGGTCAAAATATCAACATTTACCAGAGTTTGCAAGAAGTTAATGCCAGTCCTCATGGATGACTTTGCGGGCTTCCAGACTTCAGTAGAAGGAGTCCCTACAGATGTGGTGGAAATAGCAAGAGAACTAGAATTAGGAGTGGAGACTGAGGGTGTGACTCAATGGCTGCAATCTCATGATAAAACCTGAACCAATGAAGAGTTGCTTCTTGTGGATGAGCAAGGAAAGTGGTTTATTCAGATGAAATCTACTTCTGGTGAAGATGCTGTGAAGATTGTTGAAATGATGATAAAGGATTTAGAATATTTCATAAGCTTAGTTGAGAAAGCAGCGGCACAGTTTGAAAGGATTGACTATAGTTTGGAAAGAAGTTCTACTGTCAATAAAATGCTATCAAATAGCATCACATGCTACAGAGGAATTCTTTGTGAAAGAAGGAGTCAATCAATGTGGCAAACTTGTATTACTTTAAGAAATTTCCATGGCTACCCCAGCCTTCAACAACCACCACTGATTAGTCAGCTGCCATCAACATCGAGGCAACACCCTCCACCAGCTAAGATGATAATTTGCTGAAAGCCCAGATGATGGTTAGCACTTTTTACCAGTATTTTTAAATTAAGATACGTGCACTGTATTTTTTTTAGACATACTGCTATTACACACTTAAAGGACTACAGTATGGTGTAAATATAACTTCTTTTTTAAATAGCTTGATTGATGTATACTTCTTATACCATGAAACCCACCCAATTTAAGTACACTGTTCTCTCTCTCTCTCTCTCTCTCACGCACACACACACACACACACACACACACACACACAGAAGTCTGGGACATACTGCTCAACAAGTTTTGATAAATGCATACAGTTGGGGAGCCATCCCCACAGTCCAGTATTAGAATAGTTCCAAAGCATTGTTCATACCTATTTGTAGATATCTGTGCTTATCCCTGATCCAGCAACCATTGTTCTGCTTTCTATTGCTATAATTTTGCCTTTTCTAGAAGTATCATGTTACTGTAGGCATACAATATGCACTCTTTTATTTCCAATTTTTTTCACTTGAACTAAAGATTTTGAGATTCATCCTTGTTGTGCATATTAGTCATTTTTCCCCCTTTTTTATTGTTGAGTAGTATTCCATTGTATGGAAATACCACATTGCTTTTTCATTTATCAACTGATAGGCATTGCATTGTTCCCAATTGTTAGCACTTACGAATAATGTTGCTATAAGCATTTATTTACAAAGTCATCGTGTGTTTATTTATTTTTGTTGCTTTTTGGTAAGTATCTAGGAATGAAATTCCTAGGTCTTATGGCAAATGTATCCTTAAGTTCTTAAGAAACTCTCAAATACCCTCAACTCTATGGTCAACTAATATTCGACAAAGCAGGAAAGACTATCCACTGGAAAAAAGACAGTCTCTTCAATAAATGGTGCTGGGAAAACTGGACAGCCACATGCAGACCATTCTCTTACACCATCCACAAAGATAAACTCAAAATGGATGAAAGATCTAAATGTGAGACAAGAATCCATCAAAATCCTAGAGGAGAACACAGGCAACAGCACTGTGAACTTGGCCTTTTTGAACTTGGCCACAGCAACTTCTTGCAAGATACATCTATGAAGGCAAGGGAAACAGAAGCAAAAATGAATTATTGGGACTTCATCAAGATAATAAGCTTCTACACAGCAAAAGAAACAGTCAAAAAAACTAAAAGACAACCTACAGAATGGGAGAAGATATTTGCAAATGACATATCAGATAAAGGGCTAGTATCCAAGATTATAAAGAATTTATTAAACTCAACAGCAAAGAAACAAACAATCCAATCAGGAAATGGGCAAAAGACATAAACAGCAATTTCACAGAGGAAGACATACACATGGCCAGCAAGGACATGAGAAAATGCTCCGTGTCACTTGCCATCAGGGAAATACAAATCAAAACCACAATGAGATACCACCTCACACCAGGTAGAATGGTGAACAAGACAGGAAACAACGAATGTTGGAGAGGATGTGGAGAAAGGGGAACCCTCTTGCACTATTGGTGGGAATGTGAACTGGTAGAGCCACTCTGGAAAACTGTGTGGAGGTTCCTCAAAGAGTTAAAAATAGAACTGCCCTGGGATCCCTGGGTGGCGCAGCAGTTTGGCTCCTGCCTTTGGCCCAGGGCGCGATCCTGGAGATCCGGGATCGAATCCCGCATCGGGCTCCCGGTGCATGGAGCCTGCTTCTCCCTCTGCCTGTGTCTCTGCCTCTCTCTCTCTCACTGTGTTCCTATCATAAATAAATAAATAAATAAATTATAAAAAAAAAAATAGAACTGCCCTATGACCCAGCAATTGCACTGCTGGGTATTTACCCCAAACATACAGATGCAGTGAAACGCCAGGATACCTGCACCCCAATGTTCATAGCAGCAATGTCTACAATAGCCAAACTATGGAAGGAGCCTCCATGTCCATCAAAAGATGAATGGATAAAGAAGGTGTGGTCTATATATACAATGGAATATTACCCAGCCATTAGAAACGACAAATACCCACCATTTGCTTCAACGTAGATGGAACTGGAGGTATTATGCTGAGTGAAGTAATCTTGAATCTCCATTGAGAAGCATGAAGTCTTCTCAATCAGAGAAGGACAAACATTATATGGTCTCATTCATTTGGGGAATATAAAAAATAGTGAAAGGGATTATAGGGGAAAGGAGAGAAAATGAGTGGGAAATATCAGAGAGGGAGACAGAACATGAGAGACTCCTAACTCTGGGAAACAAACAAGGGGTGGTGGAAAGGGAGGTGGGCGGGGTTTGGGGGTGACTGGGTGACGGGCACTGAGGGGGGTACTTGACGGGATGAGCACTGGGTGATATGCTATATGTTGGCAAATTGAACTCCAGTAAAAAAAAAAAAGTAAAAATTAAAAAAAAATTAAAAAAAAGAAACTCCCAAATATGCACAGAGATTTGAGAGGGACAATGAAGGGTTCAAGTTTGAACTAACGTGGAGCTGCTTATAGGCAATTACAAGTCTAAGTACAGAACCAAGGAGACAGGCTAGGGCTGAAGTTAGAAAATCATGAGTCATATAGCACAGGGATAATGCTGAAGCCATGGGGTGGATGAGATGACGTGAGGCGTTCATGTTAGGAGTTCATCTCCTGAACTGAACTCCTGGAGATGTAAGCATTTGGAGAGGGGGTGGGTAGACAAAGAGAATTAGTGAGACAATGTGAGAGATCAAGAAGTTACAGAAGCAGGAGAAATTATGTCACAGAAACTAAGGGAAGAAAAGATGATACAGTAAGTGAGTGGTATGACTTTTGCTTCCAAACACAAATTTCCAGCCTTACTTCAGAGACTGACTAGCTCTCTGTCAGAAGCCTCTTAGTCAGGCTGTACTTGGAATTCTCTGGGCTGAGGTTCCTGTTAGAAGTAGTACTTCTCAAACATAGTCTCTTACTCTGTGTCTGCAGACCAGCTCATACTGCCTTTCAGGTATACCCTTTCTTCTGAAGGGAGTAGGCCACTGGTCTGCCATGTTCCCCAGGCTCCAGGAACCTCAGGTGGTCCATTCCAAAGCACTTGTGGAGGGCAACCTGGGCTTTAAGTGAGAGGAATATGCATGAAGCTATCACTCACAGCCCTTTGAAAACTTTCTTCAGAGGAATTTCCATTTTCTTTCTTTTTTTTTTTTTTGAATTTCCATTTTCATGTCACTGTAACTTTATATCTTTTGTGCTCTTATAGTAAGTGTTGAGAAAAAAGCCTCAGCTACCTCCTTAGCAAAATCCTGTCTAGGTGGGCAAGCACCTTATTTGGAGTGTGTTTGGACCTCAGCCTAGGGTTAATGCTAAAAAGTTTACTTTATTTTTTTATTTTATTATTTTTTAAAGATTTTATTTATTTATTCATGAGAGACAAAGAGAGATAGAGGCAGAGACATAGGCAGAGGGAGAATCTGGTTCCCTGCAGGGAGCCCAATGTGGGACTCCATCCTAGGACGCCGGGATCACCATCCTGAGCCACAGGCAAACGCCCAACCACTGAGCCCCCCAGGTGTCCCAAAGGTCCACTTTAATATACTAGATTTCCAAGCACTTGAAAGTGCTCAAAAAAATTAAATATTGAATGAACAAATGATACCATAAATGAATAGATAATTTTTATTCCTTGTGATCACTTCTTGGTGTCATTTATATTGTTGACTACTGCTTATTTCTTGATCACCTGAAGCCCTCTGCTTCTCCATTTCTAATTTATCAGCTATTTCTCATCTTCTCCCATGCTCACTTTTATCATCTGCCCTTTAAATGGTGGTTTCCTTCAGGGTTCCATTCTCACTACCGTCTCTTACCTTTACATTAAAAATATTTTCCCTGAGGGAATCCCATCCATATCCCTGGTTTGACTACCACATATGCACTTTCTGTCCTGGGCCAAATTGTTCTACTTCACTTTAAACTAGTGGTGTGTTACAGCCAGGCTGTACCGGCTTACGAGAGCCAATTGTTAAATTTTTCAGAATTGTGTGAGCCAATTGGTTGCTAAATCCAGCCATTATTAAAATTATATAAATTTCCAATTAAATGATATTAACAACAAAGGTAATAGATACTTAAAACTCACTTCCTAATAATCTTGCTACTCTTTTATTATCAATGCTCTTGAGATTTGGTATGTCTGTTGTATTTTTGGAAATCCTGTATAATGGTGCGTAATTGTGCATCTCTTCCAATTCTGCATTCAGTGATGTCATATTGGTCACTTGCAAACTGCTACAGTAGGAGTGTCTACACCATGGAAATCAGAAAATGTTGCAAGTCAGGGCTTGGTCTACTGTTTTAATGATTGTCTAGACTTAAGAAAGTGAGAAAATGAAAGAAAATGAAAGAAAAAAAAGTGTGAGAAAATGTTAATAATGTAGATTAAGCTTAATAGTGTGTTGGTCTATAGCTGTTACATTGTGATTAACACAAAAAATCAAAGAAATATTCTCCCAATATTCAAAAACTATTATCCAGTTTAGCAAAAAAAAAAATATGAACATATCACTAGTGAACAAGAGAAGTTCTCTCTCTTTTTTTTAAAGATTTTATTAATTTGAGAGAGAGAGAGTGTGCATGAGTTGGAGGGGGTGGGTAGAAGGAGAGGGAGAAGCAGACTCTCTGCTGAGCAGAGAGCCCAACTTGGAGCTCAGTTCCAGGACCCTGAGATCATGATCTGAGCCAAGGCAAATGCTTAACCAGCTGAGCCTCCCAGGCACCACAAGAGAAGTTCTGCCCCATGTTTTCAGCATTTCACTTTCTCTCACTTCCTAATGTAAACATAAATAACTGCATTTGTGCTATAAGTGTCCTCATTCATCAACTGCAATCACAGATTGGCTGTGGATACAAGAGTTTGGCAAAAGTCAACAAAGACATTTTGTGAGAATTGATTGGTGATAGGAGATTTACACTAAAGAGTATTAGATGCTTTATTATTATTTGTAAATTAGGAACTACACATCCTCCATACCAGTAAAATGTATAAAACTTATGAACATATATATGTGTGCATTTCCCCTGTCCACCAGAGAGCCAGTTAATTATTTACCATCACATCACTTCTTGAAACCCTCAATATCAACTGCCTATTAGACATTTTAAATTTAATATGGTAGGCATCTCAGACAATGTATCAGAAAGGGAATTCATTTTCCTTCTAATGTCTTTTCCTCTTCTGATATTCTGTATCTTAGAGAATTACACTACCCTAGGAGGCAGAAAAGTGAAAAAGTAGCCATAGATTACTTTTTCAATAAGTGTGATCTATGAAGACTGTAAAGAAAATAAGGAGATAAAGGGTTCATGGAGTTTTCTGTTTAGCCTTGTTGTAAGAAAGAATGATCTTAAATAATTTGTATGGGAAAGAGGCAATGAAGAGGGGAGAATTGGGAGCTCCAGGAAAGAGAGAACAGATGACAGCTCAGTCTGTGAGAAGGAAGGAGAGGGCAGGGTCCAGAGCACATTTGCCTTAGAAAAGAGAGTCACCTTTTCCACACTGCCAGGAGGAAAGGAGATAGCGATTAGGATGTGTCCTAGGTTGGGTTCTCTAGGAGCAGAGCCTGGGTCAGAGAGTCTCGTTCAAGTGAGTGTGTGTTAGAGGGGAGAAGGGAGAGAGACATAGGATAGGATAGGGGAAGAGAGATGAGCAACAGTGTGATCTTGACTGGAAACTAACATCCGTTGTGACCGTAGAGGAAGGGGCAGCATCACAAGCTGAACCACAGGGTTATTCAGATTGAGGCCGGGACTGGCATTTTCCTCCTGTGCCAGTCACTCATTGGTTAAGATCTGCTTGCCAAACGAGTGCAACATCATATTCTAGACTATGTGGGTTCTGGCTGGCTGAGGGCAGTTCACCAGGGGAGGCAGTAGCTATGAATTTTAAACAACCAGCCCTCAGAGCAACTGAGGGACGAGGACACCTGCCACTAAAGGGAATCTGAGTGGGGCATCCACAGCATCCACTGTCGTGTGGCTACCTGCATAGGCCTAATTAGGGAAGAGGTGGAAGTGCAGAGGAGACTGAGGCAGTTCCTGGTGAGTGGTCTCTCTCTCCAAATAGTAATCCAAATTAGCTGCTGAGGGTGGGGAGTAATCTGGTGGGTGCAGAAAGCTTGAGTAGGGTGGGAAGGTTTTGAGCAACTGCTAGTGTAAGCAGTGGGGGAGGGGCTGCCCTGGGCAGTACTCAGGGTCCAGTTACTGTTGGAAACACGGAGTAGTGTCAGCACTTTGTGCTGTTACTTGTATTCTTCAGCAGTCTCAGTGTAGGGTTGCAGAGGGCAGGTGGTTGGCTTAACCTAGTGTTGATATTTTGCTGGGTGCGTATAGTGCGGGCAGAAAAGAGTAAGTAAACCATGAGGATGATGGTGAGAGAGTTGTTGAAGGCTCACACTACCTTTTGGGAAGGCAGCAATGTACACAACAAATTATAGGGCATGTTCACAGTATGTCGATAGAAGTACAAAGTAGTGGGTAAGATCAGAATAGAGACAGAGGTGTTTTCTGAGTTGAGGACAGGAATTTATGTGTCCCATAAATGGGATTGCATTTCAACTGTCTCTTGAAGGGCCAGTGGTGGAGGGGGGCGGGGTGGGTCTCCCCAGGGGAATGTGGAAAGGGAATGATATAGAGAAAGCATGGAAAACATGCATGAAAGCAATCTGGCAGAGACTGATGATTTATATGAGAAAGCCTGCAATAAGGCACCCAGGATAAGTAAAATCAGACAGAGTGGTTTGCATTGGCTCTTGCTCTCTCTCACTCAGCCCCATTCTCAAATAGGGGCAGGCTAAGTTTCTTATACTGAGGTAAGAGGGTAGCAGTGGCTTGGATAGAACCTTGGCTAGAAGAGTAGCATGTAATCCCATCTTTGAAAGCAGGGAGGCAAAGACTGCATCTCAGTAGTCTCTTAGACTTACTTCCATGGCTGTGAAATGGGTACCAGTTAACAAGGAGATAACTGGGTGGCTGGCACTGCCTTTGGAATCTCAACCAGCTTTGAGCACAGAGTTGTCCCTATTGATATTTAAACAAGAGTAAACACTGCAACTGATGGACAAACCAGACCTCAACCAAACCATGTTTGGATCCAGCACCTGACCCAGTGTAGTTAGTTCTGCAGGCTCCTCTGAACTTTTGTTAACTTTATAACTACACATATTCATCAATATTTTGGTTTCTGCATATGTGAGATTTTGGTGGGGTTTATTGTATATAGGTGGTATGGAGGAGAAAGTGAAAACAATTGAAAAGGTTTTTCTGAGGACAGAGAAAGTGAAAATAGCTGAGAAGTTATTTTTTTGTTGAAAAAAAATGAAAGTAATACATATTCATTATAAATCAAATAATGTAGGAGTATAAGAAGGAAAAATGAAAGCAACTATCCCCTCATTCTACTAAAAAGCCCCTTTTTTCCCCAGAGATAATTGTTAACAGCTTGGTATATAGCTTTTCTTACATATGTAAGCACATTTGGAATTTACATTTTATATAAATATAAATATGTGTATTATATGTATTATACACAATATTCTAGTCTTTGGCCTAATACTTTTCAGTTATTAATATATCTTGGGTATTTTTACCTGCTCAATGTTGCTCTTTTTCATAGCTACCTAATATTCCATGGTATTGAACAAATTTCCCATTGATGAGAATCTAAATAGGTTCTACTTTTCTTATTATTATAAACAATAGAACAATGAACATCTTATGTACACTTCTATACTACTTTTTGTATTTAGTCAATTACTTCTTTTTTGTCAATTACTTTTGATAAATTCCTAGAAGAGGGATTACTGGATCAAAGGGTATGATAGTCTCCTGTATCTGTTAACTACCTGATACACATTGCTAGACTGCCTTCCAAAAACTTGCCTAAATTCACTTCCCAGTCAACAGTGTAAATATTGTAATATTAAGCACTAGTATAACTAGTGCATAATTCTTTGCCAGCATAGAACATTATCAATGTCTGTGATGGGTTGAAGTTTTACATATATATAAAATATAAATGTATAGGTATACATATATATGTGTGTGTATATATACACACACACATATATATACACATATATTTTTACCTGTTTATTTTTACTGCAAAAAGCTTTGTTCCCACCTGGTCCACAGCTTGGGGGAGGGCTGCAGGGGGTTAAAACGCTGCCTAGTGGCTGCCGGGGGGCTCAGGCACAAGCCCTGGCACCACGGGCAGGGCGGAGGGGCCCCTCGAAGGCTGCTGGGCTCCAGAGGCTCCTAGTTGTGCTTGAGGGTGAGTCCTTCCAAGAGCTCCTCGCCCGGCCCGGCCTGGGGGTGGTCAGCCTGCGGAAGCGAGTCAGGTGGTCACCCATGTCCTTGAGTTTCACCTCCTCACCCGGGAAGTGGCTCTCCCTGAAGTCACGGAGCTGGGGGTCAGCTCCGGCAGATCCCAGGGCGTGCAGATCCGGACAGGCCTGGTTCAGGTTCTTCTCCAGAACCAAGGTGGCTTGCATGGTGTTCAATGCTTCACCCGCTCATCCTGGGACAGCTTCTGCACGTCTTGGACCGGAGCGCTGCCGCCACGCTGGTTTTGCATTTTCAAGAGACACTCCGCACCCTCGCGCTTCTCAGCCGACTCCTGGCAGTGGCCCAAGCCCCCTGGAGTCACATGGTCCTGGTCGGATTAGCAGCCCAGGGAGGGGTAGGTGGAGGAGACCTGCAGATGCACATTGGCCAGGAGGTTGCAGGTGGCCTCCACCTGAGGGGAATAATTCTGATGAATCTGGGTGCTCATGGTTGATTGGTAATAAGAAGCTAAGCTCAGGATAGGGTGTTGGCTGAAGATGGTTCTGAAGGTTGTGAACGGGAGAAGGTTGGAGGCTGGTTGGAGGCTGGTAGGAAGGGTGTACCCTGAGTTTGTTCTGTCCAAGCGCTGTTGAAGTAAGAGACAGATCTGCGGGACCACCAGGTGCACTGTTGGTTAATGTTTTAAGAAGTTATTTTTAAGTTGATATTGCAGATAGAAAATACTCTCTGGGTAGTTGAGTTTGAAAGTATGTTTAGCAGTTAACTTTCCTGAGGTTCTGTTATAAATTTAATTGAGATGATGAAGATGGCATAGAAATCCTGGGGGTGGGCGGTGGTCACCTGGGTGACTCAGTCGGTTAAGCATCTGTGGTAGGCTCAGGTCACGATCCCAAGATGGGATTGAGCTCCACATCAGGCTCCCTGTTTAGCAGGGAGCCTGCTTTTCCCTCTCCCTTTGCCTGCCACTCACCCTGCTTTTGCTGGCTCTCTCTCCCTCTGTCAAATAAAATCTTTTAAAAAGGGTGAGGGCTTAGAAATCCTGGGGCTGCTGCCTTCACTGCTCATTAGTTTGAAACTCCACCCAAATTCGTGGAGATGGAATTCACCTCTATGGTTAGAGATGGCCATTTGGTAGAAGGCCTTTTAAGAGTTTACTTGCTGTATGCAGAAATGAATCAAAACCTTTCAGTGTGTGGGGAATGCTTCTCAAAGGAGCTGAGCTCTTCATGTTATAGGGCTATTTTAAAATTCTTTAAAAAGAAAATTTTCTTAGATTATTTTATCACTAAGAAGAACATAGATTAATGTCAGCCATTAGGATTTTCATATGCATAATATGCATGTGCATACTATGGAAATATACACATAGATGGAAAGGAAATGAAAAACATCATTATTCTGTAACAAAGGTTTTGTTAAAAGCTTATGTTTCTGTATTTCATGTCTGTCTTGGTCTCTGTCTCTGGACCATTTTTCCAGAGATTTTTTTTTATATGTAATTTTGGAAGAAAAAAAAAAGTTTTCGTTTTGAGTCTAGAAGCATGAGTTGAGCATGCCCTGGCTAGCTGAGTGGTTCAAGGAGAAGCAGATCCAGTGTGGTATGTGAAGTAGAACCACACCAAATGATTCAAAGAAACATTAGAACAAATGCTTATATTGTCATATGTCACTAGTCTTTATGGTTGGTTGTTATGCAGCATTGTTTTGGCAATAACTAACTGGTGTACAGTTAAAAAAACATGGTCTTATTGCTCCTATGATGTTTCCACTGATTTTTAAATTTGGTACACTTAACCTCTAATACATTTTGTATTTGATGCTTATGATTTTTATTTTGCACAAGGATTTCTTAGTTGAGTCACAGTCCAAGAGAAAATTCACCCAACTTTGTTTCCTCATATACTGGTAAATATAAAAAAGCAAGCTCAATTTTATTTTCCTCAAATCCCTATTTAATTGTAAAGAGATTTTGCCTGTTTTTTAAAATTATTTGCTTGGGTCACAACAATGAGAAATGATGCCACAGTTATTAAAATGTTTACTTTTTGCCTTCAGTTTTCAGAATTCTCTTCATGTCAAGCAGGTCTGAAAGGTTAAAAATAACTACCTCCAGAGATTTCTTCTTGGGCTGTATTCTTCCTTGGGAACCTCTAAGCTTTTCCCACCCAAACTGGGTCATCATCTTTGCCTAATTTAAAAATCTCCCAGATCCAATGCTCTACAAAAATCAATGAGATCTTTCCCACCAGTTAATCCCAGCAGCCACACGTTATATTCTCTGGTCTGATTCTGCATGAGTTTGATTTTATATACTCTATTGTAATAATTTATTAACTTGATAAAATCTGCTGACTCCTCATGGAAAATATTCTGTTTATATTTTATATTTCCTGTGGCTTTCTTTCCATAGCTTTTATTACTGAGTATTTACATGAGAATAGGGCCTTTGTTTTTTTAAAAGTTCATCTGTGCCTGCTGTTTATTGTCTCCCCTGAAGTCACAGCCCTCTGTTTGTGACATACATCGTGCTTTTCATATTGAAAGCACTCCATAAACCCTGAATAATTAATCTTCCCATCATGTCTGTGAGTTATCTAGGTGAGTTGACTTAGCCCCATTTTATAGGCAGGGCAACATGGAGAGATAGAGAAGGTTATCATTTGAGCATATCTGAGTTCAAGTGTAAAGTCCCATCTCTTGTACTACATGAAACCCTTTTCCAAAAAAAAAAAAAAGAAACCCTTTTCCTTGCTTACGGTTAGTTCTGCTGGGTTTTTGTCATGTGTATTATATTATGTTTGCTTTTTCTTTGCACATTTCTTTCTTTTTTTTTTTTTTTTTTTATGATAGTCACAGAGAGAGAGAGGCAGAGTCATAGGCAGAGGGAGAAGCAGGCTCCATGCACCGGGAGCCCGACGTGGGATTCGATCCCGGGTCTCCAGGTCTTTTGCCCTGGGCCAAAGGCAGGCGCTAAACCACTGCGCCACCCAGGGATCCCACTTTGCACATTTCTGAAGGAAAGATATCAGTGGGAGAGGAAAGATGAACACTGAGTGATGTAACTTCACAAATAAATAGTCATTCCGGATAATTCTTAAGGGAGTGTTTGCTGGAACATCTGCTGGTAAAGTTGAGGCAATGGCCTTGTGTAACACCACATTTGTGTGGACTGAGGGGCACGTCCTAATTTTGAGGTCTCCTTGCACATTGTCTTTTTGTTGTCAAAGACTGCTACTTTGGGGTCAACTGGCAAATAACAGGATGAATCATGAATAGAAGATCAGGCATATTCGCATTAGCCATTAAATTAGCTTGATTTATTCAGATTCTTTTGATTGTTATGCCCAGATAACATCAAGGGTTTGCTTACTGATTGGTGATCAACAGCCATGATGATTAAAACAAAACAGAATTTAAAAAATCTGGTGCAGTTTTAAATTTTTTTTTTTTTTTCAGAAGAAGATAAGTCATGCAGTGCTTACAGATCAGTGTTGAGAACCACGGGCAATGGGGTGGGAGTATTCCATGCTTTCTTGTCTTCTGAGATGTCTGCCACTCTACAACTTTCTGTTCTTCTTCCTTGCCTTGATACATTCCTGCTAACATTTCAGGACCCTCAAAAGCAACAGTCTCTGTCTCTCCCTTAACCCATCCTTTCCTTTTGAATCCACATTGTATTTTTTTGAAGCTCTCTATGTAAGCCTACTGTCTTATCCTCTTGCTAGATTATAAACTTCCTGAGGGGGATCCCTGGGTGGCGCAGCGGTTTGGCGCCTGCCTTTGCCCCAGGGCGCGATCCTGGAGACCCAGGATCGAATCCCATGTCAGGCTCCCGGTGCATGGAGCCTGCTTCTCCCTCTGCCTGTGTCTCTGCCTCTCTCTCTCTCTCTCTGTGTGTGACTATCATAAATAAATAAAAATTAAAAAAAAAATAAACTTCCTGAGGGCGAGGACTATAATTTATTCATTTTTATATCCTCTGAAAGCCTAGTGATATTTTTCTATTCTTACTATTTGAATAGTGTTCAATTCTATGCTACAGTAACTAATGAAATGAATATATATATATATATATATATATTCATTTCATTAGTATATATCCTCCCCTAGTTGAGTTCGACTTGGATGAAGGACCTACTCTCAGAAGTAAACCCCATGAGGATGTTAACAAATGCTTTGTTATAGTTACTATTAGGAGTGTATCTAAATCAAATCCAGGATCACAGTTTTGGTGAGTTACACAGTTTTTGTAGCATTCAAATAATAGAAACTCCAAAACCTTTCAGTTCCAATTTTTGAAAGGATCCAGTTGCCTTAGTAAGAAATCAAAGACTAGGAGTGGAAGCTCTGCTTCTGTTTCATCTATAAGAAAAAAAATAAACAAAACGTGATGGGATATAAATAGGAGGAGAGCATGTTCTCATAGGTACTCAAGAATTAATTCCACTGCTATTCACCAACCTTTAGGAATGTGGAAATAATATGCCTATTGGCTATTTACGTTAGAACAGATGTAGAATTAATCGGTCTAGCTAACAGTACCAGGTCTGCCTTGGCCAGTGAAAGATTTTACAATACTTCTCCCAAAACAAGAATCATAAAAAAGTCCTCTAAGCCACATTATTAGTAGGCCCAAATATTGCCCTTGTGTCATATTTACTCATGTTTCCCCTCTCATGAATCATTTTCACCTTCTCTCAGGAGACACAGGGTCATTTCTCTCCAGAGCTTCCCCTTCCTGGAAGGCAGTTTTCTTGCCTATTGCCTCTGTGCTTTCTTGGAACGAACATTGCACCTGACCTGAGCACTAGATCTTCAGCTGCTTTTAGGATGAGGAGCCTCTGTCCCTGGTGAGAGTAGGCAACAGCAGATGGTCCTTTTTTTTTTTTTTTTTTTTTTTTTTCTGAGCAGGAATTTAAACTGTCTTTATTTATATTTGCAATATGAAATAGAAGCTCAGCACGAACACACGCACACTCACGCCAGCCTGGGGAGAGGGAGCTGGGACAAGGTCACTTGGCAGCTGGGCTGGACCCCAGACCCTTGGGCATAGGAAGGGGACCCCAGCCAGACCCCCGCCAACTCCCCACCCCCGGGGTCCATGGGAGGTGCAAGAGGGGGCTCTCAGTGGATTTCAGAGAACATAAAGTGACCCTGTTAGCCATGGTATTTGAAGCTATCTACCCCCTAATTCTTTTCTTCTTTGTCTGCCCTTTACCTACTGACATAAAAGTGGAGGTAAATTATTTCAATAAATATTCTGGATTCCTAATCACCTTCCAAATTTGAGCTATACAAAGGTAGTTATTAAATGTTAGATGGGAATGACATCTACAACCCACAGAATGGATTAGGGAGACTAAGAGCTTTATACCATGAAAGCCAATGTTAACAGCATTTGACTTAGTGGGAGAGGACCTCAGCTTGGATCCAGCCTCAACACTTTTAGACCAATTCCACCCAACAGCCAGTAAATGTAAATTTCAAATATGTGAATAGCTCTTTTGTTTTGTGAGAGTTGTCTAGACTCCTCCTTGCTTGATTTATGTCCACATGCTCCCAAACATCCTATTTTTCTGTCTTGTTCCTCTCTTAAATCCTAGATTTCTTTAAAACTTGGTTAAGACAAGCAAGACACTGAAGACATCTGACCTGGGCACCCAACCCAGTCTGTAAGGTGAGGAAAAGCTCTCCTGAGCAGATGGCATTTCAGCTCTGGCCTGAAGAATGAGTGCAGAGCTGGGAACAGCCTTCTGACTTTGTTGTGGAGAATGAGCTAAAGTGAGGTGAGACCAAGGAGCATGTCACTACCATGACAGAGGGATTTTGAGGGTAGGTGGGTCATTTTTTTTTTTTTTTAACTGTCATGTTGTTGGATTCTAGAATACTACTTAGCTGGTTAGCACAAAAAAGGAGCTTCAATATTTGTTGAATGAATGCTGAGTGAATGGTAGTAGGGAAAACTTTTAGAAGGTATCTCAATCAGTTCAGGCTCCTATAATGGAATACCACAAATTGAATGTCTTATAAGCAACAGAAATTTATTTCTCATAGTTATGGGGACAGGAAAATCCAAAATCAAGGTGCCAGAAGATTTTATATCTGGTGAGAGCCCGCTTCCTGGTACATAAGTGTCTGTCTTCTTGCTGTGTCCTTATATGGTGGAAGGGGTGAGGGAGCTCCCTTGGGTCTCTTTTATTAGGGCACTAATGCCATTGTTAAGGGCTCCACCCTCATTGTTTCAACAAATGAATTCTGGCCCGGGAAGGGGTGGAGAAGGAAAAGACTTTCAGTCAATGGCAAAAGGAAAGAAATTCCAACAAATAATTCAGGCATGGAATAATGAGGGCCCGAACTGAGGTACAGGAGGAAGAAAGTTGGTATGGATTTATTATATCTTTTGAAGATGTTATTTATTTATTCATGAGAGACACACAGAGAGAGGTAGAGACATAGGTAGAGGGAGAAGCAGGCTCTATGCAGGAAGCCTGATGCAGAATTTGATCCCAGGACCCCAGGATCATATCCTGAGGCAGACCCTCAACCACTGAGCCACCCAAGTGCCCATAATGGATTTAATAGGTATCAATAGTGTATTAACAGATCTTACTGACTGGGATAATAATGAAAATAGCTTCTAATTACTGAGCACCTACTGTGTCCTGGACTCTGGTAGATTCAGGAGAAGATGTTTTACATGTTTAACTCATAATCTACTCCAGCCTATGTTCTGGAGAGCCAGCAACTTAATTCACTCACTGTTGAACCTTAGTGCCTAGCGGAGCACCTGATACATTTCTTTTTGTAGAATGACTAAACGGGCCCTGATGGCAACCGGCAATTCTTCAAGATAAGTATTGTTATTAGCTGACAAATAATCTCCATTTTACATTTAAGAAAGTAGGTTAAAAAAAAAAAATAAAAAAAAAAATAAATTAAAAAAAAAAAAAAAAAAAAAAAGAAAGTAGGTTAAGTGTAAGTTAAGCCTAAGAAAGTTAAGGCTCAGAATGTTTAAGTCATTTGCCCAAGGTCACAAAGAGTCCAGATATGAACCCAGGTTTACTTTGCCCCAAAGCCTCTGCTTCCTCCTCTGGTTTGCTGACCACTATCCCATGGAAGTACTTTAAGGGTGAGAGGATGGTCCAAAGTTCTTAATTCTGTCCACCGGGCAGGTGGTGATCACACGTTTCAGTGAGAGGGGCCAAGGAAAGGAGCAGGTGGGTTCCAGGCACGTGGACTTTGAGGGACTGTGACACATCAAATGGAGATAAGTGAAGGAGTAGAAACGCAGTGTGAAATTTGGAGGAAAGACCTGAGCTGGAGATGGGAATTGGGGAATTAACTATTGTGGATGCTGGGGTGAAGACCCCGGTGTCCAGCACCAGCAGCTGGAGAGTGGACACAGCTAAGAAGGCAGCTCCCAAATGAAAGGAGTGGTGGGTCCCAGCAAATGTGACTTGCTGGCAAGGAGGGGGGATGGGGAAGGAGAGAGAGAGGAGGGAGGGGGGAAGGGAAGAGAGCGAGGGATGTGAGCACTTGTCCATTTGGATTTGTGATTGAGGAGAAAAATTTCAGCGCCCATGTGCAGCTGAGCGGGGTCCGAATTGAGAGCACAGACATTGAAAAGCGAGCTTGGTGGGGACATAAAGGCACAGACTCATCAGTTAGAAGCTTGGCTGGTCACCTGCCGTAAAGCGGAGGGCTCAGGAAATGCCTTTTCTCCCACTTCTGACCTTTCTGGAGATGAAAGCAGGCTAAAGGGTGTATCAAGCATAAGCTTTATCCCAATAAGGCAAAGGCGAGGGCAGGTGTGAATGTCGGAGTGTGGACTTTACACGGATCAGGTGGTTGAGCGTGTGTGTGTGTGTGTGTGTGTATGCACGTTGTTTATGAATTTGTATTCATTCGTTATCCAGCAAATATTTACTGAGTGTCTCTCCTGTGCTCCGCACTGTTGTAGGAACTAGAGACACAGGGGTAAACAAGAAAGGCAAGAACGAAATCTCTTTCCTCATGGTGCCTACATCCTCATGGGTGTGTGTCTGTGTGTGTGCACATGGTGGCTTTGGAGAAGGAGAAAGCAGAAAAAGAGGATGGGGGCTTGGGAGTGGTGGGGTTGCGATCGTAGATAGGCAGTCAGGGAGATCCTCCCTAAGAAGGTGGCACCTGAGTGAGCTGAAAGAGGTGAGCCTTGGTGACATCTGTTTGAGGAGTGCTTCAGGCAGAGGGTACATAATCATATGAACAGCTCAGGATTTTTTTTCTTCAACATCAGCCATTTCCTTTCTCCTTGAGTCACTCTGCAGAACCAGCACAGGGTGGTGAGTATGAAGCACTGGAAAAAGAAATAGTTCTACTGAGAGGAACTTGTCAATGGGGCCACTTAGTCATGGCTTCCCCTGGTCAACTTCTTGGGCCCTCGGGGGTTGTCAGCTTAAAACTGACCAAGAGAGAAAGACCTGGTCACCGGTGAGGTTAGGATGGCAACTGTAGAGACTGGTGAAATTTAAAATATCAATTTCCCCTTCAACTTTTATGTGTAAATTGACAATTATGTTTCACTAAGTATAAATGAGTTCATTTTGCCTTTGCTTGGATCCAGTGTATGAGAGAAATGTTACAAATCATCCTTTTGTATTTGCTAAATCTGGACCTAATTCCATTTTTCAAGAAATCGTGTTTGCAGAAATAAGGCCACATGGAAATGAACAAATAATGAAAAATGGAATATAACAAACCCCTGAAGTCCTAGAGAATTAAAACGCTGCCAGAATTATTTATAAAATGTGTACCAGCATCCAAAAGTATTTACATTTGCTCCATGGCTTATAAAATCTGGTGCAATCCAAACAGACTTGGTAGTTCCAAGAGACCCAAAACATGTTTCTGAAATCCCGTGGCCAAGTCCAATGCAAAGCAAAGAGCCCCATATGGTGGGATCATAATCTTGACATGCGAAATTCTTTATAACTAGAGATCTTTAGGATCGCTCAGAATGGAAGTTGAATTCGGCATGTAACTCTGGGTTACTCCTTAGTTAGTCCATAAATATAAGACAAGTAGCCAATTTCCTATGACTCCGTGAGGTTGGTGCAATGAAGGGAGAGTGAGGAGTCCTGAATTTGTTTGTGGTTGCGGGGGGGGGGTGGGGGTGGGGGCAGAAGGGGCTGGCGTGCACAGAGATCAACGTGGGGAAAAGTGAATGAGGATCACAAGGCCCTTTGGGACACAAAGGAGTATCTCAACACTAAACAGTATCTCAACACTAAAAGTGATTTATTTATGTCTGAGCAGTGTAGAATCAAGATCAAGCACGGGAGATTCCCTAGTATATAGCAACGTTGGGAGGGATGGCAGTGTTGGAGAGGGACTTCGGTGTGCGTCCTCCATGGCACATTTCTTGCTTCCATGACCGAGCTGGGTAGTGGCAACACAATGCCATCCATCTGTATCTCTTTGAAACAAGAATCTCACATTCAAGCGTCCCTTTTAAATGGTGGATGCAAGAGCCAACTCTTGCTGCTAGCACGAGGTCTCACAAGGCTGTTAATCATCAAGTACTGATAGCTACTGTTCCGCGTTGGATGAATACCAATTAGAGAGATGGGGACGACCTGAGGAATGGAGAAGCCGAGCAGTGGGGGACTGGCTTTGTTGTTTTGGGGAGGGGTTGCCAAAAAAATATTACCTGGGGCGCCAGTGCTCTTCTCGCCAACCCTGAGGGGTGACTGATGAAAACAGCAGACTCATTTACAAAGTATAAAGTAGGGGATGGATCAGAAGCATCCTATTATTATTAATGGGGTTTGTTTTTCTGGGTAGTGAGAGCTGAGTCTTGTTGCTTGCAGTTTTAAAATCGGACAGCGTTTGTCTAAACTTTATGATTCTGTTTGCTTTTCTCTTATGGTATCTCCTAAAAGAGGTTGTGTGAAGCTCCGGGGAAGCTTAGAAAGAAAGGCTCTGGAAACAAACAAACAAACAAAAAAACCTTAACCATCTGCAAGAGAGGAACTTACCAGGGAACATTTTAGGAAAATAGAATAAAGAGGCCTTCCAAGTTAAAGAACATCGCAACGGGGAAAAGAGTCCAAATCGGAGCAGGTAGCTTAAACCAGGAGGGCTTTCATCACAGTGAGATCTCCTTTGCTCGCGTGCAGCTCTCTCCCCGGCCAGTGACTTCCAGACCCAGCGTTCAGCCTGGGGCCTGGCTCTCTGGAGCGGGCCCTCCTTGGTCTGTCTGGCGCGTGTCCTCGTCTGGTACCAGAGATCTCCCCGCGCCTTGGGTTGCATCGCGGGGGCAGTGATTCTCAATATGATCAGAAGGTTTTATGACTGGCTGCTCTATCAGAAGCAAACTTGTTGAGAACCAACGACCTGCTTGGGAATCGGGAAGGAAAAACCGATTTCCCCCTAGTTTATTTTAGAGTTGTCTTCCCCTGTCCCCGAGTGCTGAGAGCACAGCGTGGAGCTGTTCAGAAAACCTGATTAGGTCCCACCGTGCTAAGCACATAGAGTTTCAAGAGGCTGGGAAATTGTTACCATTGGAAGTAGTGTGAAAAATGGTCCATGTGGGGGGAGGACAAAAATTAAACTGAGATGACTAAGAAACATATTAACTAAAATTATGTTTGATTTGCCATCAATTGCTCTCTCTTCTAGATGCTTGGGAGAGTGCCTCCATGGGGAGCTGAAAAGCGTTCAAGGCCTCTTCTGAATTGATGGTGCTCCCAGGGCTGATGGAAGAGTTTAGGAATAGGGAGAGCCATGGGGACCTTTCAATTAGGCAGGAGGCCCTTGTGTTAGATTTGAGAAGAAATAAGAAAAAGATCATTTAGCCAGAAGAGTTGTTCGTTTGTTCTTTTGTTCCTTGCATATAGTAGGCGCTGAAAAGATATGGATTGAATAGAGGAATGTTTATTCTAACATACTAAAATAATATGTTATTTGAAACCAAGTAGTGGATCTAGCCAGAATTTGTTTCTCAGATTATTATTCTATGACAAGAAACACTTCACTCTGTGTGAAAATAGAGTTAAAAGACAGCTTTGCAGAAATTTCCCTCGGATTTGAGCTTATTGGCTCATTATTTGCTCAAGTGATTCATGATCTAGAGATTGTGGAAGTCATAGCAATCCTGAAATTGCCAAGTAGAAATAAAAGCAAACCCTATGTAGCATGTCTTAGATTGAACATAATCATGGAGGCAGCTGACAAGTGAGTATATTTTGGGGAGGAGAAGAATCTACAGAGGTTGCCTTGAGCACAAAGCAGATCTTGGCCTTTTGGTTGATGTATGAGTTACCATAGTGATTGCCTGAACTTTGCTGTGATTAAATCTTTTTTGTATCTGTGTAAATATGATGCAATGGAACTCATGTAGCTAGGTTTGTGTTGGCGTGTTCCCTTTTTCTTAAAGATCACTAGAGGGTATATGCTCTCAAATGTTGATGTTCTTTGCAACCTTCTGCCAAAATTACAGAGAATGGGAAGCAGTGTTCTGTCCTATTGATGGGATGGGATGAAAAAGTGGGAGCCTGAGAAGGCCATGGAAGAAGGCCTGTGGAATCATTCTGGAGGACACACTCCTGATGGACCAGATTTATACAGGACAAATGTCACTTTTTTTTTTTTTTTGACAAATATCACTTTAAAAGAGGTGGGGTTTTTTTGTTTTTGTTTTTGTTTTGTTTGTTTGTTTGTTTTTTGCATAAAGATTGTCAGATGACAACTAGTTCACTCCAGACAGATGAAGAAGAAAAGCAGCATAATATCTAAAAGAAAACCTGGAAGAACAGAAAACTTCATAAACTTAGGCTGCCAAGTTGCAGCAGATTGTGAGATCGGGGGAGACATTATGTCAGATATGGGGAGAAAAGTGATCCATCCTAACAGCAATCCAAGTGCAGAAAGATCAGTCTAAGGATTAACTTGAAAATGTATAGCATCAATATCTTGTCATCGTTTCTGAGAGGAGCTCAGTGAATGCATCTCTTCTGGAAAGAAGAGAGGGGATTCAATCCTCTAGACTGGTGTAGTATGTGTGAAGAATTCTCAGAAGCTGCTAAAACAGAGTGTGTTTTTTTTGGGATCAGCCAAATTGTGAAAGCCAAGGCAGTGACTGACAGGTGGGGAAATAGAGAAAGGATGCAAATTGTCCTGGGACTGAGAGGCTTTGTGAATTTGGGCTGCCCTGGGTACCTGAAAACAGGAAGTCAAGGGCCCGGATACTGGTTCTGAAACTTAAATATGTGAATGAATCAGCTGGGGATCTTGGGAAAACATAGATGTAGATCTGGATACAGTAGGCCTGGGGTGGGCATAAGATTCTGCATTTCTGGCAAACTCCCAGATGGTACTCGGATGCCATTTCAAAGACCATACCTTGAGGGGCTGTGGGCTACTTCTAAATAGCACACTTGGAGTAGCTAATCACAAGGGCCCAGATCATTAGGTCACAGTTTGGGTAACTTAAATTGTTGTTGAAGACAACTTTTTAGGATGGTGGTATGTTTGAGATTACATGTTTAATTTTATTAGGTAATTAGTTAACATGTTTGTAATTATCAATATTCTAAATATATTGGATTTTAGGTTGTGTAAGGGGCCTTTGGTGACAACTATTGTATCAATGTCCTATTCACATTACTGGCAATTTGTCTCTTTGGTTGATCGTCTCTCTCCAGATGGTATTATGCAGGGAAAACCTGAGAAGTGACATTACCTTTATCATTTCTAACTGCAACAGGATGTACTAGGACTCCTTTCTTCCCCTTTATTTTGACTCTTTCTTTCTTTCTTTCTTTCTTTCTTTCTTTCTTTCTTTCTTTCTTTCTTTCTTTCTTAATAAACCACTACTGAGTCTGTGGATCTAGCCAAATCCCTGGAAATAATCCAGACCTACACATTTCTCTTGCCCATTACAACTGAAACAGTAGTAGCAAAATAGAAATAGCTCTATTTACTAAGACATTTTCCCCCTACAATTTAAGATTATAACTGGCATGCCAAATCGATATTAGGGACATGTTTAATACACTTATGTATTTTGGGGGTGGGGAATAGAAATAACACCTTTTATTTCAGAATCAGTTTGAAGGGAGCTGACTTTATCCACTGAATAGAGATCGCAGCCCATAATCTTGGGTTTCTGAGCACACAGCACCAGTTTAGCTTCTAATTTACTCTCGGGTGACTTAATGGTATTGCTTAATTATAACAGTTGCAAATTCCATCCTCCAAAATATATCACAGGCAGCCAAACATCTGCAGGGTTTTGTAGCAGGGAGGTTGCCAAAATGAAATGCTCATTTTTTGTATTATTTTGCTTTTATTAGTTTTTAATACATATATGTAATAAACAAGATGAGCAAGACAGCACTTAAATATGCACCAATGGTAATCAAACTTAAGATATTAAGTTGCAAAAATGCCCATTCTATGGAAAGGAATATGCTCCTCGGGAGAATCTGGGCTGTGACAGGGGACATTTTAAAATAACATTAACTTTTCAGTGGTAGAAAAGGAGTAGGAAAACTTCTCAACATGGGAAGTGCAGATCAGAGCCAGAGAAAACCCTGTAGAATGCACTGATCGCCAGCAAGAAATTTTGTTTTTCTGTGAAGAGGAGGGCTAAGTGCTGACTAATTGAAACACCTCCGCTACTGGATACTGCATCTTCGAAACAGGTTTTGGAAATGCAGACTGGTGTCAGCAAATTCAGAAAGTAAAAAATGAAATTAGCCTGGGTTTGTCTCAAGCTTGTGACTGACAAATAATTACGAAAATAATCCAATTTTTTTTAATAAGAGAAAAGATGTTTTGGGGATAAGCACGGAATATATAACTGTCATTTCTAGAAATGAAATTTGTACTTTATTAGGCAAATTACTGAATGCTATCGTTTTACATATGCAATAGTTGGGGGAAATATTTTTGAGCTAGTTTTTCTTTATTTTGTTATACAAAGATATATATATATATATATATATATATGTTTCTAAACTAGATAGGTTAGACAGAGAAGAGTGTTCTTTTAAAGGATGTTTATTGACTTTATTTTTTTTTAAGAGAAGAGTATTCTTTACCATAATGCCTTAGAAATGTCCTAACTGCAAACTGCAAAACTGCAAACTTCACCAATGACTCATCTCCCTGGTGCAGTAGTATTTGTGTAAATTAAAAAAAAAAAAAAAAGGAAGAAGGAAAAGCACAAAATATAAAAAAAAATAGCCAATTAAAAACATTGCTTCTGTATATGCTCAGCAGGGATCTGGTAAAAATTAAGCTGGGCTAATGAAGCTCTAAGCCCCTGCCTAACGCCACAGAGGGAGGAAGGCTGGATATTGCCTGCTCTGAGGCAAACTGCTTACGGAGCTTTGGGAAGGTCTCATGACACCTGCCTAGCACACGCTCCTGTCTCCCAGCCTTTACGAAGATCATCTCCAATCAGATGATACTGCTGCCTCCGCGGACCTATGTGGACCTACGTTCGACTCCCCTGCGTGCTGACCACGTAGTCACCTCCGTGGGGTGTTCACTTGAAAGTCAAGGGAGCCTGTGAAGTGGGTCTTATTAAACAGTCCCGGGCACTAGCCACTAGGCTCTCGCAAAGCCCAGATGGGTGCTAGGCATATGGATTGCTCATCACAAGACTCACCCATTCCCTTTGCTGAACCCAACTTTGTATTTTTTTTTTTCAAATGAGGCAGCTTCCAGCAAAATAGAGTCTTTTGTGCCCTGATTTTTTTCCCCTCATGACCACATGCAAGCTCTGCCTAGGAACTGTTTAGAACTCCCTACAGTACGTACCCCCCTAAGGGCTGACCTTTCTGAGTCTTATGCAGAAGCCTCATTGCCACCAGATTTATGCTTCTGTTATGTTCCTTCTAGGTCTTCTCTGGAGATGTGTTTGCTCATTTCAGATAGACCACTCAAAGCAGTAGTCCTTAGCTCGGTAGCACCACAGCACCTCAGAGCTTGTTTGAAATGCAGAAAAACAGGCCTCACTCCAGAACAACTGGATCAGAAGGAGCTCTTGAATAAGAGCGCCAGATAAAGGCTAGGCGCAGTCATCTGAAGCACTGTTCTGATTCATTTTGAAAGTTTTGAGGGCCAGATGACTTGGCCTGTCCAAGAGCATTTGCATTAGAAAAAGGGACATCTGGCCATGCAGAATTTTGTACTTAAAGAACAAAAGTACATGATAAACAGGAATCCCTATCAAGACTCAATTCTCTCTCAATTCTGCCACCTAGGGGGCCCTCTATTCCATCTCAACTCAAGGCTAAGTCTTGAGAATAGCCAAGGTCACCAACCATGGCCAACCATGATGATGGGACTTGAAAATATTATTTTTGAAGTTTGCATCTATTTTTCTATGGAGAAGGAGATTAGCACAATTATTCACCAAATGTTTATAAGACTTAGGGCCATACAAACTATAAACAGCGTGACAGTGGCATTAATAACACTGGGCTGGGAATCTGGAGATCTAGGCTCCAGTCCCAGTTTAGGGTTAACCAGTTATGTCTTGGGCAGGTGATTTAATTCAGCCAATGTTATGGAGTTCCTGCTGTAGACCAAGATGATGAGGGTGATAGGAAAGTGAAAACCATCGAGTGGCTTTTGTAAAGAAGTGGGCTGCTTTTGATCAGGATTTTATTTATTTATTTATTTATTTATTTATTTATTTATTTATTATTCATGAGAGACACCCAAACAGAGGTAGAGACACAAGCAGAGGGAGAAGCAGGCTCCCTTTGGGGAGCCTGATGTGGGACTCGATCCCAGGACCCCGGGATCACAACCTGACCCAAAGGCAGATGCTCAACCACTGAGCCACCCAGATGCCCCTTGATCAGGATTTAAATTCTGAGAGGAACCTGTTAGAAAAAAAATGAAATGTTTTGTGGATGCCCAATAAAGAAACAGGAAAAATTTAAGCTGTTTTGTTTGAAGCTGAAGCAGAAAGGCCTGAACCTTGGGCTCAGGCTCAGAAAATCAATATCAAAAAGATAAGTCCCACTAGAAAAGTACTCCAAGAAAAAGAAAAGAAGGAGAGGGAGTAGGCAATGTATCAAGTAATAGACACGAGTGGATAAAGAGTCGCCAGCCTCAGATTAAAACAACAGTAGGATACCATTTTTAATTTTTTAGATAAAATTTAAGAATGCCAATTTTTGTTGTTGATAAGAGCATTGGGGAGAGGGGACTCATAAACACTTCTGACATTTGTTCCTTCTGGAGGGCAGTTTATTTTATGCCCCCCCAAACACGCATATTTGTTATGTACAATTGTGTTTTTTGCTTTAAAGTGTTCATTTATTGATTAGAGTGAGATCACAGCTGGAGTGGAGGGAGAGGCAGAGAGAGGGACAAGCAGAAAGCCCCACCCCCCACTGAGTTTGGAGCCCGATGCAGGGCTCCATCCCAGGACCCTGGGATCATGACCTGAGCCAAAGTAGGACGCTTAACCGACTGAAGCACCCAGGCCCCCTTACAATTGTGTTTCTAAGATTTTTGTCAATAGCAATCAATCAAAGACACAAGATGCAAATACAGGGCATCTGGGTGGCTCAGTGGTTCAATGGAGGATCTGCTTTCCACTCAGGTTGTGATCCCAGAGTCCTGAGATTATGATGCCAGGTTTGAAAAGCAAATATGTGTGCATAAATGTAGTTTGCAGTTTTACAAATATAGAAAAAAAATCACAGAGCCATTGCAACGGAGGGGGCTGCACTCAACTGGGGATCAAGAAGTTTATGTTCCTGTGTTGACTTTTACTTCTAACTAGTTGTGTGATTTTGGGGGCGATGTGTCTTCTCTTGGTTTTGTTTCCTTGCTTCTAAAATAGGCTGAATAATGGCCCCAGAGAGATCAAATCCCAATCTCTGGAACCTATTAATGTTACCTTAAACTGGAAAAGGTTTTGATGTGATGAGATTAAGGTTTTTGAGAAGGAAGGTTATCGTGCATGATGCTAAATGTAATCATGAGTGTCCTTATAAGAGGGAAGCAGAGGGGGATTTCACACAGGAGAGGAAGAGGCACTGTGATCCTGGAGACAGAGACTTTGGTGATGTAGCCACAAGCTAAAGACAGCTGGCAGCCCCCAGAAGCTGCAAGAAGCAAGCACGAACTTGCCCTGGAGCTTCTGGAGGGAGCTCAGACTTGCCAGCACCTAGATTTTGGCCCAGGGATACTCATTTCAGGTGGACAGACCTCAGAGCTGTGAGAGAAAGAATTTTGTTTGCTTTAAGCCTCTAGAGTTTCTGGTCATTTGTTACAGCAGCCATAAGAAACTTACACAAATTATTCCTAAAGTCTGTTTTGCTCCCAAAGTATCAGGATCCTATAATTTTCTTTGTTAGATGGAGAGAAGTTAAGGGGTAAATATTGCCATGCAATAATTTGGGTAGAATAGGTTCTTCCCTGGCATATGTTTTCTCTTTCCTTTAAAACAGAAGTGAAGGAAACAAAATATTGCAAATATCAAGTCACCTATGGAAGGGAACAAATAGCTTTATATTAGCTTATTTTATAGAGAACGAAATTGTGAAATGTTATTATAATTAATTGTAGCGTCAGCTTTATTTGCAGTTACTAGTAGACTTCATTTAGTTCCTTCTAGACAAATTGGAAAAGAATGAGAAACCACATAAAGGGTAGAGTAGTTTTCTGAGGTCTATGCTTGTTCCCTACATCTCTGATGGTAAATTCTTTACTCAGGACCATGTTGGGGTCTGTGAATCCTTCTGAAGTAGTCCTGTAGAGCTCCATGAAAGCATGTGAATGTAACTGGTCATGAGGTAATTGTAAATAGAGTCATCCATGTCGATACACCACTTTTAATAGTTTCACTAGAATTTTGTCTTGTGGTAGGAACTCTCAGGCATATTAATATTGGTATAAAAATGTGCTATGTATTTCTTCCCTCCTTCTAGATTTACTTGTACACATACTATTGCATCTAAAAATACTGTATTCAAACAGTATAAGCTGAATGCTTACTACCACATATTCCAATCCTGGATTTGTTATGTTCCAATGTAATTGTAATTATCTCAACAGATATTGCAGAAGAATTAAGACCAGGATTTTAAAAATGTGATCAATTCTGGCTCAGGTCACAAGACAGTAGGTGCCAACTACTTCCGAGTTCCAGACTACCAACTTGGGAATTGTGAAGGGGTTGTCTGGGAAATGTTTTGGTTTTGTAACCCTTAGCTGTTCTAGTCTGTAAGAGCTGTTGGAGAGAGTAACAGGAGAGTTGGGGGGGAAAACACTTTAGGTAAAGTTTAGGAAATATTCTACAATTCCAAAGGAAGAAGAGAAAGGGGTGTTTATGTTCATCTCATGCCTAGGGAAAGATACTTCAATGGGGCTGACTTTGGTTGCTTGCATTGACAGAATGGGGAATACTGCAATACAGCCCTCATGCTCAGGGTTTGTGAAGCAACAAATGCCTGATGGTTTCTCTGGAACCAATGTAGGCCAGTAAAGAGAGAATTGGTATAGGACTGTCCAAGATTCTGATCCAGAGGCCCAGCTGGTCAGGTAAGGAGACATTGGCAAAAAGATACTGGAGGAGTAAGCCAGATGGAAGAGACTGAGCAAGGAGGTGGGAGCTCCCAGCCTAAGATGATCCTTTCTCCAAGATCTGAGAATTGGCAGGTGAGAGATCCTCTATGGTCCAGCATCCTACTGAAAAACCCATGAGAGAGAGAGAGTCAGTCATGAAAATCTTCTAGAAGACAGTTTCACACTATATTGCTACTCCTACCCACCTCTTCTTCCACTCCCCTCCATGCTGAAGCCTTGGCTGGAACTGAGTTGGGCATGGTTGACAGGGGATGATAGTGCTGGTGGAATTAATGGTGAGGTCATCCCTGCTTATCTTCACCATTGTTGATGCTGAGCCCAAATCAAGCCTAGCTGCAGAAGGGGAGAAAACTTAACATTAAGCATAATTGGAGAATTTGACAGATATCAGGGATTGAACAGTTTATTAAAGAACTAGGACTGTTTGGGTGACTAGAGTCACCAAAGGAACTTTTGTGGCCTGAGTATCCAGAAAAGCTATGGGAACTGCTCTAATTTTTATTCAAGGAGGTAGGAAAAACTAGCTCCAGACAGGGCTGACTTAAAGGAAAGTGGGAAACAAATATAGTTACTTGATGGCTGCTGGTCCTATTTGTTTAACTGAACAGTTTTATTTTAAAGATTAATTTATTAATACATTAATAGCCCCTCTTTTTAAGGTCTAGAAAGAGTATTGCCAAGTCAAACAATAGTAGTGTTAAATTTTGAAACCTTATGAGTTTAAGACTTGACTTGCTAAGTTTAATAAATGGTTGCAGATGTTACTATGGGACATGTAATCAAAGTAATTTAAGAACATGCTACTAAATAAATAAAATCCTTAAAAAGGGGAGGGCACCTGGGTGGCTCAGTAGGTTGAGCATCTGACTGTTGATTTCAGCTCAGGTCATGATCTTAGGGTCATGAGATGGAGCTCAGCGGGGAATCTGCTTAAGATTCTCTCCCTGTGTCCCCCACTCCATTTGTGCTCTCTCTCATATCCCTTCTCTCAAATTAGTAAATAAAAATCTTAAAAAAAAAGAACTTGTTCCTGAAAAGTCTCATTTAAGTTATGGATTCCATTGTCTTAAGTTAAAACTTTCCAAACTACTGGTAGGAGTCTTTTTAAAGCTTCAGCTGGATCACTTTAGCTATATTTGAGTCATGTGAGGGTAAAAAATACCTTTTTTCTTTAAAATAAGTGATCTGACCTTTTTGGGCTTATATAACTCAAAGACCTGAAGCCATAAACTTCAAACTAAATGTGAGTAGAGTTTTCATTAAGCAAGGAAAATGAAGTCAAATTAGAAAAAAAATGGTTTCATATTTTAAAATTTCATATTTCATATTTAAAACTTAAGCCTGTGTCCTGACATTTAGACAATTCATGACAATTTACACGGCTATTTAGAGACACTTGGGTAGGGCTAAGACAAGTCACCATTTGATTAACTTTTACATTTGCTTTGTTTTCTACTAAGGAGTTTTTGTACTCATTAAATTAAATTCAAACATATATGTTAATAAAATGTTTAGATTGGGAAGTGAAGCACTATGGTTTGAAATTTTACTGAAATTAAAAATAACTAGGATTGGCAAGGTTGCCATATTATTCATGTTTGATGATGTGTTCCTCTTATTGTAGTCTGGAGAACTTTTATCTAAGAGGGTAAGGAGAACAACCCATTCTCCTAGACATTACTTTGAAAAGTAGGGACATTAAAAAAAAATGATGTTATTAAGTTTATGACTAAATTATTAACATTAAATATGTAAAACATAACCTAAGAGGTCTATCTTCTAGGTTTTGGCACTGGATTTTGCAGACTGTCTAGGGCCATTATTTGACTTTTGTGTTCCAAATAAATTCATCTGCAGGATATTTTTCTTTACTTTGTGATTTAGAGTTAAAAGGGAGAGTAAATCTCATCCTTAGAAGGAGGGACCCACTGCCTGGTGTAAAGGAGGTTGAAGAACTCTTATACACTCCTTAAAAACCATATGTTAAAGCAATTCCCAGTGAACTCCAGCCTAAAACCCAGTTTATGATGTTCTTGTGCTGGTACTTCTATCAATGATGGGTATTGTTACTTCCATTCCCATTGTTTTCCTATCCTTAGACTTCTATGTTTGGCACAGGAGGAGGTGGGGAGAAATCTTGTTTCTTTTCAAAAGTATTGATATTTTTTTGGAGTGATAATTCTTTCCTTTGATAATAATATTTTCCTTTTTCTAAAATAAGTCAGCTTTAGATTAACCTGTAAGGAACTTGTCTCCATTCTAAAGCCTTTTTCCAGACACCAGGTTGTGAATGTAATGATCTTGGTGTCTTTTTTTTTCAAACCTCTTATTGTTAGATATTTCCTTCTTGAAATAGTGTTCCTTCATACATAATTTTAGGATAAAATATCCTAGTAGAGTCTTGACCTTTTAATATAGTCTTCTTATTAAATATAGCTAAAGGCCATGTAGGATGTATGTAGTAAAAAATTTAATCTCTTTTAAGATAGAATAAAAATTTTTTATTTGCTCTTTATTTTGACATAGTTTCAGATTTACAGAGACCTTGTAAGTATAGTACAAGGTCTCTGTACAACATCAGACGTAGTACAACATCATGTGTTGCAAACATGATGCTTTATTCCCTTACATACTTCAATGTATGTTTCCTAAAGCAAGGACGTTCTCTTACATAACCACAGTCAATTATCCAAATCCTACAATTAGCACTGATATAATACTATTATCTGATCTACCTTAAGTCGCTGATTTTTCCAATAATTTCCTTTATACCAAAAGAAAATCCCAGATGATTTATTGCATTCAACTATCAAGTCCCTTTAATCTTCTTCAATCTAGAACAATCTCCAGTCTGTCTTTGTCGTGACCTTGACATTTTGAAGTGCACAACAGTTACTTTGTAGAATGTCTCTCAATTTGGTGTTGCATATATATTTTTAAAAGCATAAAGTATTCATTGTGGGGGAGTTGGAAAATTCTTGTTGCTCTAGAAACCCATAACTTCAAAGTTTGACGTACATGAGCTCAAATATGTGAAACACCAAAGGGATTTAATCTCTGAATTTATACATATGCTTCCTGAGTCATTTGCGCATATGAACATTCTGTAGATTCTGTACCTTTTGTTCTTAAATAAAAATAACAAATGGCCAAAGTTATTTGAAACATCTATAAATCATTTTAAAGGGAACAGTTCTAAGTTCTTGGTTTTAGTAAGTGTTGCTATGCAGACCCCCCCCCCCCCCCCCAATTTGGACTATTTGTCTCACTTTGTCTCAAGTTACAGACATGAGCTAAGAGTTGCCAGTGAATGGTTCAGGAGAGGGGTTTAATAGATAAACTAGTTTACTGAAAAGGTCTGAAAAGATGTGCCATCAACTGAAGGCCTTCCTTGAAGGACAGCTGGCCCATTGCTATCCAGGGGTTCCTTGTCTGTTGCTTTCAAGGTTTCTCTTCTTCTGTCATGTCTTTGTGTTTTCATAAATCCAGAACATTCAGTCCTGTTCGGTACATGTGATTTTCTACATACAACATTGCAGGATTTTTAAAATCATTGTATGGAGTTTTGGAATCTTGAGATCCCTCAGAAGTACAATGAAGGCTTCAGAAAACAACCTGCTTTCTCCTTTGCTGCAATAAATGAACGAAAGCATGACAACTATCTTAGGAATCATGTCTCTTTTTGAACAAGATTTTTATTGTAGACTTGAGGAGGGGGCTGCTCAGGTAATGCAAATGTTGTCAAAATATATGAGCATAAAACTTTTTCCTACTGATTTAGAGATTACCTCCCCGGATACAAGAAGGTGACCGACCCTTCTTCCTATCTTTCCTCCCTGCCTCCCTGCCTCCCACCTTTCCTTCCTTCCTCCCATTTTTTTAGGAAGGCAAAAAGAAATTATGATAAATAAATTTTAAAAAGTGCAAATAGCAACTGACATTCAAGCACCAGATGGCCCTTGACTTCGGGAGAACTGTCAGCCAGACCTAAGCAGCATTTTTGTGTTGGAACTTCTGCAGGTCCTCTGCCTCTTTGACCATCAATTCCCTCATTCCAAAGATTTTCCCTTTAACAGCAAACAGTGTAAGAATTATTGAATAACTGTCTTGGAAAAGCAATTGTAGGTCTCTTTGCCATTAAAAAATGTGACTGAACTTAAAATGCTGTGTTTCTGATTAAAAAAAATAACAATAACATTGTACACACCTTTCTTTTGGCTTTATTCTTTGCAAGTGAAGCAATTAACATCAGGATTTTTTTAATTGGACTCAAACACTGCAGTGCTTTTCTCCCAGAAAAATCAATGCAAAACAAAACAAAAAAAACGAAAAAGCCCACAACTGAACCTTTACCACTCCTTTGTTCTCCTGTTAATTGCTACCACCTGCTTTCTAGAGGCGCCTGAATTATTTTGGCTTTTGGTAGTCTTAATATTTACCTGATTTTGAGCAATTGGAGGTTAGTTTGCCACTTATTTTTTTCTCACCACCTAATGCCATCCAAAATTTTCTTGCTGAATCAACTTTTTGTGCTCTCAACTTTTCTTTTCAATCCCTCACCTCTGTTGCTGATCTGTCAGGCCCAGGGATTCAGCTTTGTTGCACCAATGCACACTTCAAAGATATTTTAGAATTCACACTTCAAAATTAAAATATACATTTTCTTTTCAGTGACTGAGCCATGAAGCAGAATCACATGGGATAAGGAAGTGGTAGAGTAGAACAGAAAAAACTACAACATAGAAGCAAGTACTTCCCAGGGAATTAACTTTCTCAAACATGTGTTTCCCAGAGCTCAGAAAACACTAATTTCTGTGTTGTTGGTATTGTTTCTTTGTTCTACTCTGGCACTTCCTGATCCCACATGATTCCATTTCATGCCTCAGTCACCAAGTAAAAAAAAAAAATGTATATTTTAGGTTAGATTTTAACTTCAGGCACATTTTTGAAATGAGCTCCCAGGCCTAGAAGCTGGGGTATGAGCGGGAAGCTGGGTGAGAGTATCTGAAGGACTCTTCACAATCAAACAAAGAGGAGTAACTGCATCGCCTGGGGACAGAGGCTGTGGCTCCTTCCTCAAGCCATAGATGACTTCAGTAGAGTCCTGTAGGAACCAATGGAATCTCGGTGCTGAGTTGTCTGAAGTCTAACATGGGAAGATTCTGTATTTCAGAACATTGCGGAATTATAAGGCTGTCATAGTGGAGATAATATGTGCCACCCCTGTGGTGATGGGTGGTCAATTTCAAAATGATTCCATATGGCCCCTAACTGTCAGAGGGCTTTCCCTTTTCCCCATCACCCTGAAAGTGATGATTCACATTTATTCCCCCTTCTGAGAGGAGCTTGTCGATGTCCTGGGCATTCATGGCACAAGACCATCCTAAACAAGACATCGTTGTTTAGAATGATGGGTGGAGAAGGAAGACAGGCAAAATTCTGGTGCTTTAAGAGGTTCCTCCAACCCAGAAAATGCCTGGGGGTGCTGTTGGCTGCTGTCAGCTGGGGGTCCTTGAACAGAGAAGCAAGAGGATGGGCTCGGTGCCCTTGGACCCAGCATTCTTCTCTAATGCTCCCCGAGTGTGGTGGCTCTTCTCCCATTCCTGGCCCAGAAAGGAACATTTTCTTTTCTTTCTTTCTTCTTCTTTCTTTCTTTCTTTCTTTCTTTCTTTCCTTTCTTTCTTTCTTTCTTTCTTTGCTAGTTCTGAGGATTACAAAGAAGGGTAGAAACCTCTGCCTTCGTGGAGTTTGGAGTAGATCACTAGGAACACATGCATTAACTTGCAGAGCCAATCAAGGAGTCTGTACACAGTGGAGAAAAAGGGCAGAGCTGGGAGATCTGTGTTCTCAGGGAGAGTGGGAATTGTCAGGCAATGTTTCCAGAAGTGATAATGCCTGATCTGGGTTTGGAAGGACGAACAGGATTTTGATAGATGAACAAGAGAGAGGCAGGTTCATCCGGGTGGAAGGAGCACATACAAATACGTAACTTTCTATCCTGCACTCGTCTGCTGGCTGTCCTTTGGATCTTTGAGAACCAGAGTGATTTAGGGAATAAAGTTTAAAGCCGTCTGGAGCTTTCTGCATCTGATTTGTGGATTTAAGGGAATCTGGGGATTCAGGGTAAGAAGTAGGTTCTAAATCCTCCAGGAAGCTCTTGGGAAACCAAGTTTGGAAAGCTGTTGCTAAACTCCTGTCTTACTCTGGAAAGCTTGCTTTTGGTGTCCAAAGTCCTTGTTCTTTGAATAGCATTGAGTGCTGAGCACTGTTCTCCTTTCTTAGGGATGAGAAGCTAGATGACCCCTGGGCAGATGTGTAGTCATAAGAGTTGGGCCAAACCTGAGATGTCAGAGGGACAGCATCCACTTGGGGTACTAGAGGAATCCATGCTTTTGAACGTTTGGAGAGAAAATGAGGAAACATCAGCAGCCCTGTCTATCACATCTGGGTAAATGCACCTGGCTCATTTGGAAAGGCAATCTAGGTGCTGGCAATGGTCTTCAGTGGAGTTCAGGGCACTCAGAGCTCTGGATGAGCCAGCTGAGAATGAGGTCTGTTTCTATCAGAGAATTCTTTGTGATCCTGTATAGCAGTACTTGGTGGACTGGTTTGTCTCACCTTGGTCACATGGTCAGCAAATGCTGACTGAAAATATAGAGAGCCCCTCACAGTCATGTTGCAAAGTTCCAGGTCACATAGAAGTATATCTGTGCAAAGTGACAGCTCAGCTGAGTAGGCAATTGAACTTAGGACATTCCATTTTACAAGAGTCTCTAGCAGTGGACCTTCATTCCTTCTCAAAATAGGTTTCTGTAGTTAGTAGCCATATTATATTAGGTAGTCCTACCTGAGTATAACTTGATTTTGTGCTTTGGTGTTTTATTGAACATTGATTTAAAGTATTCGTGGGCATCCCCAGTGGCTCAACGGTTTAGCGCTGCCTTCAGCCCGGGGCGTGATCCTGGAGACTCTGGATCGAGTCCCACATCGGGCTCCCTCCTTGGAGCCTGCTTCTCCCTGTGCCTGTGCCTCTGCCTCTCTCTCTCTCTCTCTCTCTCTCTTTGTGTTTCTCATAAATAAATAAAATCTTAAAAAAATAAAGTATTTGTAAATCTGCTCTTGAGTATATTATTCTCAAATTTTTCAGTGTCCCTTTAATAAAGCTCTACACAATAAATACTCCCCTGAATTTAAAAAGAGATCCTTTTTAAATGGGCAGAAGATCTGAATAGACAATTTTCTGGAGAAGACATACAGATGGCCAACAGTTACATGAAGAGATGTGCAGCCTCATTAATCATCAGGGAAATGCAAATCAAAACCAAAATGAGGTATCACTTTGTGCCAATTAGAATGCTGTTATCAAAAAGACAAGAAATAACAAGTGTTGGCAAGAATGTGGAGAAAAGGGAACTCTTGTGTATTGTTGGTGGGAATCTAAATTGGTGCAGCCACCGTGGAAAAAAAATGGAGGTTTCTCAAAAAATTAAAAATAGAATCACCATATGACTCAGGGATTCTACTTCTAGGTTTTTATCTGAAGAAAACAAAAACATTAATTCACAAAGATAAATGCACCCCTACGTTCATTGCAACATTATTTACAATAGCAAAGATACAGAAACAACATAAGAGTTCACCGATGGATGATTAGATAAAGAAGTGTGTGTGTGTGTGTGTGTGTGTGTGTGTGTGTGTGTGGTATAATGGAGTATTATTCAGCCACAAACAAAGAATGAAATCTTGCTATGGGTGACAACATAGATGGTCCTTAAGACATTATGCTAAGTGAACTAAGTCAGATAGAGAAAGACAAACACTGTGTGATGTCTCTTCTATTTGGAATCTAAAAAATAAAACAGCCCTCCTTCCCCCCAGAAAAAAACCAACAGTTCATCAATACAGAGAACAGACTGGTGGTTGCCAGAGGCAAAGGACAGGGATGAGAGAAAAAAAAGAGAAAGAGATCTTGATAAACCAATATCTTTCTTTTTAGCAGCTAATGAGAACTATGTAATCCAGGATGTTTTCTATTTTGCCTTAGCTGTTGCCAGGAAGCTCAGAGGTAAGTATTCTGATCAATTCAGTCATTCCAATTTAGTTTTCTGTGATAAGTCACTGCCCTCATCCTTCACAAAATCTTCCTGTTTTTCATTATAGATGATTTCAAATCCAGTTTTAGAAACAGTAGGGGTATAGGAGATAAATTTGTGCAATGAAACCATAATATTTTATTAAATGGTATTGTCTTACTTTCTAATGAAACATATATGTGGAAACTTTTTTGTGTTAAGCACAGCGAGGGTTCTGATTGTGACTGTTATTCACGTGGAAGTGTTATTGTGAGGAACATGCTTTCATTCCTGCTGAAATGCTCTGTGGGTCGTTCCTCTGTTAAACCCTCCTAGATTAACTCGCTCATCTCCAGACTCTCCTATCACTCTAAGCACCTCTAAGCACTCATATATATGTGTCTGGGTAGCTGTAACTGTCATTAGTTATGTATTTCATAGAACATAGAAATTTAGAGCTGGAAGGAATATAATCACCCAAATCCCATTTAGCTAAAGCGATAGATGGCATTTTGCAACCACTAACAGATTATAACAGAAGTTAGCGTGCTGTAGGTTATTGCATGGGCTCTCTGGGACTCTTCCAAATGTGTAGACTGGGCCTGAGAGATTCTGGGTGGTGTTTGCATTGTTCTTCCTTGAATGGCAAACTAGAAACCTAGCTTTGGGACTTTCTTCTTGAAAATAAATTTTCATCTAGTTATTTGTTTCTGGTTTCTATTTATACACAACTGTCTTCTTCCCTAAAGGGGACTATCCTTGAGGGCAGGGGTGATGTCTCAGTTATCTGTCTTTGGCACCAGCTCAGGTCTTAGCTCACAACAAACATGGAATAAAAGTTGAGTGAGTGAATGAATAAATGGCATACTCTTTGGTGGGGATGTGCATGTACTGGAGGAAGGTTTGAACCTCGCCATTTCTTTTTTGCCTTGTAAGATGCACTATCACCACAATCAGATAACTGAGCAAGCAGGGCCAGGCCAGGAGGGAGGAGTCGAATCAGGCAGTGAGGGAAGGATCAGAGAGGTGTGGTGAAGGCTTTGCTGTCTGGTGACAGAAATAAGGGAACTGGAGGTGATGCCAAAGTTGTGAGGTTTTTTTTTTTTTTTTTTTTTTTTTTTTTTGGTCTGGGAGGATAGGAATGCTGTACATGGAGAGTGGGAAAGCCAAGAGGGAGAAAATTTGGAAGGAAACTAAAATCATGTATGGATGGCTGTACTGAGTTGTCAGGAGCCTCCTTCCCTAGATATGGTCTTTATGTTACCCAAGATGGCTGGCTGCTTATACTTTGGCTACCACAGTGGAGTCAGACATCACAGTGGAGGAAGGGGAAAAAGGGGAAAGAAAAAGGCCATGGGCAAAGGCCTGCTTGTAAAGACACTTCCTGGAAGGCACACACTTATGCTTCAATGTTAATTGGCCAGAACTTTGTCACACAGCTCTATCTATCTACAAGGAAGTTTGGGAAAAGTGGTGTTTTAATTAAGGAGATGCCCTAAATAAAATGAGGTCTTTACTATGGAAAAGGTGAGGCTGAACAGTGAGTGGCTACTGGTGGTCTGTGTAGTACAAAGCTGGACATAACTTGGTCTCTGACTCTTAACCCGGTGCTCTTTTAACTTTACCACACGATTGAAGATATGAACTCTATACTATGAAGGCAGAATGGGCAAGTGGGAAATGCTTTAGGCATAGGGGTCAACGTCCTATCTCTACCAGTGACTGCTACCTTGGACGTGGCATAGAATTTCTCTGAATCCTTGCTTCTAAGTTGGTAAAATGGTTTGTTGGATAAAATGATCTCTAAATTTCTATAAGCTAAAATCTCTTATGATTAGAAAAAATTATGGTAGCTAATACTGAGTGAGTGAGTGAACACATCAAGGGAGTCTATGTAGTTCTTCCCGAGTGGCCATTCTGGTTTGAGGTCTGTAATGGAGCTCCATGATTCGGCTGGATTACATACAGGCCTTTTCTCCACAGAGATGATTTGAGGTTGCCTACGCAACACCTATATTTCTACTTTTTCCTTGTCAATAAGAGAGAATGTGTGTTTTTCAGTCTGACATTGTTGTGTCTACATTTGACTTCTGGAACTACGGCAGCTGTATTGTGCTCCTAAGGAGACAGCTGTGAGGACCGAGCCAGTAGTCTGAAGATGACAATGACAGAGCAAAAAAGATGGAGGAGCTTGTATCCTTGAAGTCAATCCTGAAAACTTCCAAATTCCAAACTTCTTGTTACATGATGTAATAAATCCTTTTTGTTTAAATTGTTTTGAATCGGGTCTTCTGTTACTTACTACTGAAATCATCCCACTTGATATAGTGGGGGGAAAAATCTCTGTGCTACTTTCTTCCACTGATGGAGAAAGAAAAAATGAAATGACAAAGTCTCTTCTCTTTCTTTTATGCTATCCAGAGTAGATTGGGCTTCAGTCTTGGGCATACAAAGGTGGCAGCAGAAGTGTGGGTGAGACCACAGCTGCTTTGCATAAGAAAATGAACGGAATTAAGTTTTCAGAGAAGGGGGCCCGAGAACAGAGAATCCGGGAAGGAGGATGGGATTCTTGAGCCCGGGTGGGTGTCTGTGTGTCTGTGTGTCTGTTTGTCTGTGTGTCTGAACAAGGGAATGAGGAATAGGAGGGGGAGTTGAATTTCAAGGAGAAAAGTAACCTTCAGTAAAGTCTGGTCGCTTGCAGTTCTTGTGAGCATGAGGATGAATTCCAGGTATAGTTTGGTGTGGAGCAGAGGGAAGCAGAGGAGGCACAGCACAGGCGAAATGGTGAGTTAGAGGAAGGGGAAGTCAGAGCCAGAGTGGCTCAGGGGAGTGTGAGCCTTCAGGATTTAGATTGAATCTTTGAGCTGCCATGGGGGTGGGAAACGGACATGTCAATTTAAAAAAATCTTTAGTTCTGGAAATACAAAGTGACCTCTTCTGACATATTGATTTAGGACTAGCTTCTTAGACAACAATTATGTGCTAAAAACATGTTTTTGAAAGTTTTAAGTATTCAAATTCAACAGGAAGTTTTTTTCAGATCCTTGCTGCTGTTTAACTCCTAGGCCATGTCAAGATGTATTAAGATCCGTTAGATAAGCCTGAAGTCATAGTAAAGCGTTTGAGTGAATGAGACGTAGCATGGCTCAGTGGAAAGAGCTGAGCTTTACCTGGAAGACTGGTTGCTTCCTCTTCTTCTTTTAAAGATTTACTTATTTATTCATGAGAGACACAGAGAAGAGGTAGAGCCATAGGCAGAGGGAGAAGCAGGCTCCCTGTGGGGAGCCCAATGCGGGATTCAATCCCAGGACCCCAGGATCATCACTGAGTCACCCAAGGGCCCCTGGTTACTTCTTTCACTAACTTCCTGAGTCACCCTGACTGAGCAAGTTGTGAAATGATTCTGAGCCTGGGTTTGCTTATCTGTAAAATTAAAATTGCTAACCACTGTCAGTTTTTTTAAAATAAAAAAATTTTTTTTAAATGACCATAGTAATACATTATTATTGTTGGAAAAAAATACAAGCAAAATACTGACGGACTTGATTTTAATATTTCCTGAAAAGAAAATATGCACATGTAATCTGTGTGAATCTCTAAAGGGTTTTTTTTTTTTTTCTAAAGGTTTTAAATTAAGGTAGCAAACTACTGAGTACAATATGTTCTATTGTAAGGACAAGTATTAAAAATACGGGGCTTAATTCTTCTTGTTAAAAATAAGGAAGAGATTTCCCATCTCTCCTTTTTTCTTAGAGCATTTACATCAGAAAACTTGTGACTGAAGTTCTTTCTCTGTGTCTTTGAAATGTATGTAGATCTTTTTATAAGCTAAACAAGTCTCTTGTGAGCATCTTTATAACCCAGGAATGTCTTATCAAGGATGGGGAGCTGTCTCTTTGAACCGTGATCATCCGGGAAGATAGCACTCCCATGGTTTCTGTGGAATGGTAGAAACTTAACTTTGGTGGGCACCTTGCTCTCCTTTGCTAAGCTACTTTCTGCCACACAAATAGAATTTATTTTTCCTTTGTATAAAACCAATTAGCTAAGGCAGATGGTTACCCCAGTTAGCAGGTGAATTTTGGATGAACTTTGGTAATAAATGGTGTTGTCAAGTCCTTTGACTTGGGGAGTGGGTACTGTTTATCTTGAGCACATGTAGGTAGTGGGTTGTGTCTCCCTGGCTATGCAAGTGGGTGAGATTTCTTTCTATCCTTCAGTCTCTTAGCATGTTGCCTGTGATGCACACCCCATTCTGGTTTAATACTTATTCAGCATAAAACTCTTTTCTTTCTCTACTATCTTTGTGGAAAGGGTTCTGGGTTGGAAGAAGAGTTGGTTTTAAATTATGTTTCCCGTTGACAAATATATCACCCTAACGCTAAGGAATGGAAGATGGGGCTCAAGTGGATGGACTCTTTAGAGTTCTTTGTCAAAACATGGCATGGTGGAGAGAGCCAGCCCTGGCCCATTACCCCACTCATCTTCTCTTTCCACTGCCAAGGGGCCCTGGGCACTCGTGTGGAAACCCCATTTGCATATCTGACTCCATCCTCAACTCCCATCCTTCAGCCCCACAAACACCTGTCCCTTGTCACCTCTCAGGGCTGGGGGGGGGGCACACTAATGCTGTGCATCTGCTATGAAGAGAGCAGACTTGGGGAAGAATCCCAGATAGGGCATTCCAGAGTTCCAGTGCCTGAAATGCAGTCTGATATTGTGAGTGAGGCCTCCGGGTGGGCATATATCCTTGGCTCCTAAAGCACTTAGCCCTGAAAAAAGGCTTGATAGAGAAGGTTCAAAGTGTCATTGTCTATAGTGCAGGAGCAGGAGCAGGATACTTTCCTCCTTACTTGGGGCTAGGGGTGAATAGTGAACACCGATAGAGTAAGACATGAAAATCCTGCCTGATATCCTTTTACTTTTGCTCCTTGGCTCAGAGGGACCCACTCACTATCAATAGTTTGGTGTGTATCCTTCTTTGATGTTTAATTTTGTGTGTCAACTTGACTGGGCCATGGTGCCCAGATATTTAGTCAAACATGATTCTGAATATTTCTGTGATGGTGTTTTTATTGGATGAGATTTTTTTTTTTTTTTTTTTTTTTTTTTTTTTTTTTATTTTTTTATTTTTTTTTTTTTTTTATTGGATGAGATTAACATTAACATTGAGTAAAGCAGAGTTCCCTCCTTGATGTGGTGAGCCTCGTCTCATCATAGGTCTTAAGTCAGAACAAAGACTGTCATCCTCTGAGCAAGAAGGAATTCTGCTGGCAGGTGACCTTTGGATTCAAACTGCAACTCTTCCTTGAGCGTCCAGCCTGCCAACTTTCCGCCATCAGATTTTGGATTCATCAACCTCTACAATAGCATAAAAAATTCCTTAAGATAAATCTCTCTATATAAATATACATACACACACATCTCGTTGGCTCTGTTTCTCTGAGGAACCCTGACTAATGTGCATTCTTACAGTTTTCCTGAATGTTTGGAAATATACACACTTAAACATAAACATACACACACACACGCAATTTTTTTTTATTTTTATTTTTAATTTAAGTGGGCTTTTATTGTGCTGTAGTTTCTTTATTAACTTGCTATCTCTCTCTGACAGCATCTACAGTTTGATAAGAATGCAGTGAAGTGTTCAGCACTGTGCTGGGCAAAATTAGTACTTGATAAATGTTAATGCATCTGTATAGGGAGCACACAGGGCTGTGATCAGAAGGCAGTTTATTATCTCCTGATCATTTAAACTTTATTCAGTGGGGGCAGTTGTTTCCCTTGCTATTGGATGAAAGTTCTGGAAGTCCCACAACTCTTTGATCATCCCTAGGTAATAAAAGATCCTGAAGTCGTTTAAAGTTGTAAACATGGTGTCAATTCAGTAACTAGAACATCAGGACCATGTGAGAAATAGGTTTGCCTTACTTATTGACTTATAGTTAAACTGGAAACCCCTCCCCTCATCCGGCTAGGACTTGCTGTAGGTAGAAAGCCATGCCTGGGAAAGGCAGGTTGAGTTCAGGTTCTTCTTTCTCCATCTTATCCTCCTACCCCTCTTCTGGCATCTTCTGTGGTCTCTGACACTTTCAGGGTTGAGACAGGGAGGAGAGGCAATAAGGAAACGGGAAAGCTATTTCATGGTTGGGTGATTTTGTGCTTTCTGAATCTGGCAGCTTTTAACAATGGACCCTTTTTCTTATGGATGTTTGCATGGGTTCTTTTGGGATATCCCCAGCCACCAGGGACTTCCCACCTGTATTTCCCTTGACAAGAATGATGAACTGGCCTTCAACTGGCTGCTTTCCCATATGCAGTCCTTAGAAATACATTGCTACCTTCGGCTTCTCTCTGCTGAGGCCCGGCTGCCCGCCCTCTCAGTTGGCCTGATTAGATAGGACCCAAGAAGACATCAGGCTGGTTGTTTGTCCCTCACGGCACACAGTTAGCCTGTGGGAATCACTGAAGTCTTTCTGCTTCCATATACTCTGGTGGTACAGGCACCCCCAACACAGCCACCTCTCCTTTGGCTCATCCATCAGATTCTAGACAGCCTGCCTCTCCTTCTCAATTTCTCAGATGGGATCAGACCACACGTCACTGTATCCCCTATCCTACTAACCTCAGGAGATGTTTATTTCTTTCTCAGAGTAGTCTCTCTGGAGTCCCTCGCTCTTAACTGGAGATATACAGGGAGCACTTCAGACCCTTCCCCTGGGTGGTACTCATTGTACACCAGTGGCTTTCAGCAAAGAAGTCTTCTTCCAATCCTCTTGATTTCCCATACATTGAGCCCTTTGTATGTTTGAATAGTGGGTGAGATGTTTGGAAGTTCAGTAATAGGTTTGCTTTATTATTTGTATTGAAAATTCAGTTGGTACTAACTTTGGTATGCTGATTTTACTGCATCTTGGTACCTTGGTTAAAACTTCCAACATAACATCCCACCATATCAGCTACTACTTTTATTGTTTTTATGATCTACCATTTAAAAAATGATTTCATGGCGTTCCATGGTGAGACTATCACAATTTATTTAAATCTTCTTCTACTGATAGTCATTGAGGCTGTTGCTAAATTTCTTTTATTAAAAATAATACACAAAATAGTCAGACGGAGAAAGACAAGTACCATATGGTTTCACTTATATGTGGAATCTAAAGAACAAAACAAATGTACAAACAAACAAACCAGACTCTTAATCACAAAGGGGAGGTGGGTGGAGGGATGGGAGAAACAGGTGAAACAGATTAAGAGGTACAAGCTTCCAGTTATAAAGTAAGTCACAAAGATGAAAAGTACAGCATAGGGAATATAGGCAATAATATTGTAATAACATTGTATGGTGGCAGATGGTGGCTACGCTTATCATGGTGAGCATTGAGTAATGTATAGAATTGTCAAATTAGTATGTTGTAGGCCTGACACTAATAACATATTGTATTTCAGCTGCATTTCAGTAATAAACCTGAAATATAAAAAAGAACAAGTACTACCAAGTATGCGTATAACAAAAAAATGTTTTAAATTGGATGGAATTGCAGTTTGGAAATGGATTGTGTTTCATTGCATTGGTATAATGAAGAACTATTTTTATAAAAAAATTATTCACTTATTTTAGAGGGAGAGAGACACAGAGAGAGCATGAGTGTGGTAGGGAGGGGCAGAGGGAGAGGGAGAGAGAATCTCGAGCAAACTCCATGCTGAGCATGGAACCTGACTCTAGGCTAGATCCCACAGCTCTGTGGTCATGACTTGAGCCAAAACCAGGAGTTGGATGCCTAACTGACTGTAACACCTGGGTGGTCCTGAAGAACTGTTTTAAAACACATTTATCTGACTTTCCTGGAAGGTTCTATATCATATTAATATGAGGTCTAAGGTTTTCTTTTTTTTTTTTTTAAGATTTTATTTATTTATTCATAGAGATGCAGAGAGAGATTGAGGCAGAGACACAGGCACAGGGAGAAGCAGGCTCCATGCAGAGAGCCTGACGTGGGACTTGATCCCGGGTCTCCAGGATCACACCTTGGGCTGCAGGCGGCGCTAAACTGCTGCGCCACGGGGGCTGCCCTCTTTTGTTTATAAATAAGTGTTTGTGCACCTGACAAATACCTTGAAATATTCTTTTTGGGAGAAGTAAACTGATACGTGTTTCAATAAATACATTTTTAAAAAATAATTATTTATTTGAGAAAGAGAGAGAGCATGTGAGCAGAGGGAGGGTCAGAGGGAGAGAGAGAAGCAGACTCCCAGCTGAGTGTGGGGCATGACTCAGGGCTTGGTTTCACGACTCTGAGATCATGACCTGGGCTGAAACCAAGAGTTAAATGCTTAACCAACTAAGCCACTCAGACATTCTTTGATAAATATATTTTAATATTTCAAGAAAATAATTGGTTAAATGTAAAACCATACTTTATTTTTAAGTTAGAACTTACTGACTATACGGAAAATGTTCTAAACTTGGCCTTTTGCTTGTATTTCCTTTTGCCCACATTTTTTTTTTTCGCAAACTTTTGCAACAAGAAATACAACCAAGGGTTGAAATTTGTACCTAAAAATAAAATCACAAAGACATGTTCAAGGATGTTTATCTTTATGCACATGTTTGGAATTTCTGTTGAATAGGTTCTTAGAAGTAATTTTCTGGGTCAAAAGGCAAATATAGTTTAAGATTGGAATTGCTGCTTGATTTTCACCTCCAAAACAGTGCTATTTTACCTTCTTGAAAATATAAATATTTGCATTTTACTAGTATTATGGGTAAAGTCTGTTTCCTGTTGTCTCAACCTACATTTTCCTGATTAGCAGAGTTCATCATCTTTACATACCTTTATTGGCCATGAGTATATATTTTTCCAGTAAAGTTCCTTTTCATAACTTTGCACACTTTTTTCCCATTGGTTAACTTGTCATTTTTCTTGTTGCTTTCCAGGTGCTTTTAATATATTGTGATTATTAAACCAGTCTCATGGCTTTCTAATTGTCATCCATTAAGCCCCAACTTTCTATGGAGCTGTTAGATGTGTGTAGATGCATTTCCTTGAAAATGAGAGTCAGAACAGACAGGGCTCTTGTTTCTTCAACTTATGTTTCAACCAGAGCAGCTCTACTTTACCTCACTTAGAAATCAGTGCATTTATAAGATTGCATTTTGAAAAAGAATTCTATTGCTAAAAATAAGTGTTTACGAGGCACCTGGGTGGCTCATTCTGTTAAGTGTTGGCCTCTTGATTTCAGCTCAGGTTACAATGATCTTAGGGTTGTGAGATCAAGCCCTGTGTCAGGCTGCACACAGAACCTGGAGCCTGCTTAAGATTCTCTCTCTCTTTCTCTCCCCACTCTCAACAAATCAATCAACCAATCAATAAAAGTTTAAACCAGATCATCTTTGAATATCACTATTGCTCTGAAGTACTATGATCTTTGATTCTATGAATTAAAAAATAATGTGGAGATAGAGCCAGGATTGATAAATGATCACATTTTTAGAACTTTATGTATTTATTAATTTGCTGAGTATTATTATTGGGCAACTACTTTATGCTAGGCCCTATGCAAAGTATTGATCCAGTTGAATACAAGATAGCCATGGGTTTTTTTGTTTTGTTTTGTTTTGTTTATTTGTTTTGTTTTGGTAAAGATTTTACTTATTTGAGAGAGAGAGAAAGGGAGAGATAACATGATCGAAGGGAGGGGCTAAGGGAGAGGGAGAAGTGGACTCCCCGCTGAATGGGGAGCTCGAGGCAGGGCACCTAGGTATCGAGGATTATGAAAATCACATATGGCATGTTATGTCAACCCATTTTAAAGGGCGGTGATGGCAGAGTGATGTTTACTGTAAACTGATCATGACCATGAGCTAGACAGGTGCAGGGAAGGGGCTAGAGATTGGGGATGGGTGAGCAAAACATATATTAATGAGATGCCACTCCTCTTTGTCTCCTTGCCACCTTCCTCTCTTTCCACTTTTCCACTTTTTAAAAGATGAAAGTGAACTTTTACTTTATAAGTTACAAATTGACACTGTATTTCTAAGGTGGAATATACCTAAATCAACAGTTTTCTAAATAACATAAAATGGAAATTTGAATGAGCGATGAGATTTTTGACAAAATTCCAGTAACACAAAGAACCATTTGACTTGAATTCAACTGAAACAATTGATCCAGAATTTACAATCACTGAGAGACTTCAAACAGAAGTTAACATGGTGTAGGTTATTATATGGGCTTTGTTGGGCTCTCTCCAAAATGAATAGGCAGATCCCAAGAGAATCAGGTGGTTTTCACATCATTCTTACCCAGGTAGAGAACTCAAATTTAGCTTTAGAATTTTGCTGTTGGAAATATGTTTTCTGTACAGGGTTGGATTATTCCCCCCAGCACCCTGTAGTCTTCTTCCTTCTTTTCATTATCAAGCATTTAAAAGAGGAGTCTATCCTCTGTGTTTCTACTTTCTTGTCACCATTCACTACTTACCTCTTGCAATGTAGCTTCAGTTCCAGTTCTCTGAAGAGATGTTCCTGATTCACTGGTAACTCCCTGATTGCTAATCCAGTAGTTTTGTCTTAATTCCTTTCAAACTGGTGTTTCCTAGTGTGTCTGGTCTATTCTCCTGTTTTCTCCAGACTCACTCGAAAGTCTTTGTTTTGGTGATAATGCCTGATTTTCCTCCTTGTATGTCTCAACCCCTTTGTTGACTCCTTCACTGACTATCCTTCCTTTTCTCCTCCTACAGTAAGTGTATTCCCAAGACTTTCTCTGTCTTCTTTTCCCTCCCTCCTTATGGAGATGAGTCCCATATTTCTATCTCCTGATTTTTTAATCCAGCATTTGTTGTTTGCTCCACATCTCCACCTGGTTACCTCCTCCTCTACCCAGCTCCCAGGTGTGTTCAGTTTCTGTTAATGTATCCTCCAGGTTATCTAGAGCTCAGCATTATATTTGACTATTCCTTCCCTCTTGACCTCTTGAGTCTCGTAAATCACTAAATCTTTTTGCTTTTTTTCTTCACATTTCTCTTTCATCTTTCTTCTTTTGCCTTCCCACTGGCTAGAGTGACTATACATCCCAATTTGCTCAGGACAATTGAAATCTACACCAAACACCCCCATCCTGCTACCGCTCTCTTTTACTCACAGAAGTATCCTGGCTAAGACCATAAATTAGTTACCCTACAACTTATACAACACTAGTTCAGATCTCAAGTGGCTATTTCAATATCTCCTACCTGGTCTCTTACCTCTAGGCTCTCCCTGAATGTGTGCTACTAGAAAAGATTGGTCTTAAATACATTTTTTAAAAAGATTTATCCACTTATTTGAGAGAGAGAGAGTGTGTGTGTGTGTGTGTGCCAGAGGAGGGGCAGAGGAAGAAGGAGAGGGAGAGAGAGAGAATTTCTCAAGCAGACTCTGGCTGTGCACCAGCCAGACATGGGGCTTGATCTCATAATCCTGAGATTGTGACCTGAGCAGAAATAACAGTGGAAGCTCAACCAACTGAGCCACCAGGCCACCCCAAGACTGGTCTTTTTAAAGTGCTTTTTAAAAAAAATTATTTTTACTTTTATAAATTTACTTGTCTGCTTTAAAATCTTGGCCAATTCATCACTGCCTTTTACATAAAGTAGATGCCCTTTGTTTTTTGTTTGTGGTTCTCCGCAATTTGGCTACCACATTGTGTTTTCAACCTTATTTCCTGCTTCTCTCTGAAAGGAAAATATGGAGCATCAAAGTAGAGGGCATGTCTGGGCCAGCATCTCAATGTGCTTGCTACTGCAGACATACAGAAGATATTTTAGGGATTGCCAGAATTAGGAATAAATCCTTTTTCTGTGATAAGCCCTACTTTAGTTCTTTCAATAATGAGAGAGAAATTTCAGGACTGCAAGATACCCCTTGCTTGGTTTTTACTGTCTCTTTATTCCTAGTTCAAGGCAATATGAAGGTACTGTTTGAGATCTTGGCCAAAGGTGGAGTACTTCACTGTACGAGCAATCCAGCATCCCTGAACCAATGTGGTCCCCTTGGATTACAGGGTGCTCATGGAGGGCTTGCATGCAACCCACAGCCAAGCTTTGTGGGCATACACAGCAAATACTTCCAGAATGGGGGTTCTGTGACCTCCTAAGGCAGATATAGAGTCTGGGGTAACATCCAATTGCAAAGTTTTGTTTTTTTTTTTAATCTCATATTAAGACAACCTTTTATATTCTCTAATGGAAACATTACCCAGGAAGCAAGTATAATTTCAATACAAGGATGGATTTGGCTTTTCCCCAAGAATTTTGGATACCAAAATTTCTCTTGTGAGTGATTTTTTCATGTCCTGAGTAGAGCTTTTGTGCATAGAAAGAACTATTTATAATACTTGAGTTTTAAGTAAACAATGTACAAAATTTTAAAAAATTAAGTCTGTTTATTAAGCTTTTAACTTATAAATCTTGTATTCTATATAAAAACTGATTAAAATAAGAGCAAATAACTTCACTTTTTCTTAGTTATTTAATTTACTCAAGTTGAAAGATCAGAAGTCCTTAAAAAGTCCTCCATCATATTTACAAATCTAATTTAATTCCCTAAACATTTAAAAATGTACCAATATATTTAATAGATTTCATTTCTTTTTTATAGTTTTGGATGCCTGACAGGGCAAATTATTGACTCTAACTAGGAGAAGTTTCCCAAACACTTAAAAAAATCTTGTAAATCTACTACATTGTTTGCAAATATAGCAAAACAAATGATAAACGTAGAAAATTATCTGAATTGTTCCAATATTATTTACCCTGTTTTCCCGTAATCCTTTCAAAACAATTCTGAAATTATTTGAATAGTTTATGTTAGAATCACAAAAAATAACCTGTCAGATTCCCTATATGCCAAATTCTCTTAAAAATACTTTAATACCAGATATGTAGTGATTGTCCTAATGATAAAACTTTCTCCTGAATATTACACAAAATTGTTAATATTAAGAGCTGGATTTTTTCATTATATTTATATTTCATTCTCATGAATTGGGAATGAATTTCCCAATCTGGAAAACATACATACCCATTAGGAGATTCTCTCTAGTGGGTGAACTGAGGTTGGTTATTGGGTGGACAAGTCATGGCCAGGATGTGGTCAGAGGTAGGAGATGGAATATGGGGCTTGAGGCATGTGGATATATGCCTCTGTGATGATTCTGTGTTACCAACCCAAGGCTTAGGTAACCTTCCGAGTTTCTATATCATGTGGAGAAAGAACTCCATATTTATACCTTGACCCAATCCTATTATTTGATGTGAATCTTTGTCTCTGTCCAGATTATAGTTAAGTTCATTCAATTAATTTCTTTACTGCTCAGTTTAAATCAGCATCCTTTTCATTCACACTTTGAAAGTATCTAGGGCAGCATAGAAATAGGATGTGAGCCATAGATGTGAGCCATGCATTAACATTTAAAAAAATTAAATAATTAAAGAGTAACAGGTGACATTAATTTTAATAATATATTTTACTTAACTCAATGTATCCAGATCTTATAATTTCAACCATATTTAATATAAAAATTATTTTTGGTCTAAATCACTTTTTACTTTACTCCTGAGGTCAAGAGAAATGAAATTAGGATCAAGGTAGGAGCTGGGTGGCTGTAAACAGAGTTTGCTTCAGGATATATTTTGATAGAAAGTCCAGAGATTGCTGCCAGGATCTGTGTGCCTAGATACTTCTCCTCTCCTCTAGAAGACTAAGTATCTGGAAGGTAGTAACAACCATTTTCTTGCTGCCTCCCAACACCTGATTCATTAGTTAATAAACATGAAGTAATTATGTTTTGAACGATGAGTGAAAGAAAGTAAGATGGCTGTTCTGTCATGGAGTGCATCTCATCAGATCTGAGAGAGGATGTTCAAGGATCAGAAACTTTTCACATTACTGGAAGGACCTGTGTCTCTTTACTGGGTTTTGAGATTCAAATTGTGAGTCTTAAGGAAATCCTAGCAAAGTGTTCTCCTTTAGCCCATTGACTTCTTTTTTGTTGTTGTTGTTTTAGATCTTATTTATTTATTTTAGAGAGAGGGAGAGAGAGTGCACATAAGTGAGGTGAGGGACAGAGGGAAAGAATCTCATGCTGACTCCCCACTGAGCATGGAGCCTAACTGGTGGCTCGATCTCACAACTCAGATCGTGACCTTAGCGGAAATTAAGAGTCAGATGCTTAACCGTCGTCGAAGCCACAAAGGCTCCTGTAGCCCATTGACTTCTTAAGTATCACATTCTGGCTCACTGAAGAAGTCTTTGAAGACAGTAGGAAACACTCAGATAATAGTTACAGGATGGCTAATTCATTCTTGGGGCTACTGAATGTTGAGAAGGCAGCCTGCTTCTCGGTCAGTTAATAGTCAGTGTGCTTGCCCTTTGACAAGGTAAAGTCATTTCTGGGAAAGTAGCCTAAAGAAATACAGAAAAATTCTGTATTAGTTAGCTTTTGCTGTATAATGAACCACTCCAAAATAAAGTGGCTTGAAATAATGACCACTTATATGGCTCATGATTCTATGGATCGATCACTGGCATTTCTTCTTCACTGGACTGGCTCTGCTGATTTCAACAAGGCTTGCCCAAATCTTCAATAAGGCTGTTCAGTTGGTGAGTTGACTGGTGGCTGGGTGATCCAGGATGGCTTTCATCACGTCTGGTTGTTGGCAGGTCTGCAAAAGGAATGGAAGCAACTGGGTCCTGTGTCTCATCATCCAGCTAGCCTGGGCTTGCTGATATGGAGGTAGAATCTCCAGGAAAGCAAGGAAGCAAGCTCTCCTGTGCAAGCACTTGGGATGCGTCAAAATATCCTGTTTGCCAAGCAGATCCCATGGCTGACTTTGGAGTCAAGGGGGACACTCACAGTTACATGGCAAGAGGGCATGGGCACTGCAAGGGGAACTGCTGGCATTTTTGCAATCCGTCTACATAGAACGTTAAAACCTTATGCATTAGAATGTTCACCACAGCAGTTTCATAGTGTACCAATAATGCATGTAATTCAAATGTCTGACAAAATAAAAAATAACAATAAATAAAAAAATAAAATCATGATATACTGAGGATACTATTTGGTAGCTGTCATGCAGTCACATTAAAATGCTTCTGATTTCCTATTAGAAGGATACACAATTTTATGTGCAGCTACTTAATCAAGATTAATTGAAATAAAAAATGTTAGAAAAGGATATACAGAAATTTTAATAATCATATTGGGGAATGACATCATGGGTCAATCTGTTCTTTACTAATCAAAACTTCTCAATTATTCTACATGTGTATTTATACAATTTACTTAAAATGTTATTCAAAATCAACTTTCCATGTTTGTTATGAAGGAATCATTTTGTACATCTCCAAATTATTAATGTCATACCATAGGAGCTCAGGAAATGTGTTTCGACAACATTTTCTCTTGGTATAAAGGAAAATTTTATAATTTCTTCTTCTGAAAGACTAATATGAGCCTGCAAGAGCAAGAAGGAATTTAAATATGTTCAGGGACCATTTTCATCTTCAGAATTAAGGATTATTTTAATTTTACATCATTGCCTTTTCTCTTTTACTTTCCTTTTTAGTTTTATCATTTAAGGATTCCCTATTTTTAATTTTCACACAGAGATTTCTTTAATTGATCATTATAATTAAGCATAAAGTCATAAGTTACAAAGTCATATTTTGCTGGATCCTAGAGTTCTGAATTATTCATTTCACTTACTGTTTTTAGATTAATTTATCTGAAAATTTCCAGTTTATTGCAGTTGTTGTTGTTTGTACAGATAGGAAAGCAGAAAAGAAGGAAGGACATTATAAATAGATCTTCAAGTTTGTTGATCTTAAAGTTTATATTGCTTGATGCTCTTGTGTCCTTACCAGACATCAATTTTCTCCCAGAAGCTCCCTATTTTATTTTCTACAAACCTTGATGTACTCAATGTAATCTAGCAAACCCTCACTGTTTCTTCTTGGACCCTAACTTCTTAACTAACGTCATTTATTGATATACTACTTTTCTTCAGTGAAGTAGCAAATCAATAAATTAAAGATTAGTTCAATGTGTCAGCTTTTCCTAAGCATTCTGGGGCTCATTTACTACTTTGGTGGACATAGAGGCCAAGTGGCAGCCTCATACAGAAATAATGGGTTTTCCTGTCAAACATTTCTGGAAGTTACCTTTCATACTAATTATTGAGCTCCAAACTGTTTTAAACGAGAAATTGGATGTAGATCATAACTTAATATGTACTAGGATTGCTAGTTAAAAAAATGATTTTCAGTACATCCCATTTTATATTACCTTAGCAGGCTCAGATCCAGTTTTAGGAGAATTCTTTGGGGAGATAGTTTGTTCATTACATAAAGCAAGCCCACTGCCATGGCCTGACACAGGCTATATTTTATATTTTCTTTCTTTTCTTCTTTCTTTCTTTCTTTCTTTCTTTCTTTCTTTCTTTCTTTCTTTCTTTCTTTTCTTTCTTTCTTCTTTCTTTCATTAAAAAAATTTTAGGGCACACATTTCCATAAGCTCTCTTTCACAATCCTATTTATATAACTATGTGGGTGGGATATATTAGTGCTACACTGGATTTCATCAATCTTATCTCTTGGAATCGGTACAGTCTATTTACTCTGATATTGTTCTGTTCACTCCTGCTAGCTTTTACCCAGCTTTCATCCCTCAGAGGTCCGTTCAGGGATCTGAGCTGTTTACTCTTTAGATCTTCCTGTTAGCATCACAGTCATTGCTGAGAACTCTCCCCTCAGCTGAGAGTTTTACAATTCAAAACCTCATTACGTTTATAGAACCATATTTGGAATCTCTATCCCCAAATGTTTGAAATTGCCTTTATTTTTACTTAAGAGCATGTTGATATCTGATCAGAAACATTTTGTGTGGATGAAAAAGAACAGATTAACCATAGAAAGTGAGGATGTGGGAACTGCATTAGAATAGTGTTCAGTGATCAGATATGATGTGTTGATGGCCAGTTTTGCCTGACAGGTTTACAAAAGACGTCATAGGAACACATTTAACTCCAATCACACCATTCATTTACCACCTTGAAGACAAGGGTCACAACAAGTTCTATTTCAAAAAAGACAGAATATCAAAATAATGGTAAAACCAGTTTTGGAAAATGGGGAAAGATGCCCTTTGATGTAAATTGGTATAATCTTTCTGAAAAGCAACTTTGCAATATATAGAAAACCTTAATAATTGCCTAATTCCAATGACTCAGCAACTCAATTTACAAGATTTTACCCAAAGGAAACAATTCTGGATTTGACCAAGGATAAAAGGATGTTCAACGTAATTTGGCTAATGATGACAAAATGTTGGCAACAACTTAAATACCCAACAATATGGGATGGCTGGATATCGTTAGGTATGTGGATTGTTTGGCATATTATGTAACTTTGGAAAATTACACTTGGAAGACTATTCAATGATATAGAGAAAGCGTATTATACTATATACTAGTTTCACTTATGTGTTTATCTCTGGTTGGGGCTTATGACTGATTTTTTACATGTGCATCAGAAATGATTTTTAATTTCTTTGTGCTTTCCTTTCCTTTCTAAATTTTCTATAATAAACATGTATTCCATTTGCAAATATGGAAAATATTATTTTGGAAAATGATGGGAATCAGGAGGGCAAAAATTGCCCCAAAACTGTATATAGTGCATATATATATATATATACACACCCACTACAAGAATTCCTATTAACAAAGAGATATTAACATTTCAAGGGAGTGTATGCAGGCTGCTAAAATGTGATGTGTGTATGCATGTGCAGAACCAGTGGTCTGAAAACCCAATGATCTTTATGTAAAAAGGCATAAACAGAATTAATAATCCATATAATTTTCTTTTTCCATAGACAGATTGACTTAAACATTTTTTAAACGCAGAATTTGGGGGCTGGTAAAATAAACAATGCAAAGCAATGTGGAATTTTCGACCTCCCAAATTATGATTTATTCCACCCACATCCTTCCTGCTTAGCCTCTTGTTGAGAAAAGCTGTCAGGATTTCTGAGTGTGTCCTTGTGTACCTGTGGTCTGTGGGGACAGAGGGTGGCCTCAGGGACATGAGCTGGGAGAGATTTGGAGGAACTCTTGCTGCCCACCACACCGCCCTGTGTCTTAATAGTGGAGACTGAGCAGGAGAAACACTGACTCACTTCAATATATAAAATTTTAAAAAAGCCAAAAAACTTGTAAAAGTAATGACAGCATTTTCTTTTTTCTGTTTCAGTTCTGTAACAAGGGATCATCAACTCAGATTGGGGGCATGTTGGTATTTCCCTCCTATCTGCTTTGCTTCCCTCCTGACACTCTGGGTGACTTTCCTAAGAGGTCAAATAGGGTAAAAGGCTCTCCCCTATCCCCAATTTAGTGTTTATTTCGCTTGGTAAACCTATTATCATTGAACGGTGGGCTGAACATGCTACATGCCCGGCTGCTTTGTGAGCCGTGGCATTGGGGCTGCTTCTGTTCCTAAACACCTATTTTCAAATCTGGTTCATTTACAGGAATTAGGATTAACCTTCTCATAGGCAAAACCAAGAGGCCCTGTGATAATTTGGAGAGCCTGCAGCTCTCTCTGTAGGCCTCCTGAGCCTAGGTCTTTTACAACATAACCTTGCTCAGTGGTTGATAGGGAGACGCCCTTTGGCAAAGTCATGGCAACTGGAGATTTTCTAGGGATGAAGGCTCTCCTCAGAGCGTTCACCCTAGGAATTCAACAGTAAACTTTCTTCATTTGAGAGATCTGCATCTCTCTCAGTGAAATATTTGAGGGCACTTTTTGAGGAATTTACTGGAAGTCATTTGCATAACGTACTAAATTTTACTTGCTCATTCTCATTCTCCTCTACTTAATGAATTAAAATGCCATCAAGAATTATATCAGTTTGGCCAAGGGGAGGTGGACTGAAGCAGCCAATCCTTTATTGCCGTTTTAAGTATATATACACCCTTCCTCATTCTTCCTGTAACTTCCACATACCCAGAGCCGGGAAACCCCTCCTCCTTTTCCAGAGGCGCCGATGAGGGCCAGTCTTTGAAAAGTGGGGCTAACGTGCATCTTAGAACTCATTTTATTATCAGGAACATCTGCAATTCTTTGGCAGTAGAGGCAATTGGTGCATATGCAAATATGATTCTGGATTGTTCTTTAGGTCACTCTGGGTGAGGTTTCTCATCATGACATGCTGGAAAACTGTTCATTTCCTGTATTCCTGGCCCAGATTGGAATGTCTTATTTTTGTTTCCTTCATTGTTTTTTTCCCCCTCAACATGTTGATGATGTGCCTGAGTCTATGGTGGTGGGTTTTAGGGGCGCGGGAAAACTATGGTATTTGTTCTCTACTTACTACTTCTCTTGAAGTATGTCCTAGGTTATACATTCTTACTGCATCAATTCATTCATTTCTTCCCCCCATATCTTGAATTTTTCCCTTTCTCTGGCTCCCTCCATAAAACACAAATGTTCCCAGACCTCTTCTATTTTAAATAATTCTTTCTTTGGCCAAGACACTGCTATCCCTCGCTGAAACTCATTATAGCCTTATTTCTAGAATGGGTATTTTGTCTGACTTTTTTTCTCTTTCTTCCTTTCACTCATTCTTTAAAATCTACAATATTCTGGCTTCTACTTCTGCAAAACTACCAAACTGCTCCCATTTGCATATTCAGGTGCTCCTAACTGCTTGCCTTCAGTTTCCATCCTGTGAGACCTCTCTGTAGCATCAACTGAGTCGTTTACTCATTTCCTGAAACTTTGCTTCCTGGGTGCCTGAGACACCACATCCCCAGTTGTCCTGTTCCTGACCACTGTCATCTGCTTCTGTTTTTTATTCTTTGATCTTATTCTTTGTTGCTCTGGTCTACGTGACCTTCTCCCCTAGATCATCTCTTGCAAATCTATGGCTTTGAACACCACCTCTGCTTGTCTTCCAGGTCAATGAAACTAGCTCTGACATGTCTTGATGTCTAGAAACATCTCCTGCAGCCTCTGCCTTGTTTCTTTGACTCCGATTTCCCTCAAGTTAAACCTGCTGCTGATATTCCGGTCCTGGTTGTAAACATCTAATGTCTTCACGTTACCCAAAAGTGAGGTCCAGACTCCTTGGGCCGGCCTCCAGGGGCTTCATGAGTCATCCACCATAACCAGGAACAGGGTCTCTTGGCAGCCCTGAACTGTGTTGCACGTAATTTAGTGAGTCTGCTGGTAGTCAGGGTGGCATTCTTGGGTGTATCTGCCTGCCGTCTTCATCCATCACATTTTTCGGCACAGGTTACAAATGAATGAGTGGAATGTCTGCTCAATACTGCACAAGAGTCTTCTTACTTTTCTCTGCTTAATTTTTGTTCTGTCTCCATGAAGTCTTTCCTGATCCTTTCTCTGGAAGCCTTCTCTCCTCCTTTGAGTTACAATAGCCTTGTTTTATTACATTAGTCCTATGACACTTTCTACATTTTTATAAGCTCTTCAATGCCCACCACAGTACCTTATATCCACCAGGTGCTTATTGAATGGATGGAAGACTTAATGCAATCTTTTTAAAACTGTGTAACATGAAACTCTTGGGAAATGTACTTTTGCCCAAACCTCACAGTTAAGAATTTATTTTTATATTTTAAAAATATTTTATTTATGGGACACTTGGGTGGCTCAATGGTTGAGTGTCTACCTTCAGCTCATGGCATGATCCCGAGGTCCTGGCATCAAGTCCTACATCAGGCTTCTTGTGTGGATCCTGCTTCTCCCTCTGCTTGTGTCTCTGTCTCTGTCTCTGTCTCTCTGTCTCTTATGAATAAATAAAAAAAATACTTTAAGAAATAAAATAAAAATATTTTATTTAAATTCAATTTGCCAACATATAGTATAACACCCAGTTCTCATCCCATCAAGTGCCTTCCTTAGTGATGATAAAGAATTTAAATTAAAATTTAAGTTTAAAAGTAGATCTATTTTTTTTTAACCATAGAAAGAGTTCCTAGAACCTCCACAGAGCAGATTAGTATAAACATCTGCCAAAGGAATTTCAGGATATAAAAGTAAAACCAAATAATGTTAAAAGATTGAGGTAGCTTTCCCTATATTAGCAGTTGGTAATTTTCAATATCATCTGCTATTTCAACCATGTCTGTCATAATTTCATTTCTAACTCAACAACGCCTAATGTGTTAGGCTAATGGAATTCCATTACAGTGAAAAGTGTTATGGCCAGATTAATTTAAGTTTTAAAAAAATCATATATGAGTATTATGTAATAAGCATGGTTATTAAAAGATGTTAACCAATCAGGATCATCTGATCCTGTATTGATATACATGTAATTGTGGCTCATGCTGATCTTATTTATGTCTATTGCATGAACATGGCAGCTATTGAACAGCGTTCTTGACTACTTAGCAACGAGACACATTTCTGAGAGTCGGCTAACTGTATTTTCAATGCACATGTAATTGATCTGCGTGTCAGCTGGTGACTTGGCCTAAAGCCACAGGTGAGCTGTCAAGTACATATGCAAAGTGGGGTTCTTTGTCTGCAGTAATGGACTTGGAGTAGATATAGGACAATTTAGAGAGTAAGCTACCATGGATGAGTTGGGAAGATGTTTTTTAATCTTGGACTTTAGCTACATTTCTGACAGCCACTAACACAGAAAAACCTGCTAATGAGTAGGCCACTTGTGTAATTTTTTTTTTTTACTTAAAGTAAAATGTAAAATGTCAGGCAACTATCCATGACTTACTCTAGGGAAAGGGAACAGCTAATGATTAGTCTTCATTTACAATTAAAGTCTGATTTCTTTTCCTAATTTTGGTTGACTTGCTATTGGTTCTCTGGACTCCTAATAGGCCTTCTGTATTCTAAATAGATTCTGCTTTGACTCCCAATTACCATGCAATTAAAGGACCTCCAAATGCTGCCCTTTAATTTTGTTTATGTTCATTTTGTTAAAAATAAGACAACAGACCCAAAACAGAGTCACTTATGTTAAGCCCCATGTCACCAAACCAAGAATTAAGGCTTAATTATAGTTTTGACCTCTCCCAGGAATAAAATCTTTAACCAGTTAATCAAGACCTACCTGATCAGCACTAATAAGGTAATCCGCCTAGTAGACCCCCCCATCCTGCTATACCTCTGTGCCCTTGAGGGAAGGTGACCTTGCCATTACCAACCCACTTTTTGCTAGTAAAACTTCCTTGTCCTGCTCTCTTCTGCCTATAGAAGTCTTCCATTTTGTATGGCACTTTGGAGGTCTTTTCTATTTGCTTGATGCAATGCTACCCAATTCACGAACTGTTGAATAAAGCCAATCAGATCTTTAAAATTTACTCTCTTGAATTTTGTTTTTTAAACAATTTTCTCTAGGCCTTTATTCTGTAATCTACTTTAAGTTACCATATTAGTTCTTTGTAAATTTGTATATGCTCTTTAATGATATACTGCCTCCATTTTATAAAATAGCCCTTTTTTATTAAAACAAAACAAAACAAAAAAAAACAAAACAAAACTAAGGAAATCACCAAAATGACAGCATAGACTTTGATGGAAACAAACTAAATCAGGAGAGGACTGGCTTAAGAATATGGATATGGTGACTAGCTACAGCCCTGGAAAGAGGGGATGAATGCCTTCATCCCTTTGTGCTTCGTCTCCTAGGCTTACCTGAAGACACATTTTGTTCATTTTCTAAAGGAAGGAGCCTGTTCTGTACATTCTGGGGAGGCTATGCTTGAACTTGTCAGGTGGCTGGATAATGGACCCTTTCATCAATAGGAGTAATAGGAGTGTAGTCCTGAAGTATTTACAAAAATTCTCCCTTGAAGGGCCAGAGTCTCTGAGCCTTCTCAGGTGATGGTTAGCTAAGCTGATAATGGGAGGAAATTAGAGGAGACTCCCTGTGGCATGCCACATACATTCTAACAGTGACCTCTAAGGGGTCATGCCCCGAGCCACCCCCCAAAATCACTCATATAGCAAATAATTAAGACTTTATTTTTTCTGGAAGCAATGACTTTAATATTGGGGATTTCAGGAGGGTAGAACACCTGATACCTGGTGGGGCTTCACAAATCACACTAGGTCTTCTCTAGCTCCATAGAGTGGTGGCCCTACACCTAAAAATCTTCGCAGGTCTGAAAGGCTGCCATAAGAAGCCAAGGTACGAGCCCTTAATGAAGGTCTGTTCAGCACAGTAAGCAGTAATCACCATCAGGCCTTGCAAAAAGTGCTGAGTTACTTTTCTTTCTGTTTTCTCTTGATGATTCAGGAGGGTAGAGGGGAAAAGTCACTGATACGGGTTACCCCAACCCATAAATAATTGAAAGAATATGTAATGCAAATTCAAATTCATTTCACTTCATAACAACCCCACTTAAACAGCTCATTCAACTGTGTATGCCAGTAAATGGAGTGGAATCGGAATTGACAGGAGGGGTTTCTCTTGACTGTGTGTGAGCACACCATCTGAGATGCAGAAATGCTTTCTGGTGCAAAACAAAGAAATCAGCAAATGAAGGCAGTCATTTTGAGCTACCCCACTTCTTTCTTCCCTTCTTGATGAAGTACCTAATGAAATGTGAAGTGGTTCAGGAGCCATGGCCAGAAGAATTTCTACGTGGAATAATGGAGACAGAGGTAGTTGCTATAAAGATAGGTCCAGGCCTATCCGTGATAGTGTAAAACATACTTCCGGGCTGGAGATAAGCAGAGAGCAAGGCTCATGATCTGAGAACATAAGAAATTAGTCTGCAGGGAAGGCATCTTTCAATCACTAATGTCTTCTGAGATTTAAGAATAAGACAGTTCCAGATCAGGTAATAGCAGATGAAAATGTGATAGCAATTTAAAATATTAACTGATGTTCTTCTTTTCTTCCTCTCTTGCTGTGATCCTCCCCTTTTCCTCTACTGCCCCACCCAATGAAGTAAATCCTATAGAGAGTCATAGCCTCAAGGGACAGGTGTGACAGGGTGTCAAAGAGAAAGAGGAAGTGGCTTTGGTTTCTAAAATCTAAGCCCTGGGAATAATGGAGAAGTTTTGAGATATAGGTAGAGTTTGATAAAACAGTTTGAAGAGAGAAGGCTTTCTCTTAAACTAGAGGAAGATTTCTTTGGGTCAGAGAGTGGAAGGGAGAGCTTGGGTCAGGGATGGGAGCAGGTATGTTGGCTGGTGCTGGAGTGAGGGCTCAGTGCCTGGCTTCCCGGGTGATACTGGGGGAGGTGGCAACCCCGCCATCCCTCAGAGACTATGCACAGCTTTGCAGATTCCTGAGCCATAAGATGACACCCCCAGGGCAAAGGGTTCCTATGCCACAGCAGTAGGGCAGCTGTGGAGAGAGCCAAGGGCTCAAGGGGCCACAAAGGAACAAAGAACAAACACTTCATTGCTCCCTATGAAGACTCAACATGTTAGCACTGTCTGAGGCCTTCTTAGAATTTAAACTCAATTCTGGGCAAAGAAGGTCGTTTTCACATTGAGAGAGGCTGAGTTTCTACCACCCTGGAAGAATGTGCTATCAATATAGAAATTAAGTTAGTATAAAAATAGAGTTTATGAAGATAAAGAGCTATAAACCACGATGTGTACCTGCCTTGAGTGGGGCCAGATCTAGGATTTTGAAGCTTCCCCAAAGAGTGCATCGGAGACTGGTTATCATCCCTCAAGCTAGAGTGCAACCGTTTTGAGGAAAAGGCCATGATCCATGTAGGCAGAGATAAGGTGCATTCTGGGAAGTAGCCATGGTGTTTGGAAACACAGGTGGACTGTGAAGAAGCCAAGTTTGAAAGAGACAGTCTGCTTCCCACCCCAGGGACAGACCCAGGAAAGGTCTCAGGGGCAAGAAGGAAAGTAGGAGTTACAGTGGGTACAAAGCAGAAGGAGGAAACTTTGTTTGGATCCAGAGAAAAGATAAATTAATTATTTCGTCTTGGGAGAATCTTCTAGAAAGGGAGAGAGAGAAGTGAACTTAATGACTCTAGCTCAGTTAGTTCCTGACAGTTAGGGCTGGTGGGGACAACTGGTAAGCCCCAAGGGATACTTCCCAGGTTTATGGGGAAGAAGATAGACTCTCTCTTCCCCAGAGCTGGCCCTACACACAATACACAGAGAATTACACATTTTGCTGCAGGGACCTGGGGCCTGGGAGCTATGGAGAATGTGCCATGAAGCAGAAAGGACTCTGGAGTAAGTCTGCAGAATGCTGCTCAGCTTGCTTGCTTCCTTTCTTTCTCTTTCTTTTTCTTTCTTTCTTTCTTTCTTTCTTTCTTTCTTTCTTTCTTTCTTTCTTCTTTCTTTCTTTCTTTCTTTCTTTCTTTCTTTCTTTCTTCTTCTTTCTTTCTTTCTTTCTTTCTTTCTTTCTTTCTTTCTTTCTTCTTTCTTTCCTTTTTCTTTCTTTCTTTCTTTCTTTCTTTCTTCTTTCAGATTTTATTTATTTATTCATGAGAGACATACAGAGAGAGGCAGAGACACAGGCAGAGGGAGAAGCAGTCTCCTGGAGGGAGCCCAAGGCAGGACTTGATCCTTCAACCCAGGGATCACATCGTGAGCCAAAGGCAGACGCTCAACCACTGAGCCACCCAGGTGCCCCGGGCAATGTTTTCAAGATAATTCCAAGATGGGAAACATAAATTCCTCTCCTTGTCCTTTTCTTGTAGAAGAAAAATGTTAACTTATCATGGTAGACTATAGAGAACCACAGCTAGCAATGACAAAACAGGATTGAGGGAGTCTTAGGAAGGGAGAGACAGATTCTGATCTTGACTCTTGATTTCTTGACTTACTGAGACTCAAGAATTGGGTGAGAATTACCTCATCTCTTGCACTAGGCATCCACTAACCTCAGCTGAAGAGGAAGGGAGTAGATTGAGCTGGGCACTTGCTATCTACAGGACCCACCATCCCGGAGCCAAACACTGATGGGAAGCCCAGGGAGGCTTACCTTGGCACAAAATAGTCTCGCCTGTGGCCAGACTGACTCGCTCTGGTAGATGGGAGCTAAAAGCAGAAGGGAGAAGCCGAGGGTCTCCTAGATCAAGTGACCCCCAGGTAAGTGAGACAAGAGATTTGCTCTGAAAAAGGGCTCACCTACCGGAGCCTGGAGAAGCCAGCATGTCCCTACCATGGCATAGTCGGCTTGAGAGAATTGCTCCTCCGACACACTAGATTTGGAACAATTAGTTTGCTGAGGACACGTGAAAGAAGAAAAAGTTTCCTTTGCAAGCATGCAAACGTTTACTAGCACAAAAAATCTGGTGAGAAAATAATTTTGTGCCAATGTTTATTTCTCTGTCCTACTCACCCTGTCGGTCCCTCCACATCTGCCATAGACTCTAGTCTCTGGTTCTTGAGTTTCCAAAGCCTGTATCTGTGTTAACCCTATCATGAGCAAGGTTCTCATGACAGAGATAATGCTGCTGATTAAGATGGGGGTGGGATTTCTTCCAAGAGGGTCAGTAAAAGTCTCTTCTGGGCTGGGTGGCAAGGAAGAAACAGGAGTAAAAAAGAGACAGCCTAATTTTGGGGGAGAGGGTGTCCCGTGAGACCCAAAAGGAAAAGAATAAAGAATGCCCCTAATGTTTTACACATTGTCTGGGATGTGAGAAGTGAATAACTTTGGGCTCCGTCTTTCAGGGTTTGGACTGGACCCAACCTGGCAATGCCAGTGGGTCTTGGATACTTCTGGTCTCATGATATGGGGGCTGCCGGTTGGTGTTCTGAAGGATTCCACTGCCTTTGGTTTTAGAACTTTGGAGTTCCCCTACTGTTAGATGGAATAGTTCTCATTTGTTTTGTCCCACTTAACTGCAAGGTTCTAAGCAGCATCTAAGGGATGTTGAAAAGTGCATGGGGTTCCCATGTACTTGCTTTGGAGCAGGTCTCTATCCTGCATTCATCCAAAGAACAATTGTTGAGGGCTTCCACGAGGACCAGGCACTTTTTTAGTGGAGAAATCATATGGGAGCCCCTCATTGCCATCATGACGGGGAAGACAGTTTTGAGTCACCAGTTAGTGTGACAACCACTACAATAGATGTGGGCCCTGGAGGCCCCAGGGGGTATGACTCAGCCTTTAAGGGGTGTCCCAGCTGAAGAAGCTTCTTAGATGCTTAGGATTCTCTTTTTAAGGAGGTGATTTTTGCAGGAGAATTGTGGAGAAATGGACTTTCTAGTAAGTTGACATCAGTGAGAGACTGAAACAGTCTCTAGAATTTCCTATCACAGACTTCCTATCGTATGAAGTAATTAAATGTGTTTATTGCTTAGACAATGTTAGTTTTTTTGGTAGCTTTCACCAAGAGAAATCCTGACCTATGCAATGTTCTTGGCCAATTTTCATATTAAAGCCTGTTGAGGAGAAAGTGGAAAGTCTGCATTGTTTTGGCTGTAATTACTATTCTTTTTTACTTGCATTGTAATTGTAATTTTCATGCAGGGAGAAAAAGAGGTGGTTTTCCACTCCAGGAAAATTAGAGCAAACTTTCCTTTTTTTTCTTCTTTTCCTTCTCCTTCTTCTCTCTGCCTCTACTGCCTTCCTCCTCCTCCTCTTCTTTTTCTTTTGCTATTTGAAATAGTTAAAATAATGTCAATAAAGTAAAAATCACTGGGTGAAATATTACATTGTTGAATTAATTTAAATTCATTTTCATATAACAAATGAACAATGAATAAGATTTCCTATAACAAACAGGTAAACATAATTAATTCTCAGAATGAAAGGTTATGTGACAAAAAAATATTATTCACAAACTAGAACCTCATAGGAGAGCAAATGACTGATCCAGGGTTCAGTTTTATAATGACAAGCCACTGATTAAGTACAAAGATGATAAAAAAGAACCTTCACTCCAACCTGGGTAGTATTTATATTCTTAATTTCTTTGAGTTTTAAATATCCTGCAGTTTTTTCCTTATCTTTATCTGAGTTTTAAATATAAGTACCTGAATTCTAAATATAAGTATCTGAGTTTTAAATATCCCGCAGTTTCTTCCTTATCTTTAACTGAGGTTTAAATATTAGTACCTGAATTTTAAATATAAGTATTTGAGTTTTAAATATGTGTCTGAATTTTAAATATCCTGCTGTTTCTTCCTTATCTTTATAATAAAATGTTCAAGTCTTGCTCAGTGATTTGTTTTCTCAATATTTTCTCAGTATTCTTATTATTAAAGCTTGTGACCTCTGATTTTAACTTTAATTTTAATTAAAGTGAAGTTTCAGAAACTGGGGCTTATCATTTTTGGGGTCAACTGGTGGCCAGTTTTTTCTCAGTGATTTGCAAGGGGGCTTTTTACATTTAAATGTTAGCTTGTCATGTATATTGAGAACACTTTCCTCTGCATATCATTTGTATTTTAACCTTTTGATGATTATTGCTTTAGAAAAATTTTCTGTTGTCGATATATGATTTTTTGATTGTAAATAAAATCTTTGGATTTCATCATTTCTGGCTTAAAACAAAATAAGTTTAAAGAAGCTTCCTTCAAACCAAAGGTATAAAAATGGTCATTCATATTTTCTTCTATTATTTTCATGACTTCAAGTGTAACTTTCACATCTTTGATCCATCTGGAATTTATTTTGGTATGAAAATAAATTAGAAATGCAAGTGTATTTGGGAAGTTTCTAATCTATTGTTTTAATAGAATTTACTGATTTTATCTTTCTGAACTGCTTTGAAATGCCACCTTAATTCTCCACTACATTTTCGTAATTTCTTTTTTTTTTTGCCCTCCCCATTTTCATAACTTCTTGATTCCATTTGTGACATTTCTATGCAATTTCACTCATCTGTCTGTCTCTATAAACCATGCCACCATCTCCTTTTAAAAATGACTATGGCTTTGAGGACATTATAGTAATTGGTACAACTTCTCACACCCTATTCTGTTTTTTAAGGGATGTCTTGGCTCTTCTTGCATTTTTATTCTTTTGGATTGATTTTTAAAAATAGCACTTAGTGTACCAGGCTTTATTTATTTATTTATTTATTTATTTATTTATTTATTTATTTATTTATTTCCTGTATTGATTTTTCAGGAAAACAAATTACAAAAGTAACATATGCTCGCTATAACAAAGTCAAACAATGCAGACATGCAGAGAATAAGCCTGGACAGCTTTCCCTTCTCCCCCTTTAACAACACGTCCCAAAGCTAACTGCTGCTAGCCATTTGTTGGCTTCGAACATTCTCCCATTCTTACTCATGAACACATTTCAGGAAGAAGTGCCACAAATACCAGTGATGTTTTCACTAGGATGTCCTGGTAAGTATTTGGAAAGACATATTTTCTTTTACACTTCTGGCTTTCAAGTCATGTAATGATCTTTTTTTTTTAATGCACACTGCTATCTCATGATTCATCTACATCACAGAAATTGCATGAGGCGGTGTGATAATGAAGCACATTTTCAAATATATCTTACACCATTTCTCAAGGCATGTTCTATAATACACAGATCCTGCAAGATACTCTGCAGAGGAAACAAGGGTTCTCTGGGCAAATGAGTTTGGGAAACACTGAGTGGTATCTTTTCCTTTTGGATATTTGCAATACAAGGCAACATCCTAGACATATCCCGTTAAGTCCTATGATAAAGGCTTGGTTTTGTCTGACTTAGCATTATCTAAACTTACTTGATCAGGGGAATTACTTTGCCTATTGACAGAACACAGTTTGGGAAATGCTGAATTACATACATTCACCCAGTTACTGGCTAGGGGTGGCAAGTAGGAAACCTAGCTTCCACCTCTCTGGCTTTGATAAATGAATGTTGTCACTGACTGAGATAAAGAATAGAAGTGCAGGATCAATTTTGGACATATTGAGTTTCGATGCCTCTGGGAGGTTCAAGTGGAGAGGTTTAGTAAGCTGAGAATTTACAGGTCTGGAATTCAGGTGAGGGGTCAGAGCTAAGGAACAGTGGCTTGGAAAGTTTGCTTTGGATTAAAGCGTGTTGTCTAAAAAGGCCCGTTTTAAAATGCACATATATTACCTAGGAAGGGTAAGCATTAAATTATTAATACATATTATATTATCATATTAGCTTACTATCATTTTAAAGCAGAGATCAGGCCCCTGAAGGAATGGAAATCAGAACTGGTGAATTCTGAGTGGAGAGTCGGCAAAGACATAGTCTGAAGTGGTGATTTCCAACCTTTTAGGATCTGGGGCCTCTTTTTAGTGCTAATTTTTTTTCGAACCTCTGCACTGCCCTCCCTACTTCCCCTCTCCATGCTACTTTAAATATTCTTTGACAGAAAATATGCCCTGACCAAAGCTAGTAGAAATTAACTTTGAGAGAAACCAGTGCAAATTTGGTAAGACATTTATTTACTCAGTGTACAGATAGTGGCCCTGGTCTTCCTGCTACCCCTGCGTTTCCAGGCAAAGAACGATTTAAGGAACCTGGCTTTCAGTTTGGAGCAAACACTGTTCTCTCGCTTCCCTGGGCTTGCGTCAAATTAAAAGGAGAAGCTGAAGGAGAGGAAGATGCCAGGACAATCTTTAGATCAATCATCTGCTGTCTTTTGGACCTGGGTCCATTTGAGCCAAGACTGAGCTCTCAGCCTGGCATCTCCCATCGTTAACTAGGTGACCTCAGAGAAACCTCGCTGCCTCCTTTGCCTTAACTATCGAAACGGGATAATAGCCATAGCTTTTCTTGCCTCCCAGGGCCCTCATGCTGAAGTCAGTAAGATAAATAGTTGTGAAAGTGAGTGGGAAGGTTAAAAGTGCTCTAAAATGTGAGGTATTTTCATGGCTGCATTTTAATATGGCTCACCACCAGGTATCCTGAAGGTAGCAATTCCCTGGGAGGGGGTTTAATCATCTGGGCTCACCATAGGGTGGACTCCATTTAACCTGTGTGTTCTAGTTGATTAGGTTATTGTGTGTAGATTGCAGGAATTTCAAGCTCTACTCCATCTTTTTCTTTTTGATATAATTTTAATGAGATTTCCCCCATTCTTTTATTGCATGGCAGGCTACTGCTAGAATAAATATAGAGAAGTTCTAAAAAATGTAGAAAACAGGAGGGCTGGGGAGATGGAAAAATGCAGGGGGGTAAGGCAGGGGACGAGAGTGGGAAGGCTGTTCAGGAACTGTATGGATCTCCTGATGACTTTAGAATTCCTGGGGGGTACTTCCCGATGTGCCAGGCCCTGAAGAAGAGGGGAGGCCCGACTTAGGCCGCTGAGAGAAATGTTTTTTTTTTTAACAGTTTGAAGAGTACCATATTCCTTCCCAGAAGCTTCACTGCCAGGCCCAGAAATCCAGTGCTTTCCTTTGTTTGTTTGTTTTTTCAAGATTTTATTTATTTATTCATGAAGAGACACACAGAGAGAGGTAGAGATATAGGCAGAAGGAGAAGCAGGCTCCCTCTGGGGAGTCTGATGTGGGACTCGATCCCAGGACCCAGGGATCATACCCGGAGACAAAGGCAGATGCTCAACCACTGAGCCACGCAGATGTCCCCAGTGCTTTTCTTTGTACTGTACAAGCAAGGTCTGCACAGCCCAAGCTCTTCCCACACAATGGCCTCTGGCATGTTTCTTTGACTGGGCAGTTGTGTGGGATATACCAGGACATGTAAAATGATGCAGGCACACTGGAAGAGTACATTTTTTCCTTAGACCAAATCCAGGTAACACTTAAAAGCCATTTATCCCGAGTTGAGGTTGTTTTGTTTGGTTGATCAAGTCCTCTTTACTGAAGACCAGTCACTGTCACTGACTGGGGTATCACTAACTGGTAAGTCATTTCTTTCCTGAAGGCTTTGTTCATTTTCCTTTCCTGGGAGGGAAGGTGTGTGCCTGTGTGTGTGCACACGTGTGCAGGTGCCTGCATGTGTACTTGCACGTGTGCATGCCTGTCTGCGTGTGCATGTGTGTACACGTTGAGGTGGGGAGCAAGAGTAGTGCGAGTACTGGACGTATGCCTGCCATGCACACTTCGTGGTGGATTGTTGAGATCATTTAATCCACTAAACCAGGTAGGTATTAGCTGCCCCGTTCCATGCAAGACTCAGAGAGATTCAGTCACTGGTTATAAAGTCAACAGCTAGAGAGCATTGTGACTCAATCCCTGATATTTGAAGTGGAAAAGGATGGGAGATTGGGTCACAAAAGCCATGTATATGCCTTCCCCTGTGGAGAAGATCTCCTTCAGCAAGCTTTTCAATTTTACTGTCCTAGGGTTCTGTTGGGTGAGTCAGGGATCTTTGAAGGAAGAAAGGGAGAGAATGAAACATTTGCGGAGCACAGAGAAGACTAATGAGTTGGAACATCCGAGATTAGAAGGAGGGCTCACAAATGACCAGAGAATCCCATCAGTTCATAAACTCTCTCATCATCATTTTTTTTTGTGATTTATTTTTATGCAATAGTGAGTATTTTTTGGCAGAACATTCTGGAAACTAAGTAGAATCCCTTTTGTTAAAGCACAGCAGCCTTTCCTTGAGATGAAGGAACTGTTTTCTCTGGCATCTGGGAATCCATGCCTCTGTAAAGGCAGCCTCTGATCCTGTCATGCCAAAAAGAGTGTGAAGTAGTAATGTGGCCAAAGGAATGGGCAAAGCCTGCCGCTGTAGGTGTCATCATGACACAAGGGAACATGATGGGCCTGGCTTGAGCTGTATCAATTTGGATTGATAGTTGGGAGTGTGGAAACTATGCTCACAGAGTCATTGTCTCTTTTTCTTTATTTTTTGGGGGACAACTATAGCCATTTCTTTTAGGTCAGAAATTATCTCCTATAATTTGACTGACTTTTTACTCACTATTTACTCACTGCCAATTTTACTCACTATTTACTCAGAGCATTTTATAGCTGCCAGCACTGGAACCCCATCATCCATTTACATCCTTTTGAGGTGTTTGGATACAAAGAATCCCATCCCCTTGGCTCCAGGCTCTAGATCAGTGGTTCTCAATCCTGACTGTACATTAGAATACTCTGAGGGGCTATTAAAAATACTGATGGCTGGGCCCCATCCTAAGAGAGTCTGATTTAATTGGTCTAGGTGGAACCCTCACATTGGTTTTTTTTTTTTTTTTTTTTTTTTTTTTTTTTCCACATTGGTATTTTTCAACAGCTCCCCAAGTGATCCTAATGAACAGTCAAAATTGGGAACTACTGCTCTGGATGGTTGACTCATCCTACATAACCCATCAGCTGAAGTCTTTGTAGCTTCTGGGGCTGTGCAAAAACATCGGTGCCTTTGTGTGGATTAGAAAAAGATGTCCCTCTACTTGTACACATAAGGAAAATGTGCTATTTCTTCTGGGTTGACACAGCCCATGGGCACATGGCTTGGTGAGCAGGGTATTGTCTTAATGGTTCTGCAAGTCAGTCCTGGTGGCTTCCAACCTTTGGGTTTCCTGGTTTGGCAGTTTCTCCCCTAGAGTCTCTTGGCCTTAGACACATCTCATCTGTTTGAAGAAATATGTAAGGAACACTTCTAAGATGGTAATTTGAGGAGCTCCACTGATCTCAGCCATACAACTCATGAAAAATGTGAAAAAAAATAATCTAAAGTTTCTGGAAATTGTCCTAAGGGCATATAGTGTATGGGAATATATTTATTTAAGGGAATGTAGTAACTCTCTATAAGAAGGATTCTGTGGCATTTGAGCCATAGGCCATCCCTCCCCTCATAGCTCAATGTGATAGAAGCTCTACTCCAAATGAGTATGGCCAAGAAGGGCTTCCACTGCCCCATCTCTCAGTCTAGGGCTATAGTTTCTTCCTTGGAGGAGTAAGCTGTCAAAATTTCTCATTGGTCATCCCAAGCTTCAGGTTGCAGAGATTCTATCCCAGGCTGGCATAGAATACCAGAACCTTCATTCATGAGGTCAAGGTTCTGCAACAGGAAGAGAAGCAAATCAAGAAAACGAGAGTCACAGGATGTTGCTCCAAGAGAAGCAGGGCCTTTTCTCTGCCCTCAGCTCCAGAACAATGGCCCAGAAGTCTTACCAGAGAGAGGCAACCTGTAAGAACAGAGAGCTCCATAGCTCTTCCTAAGGACATAAGTCTTATTTGGGACAGAGTGTGGTCAAATTCAAATGTAAGGGTGCTATCAAAAGGAATGGAAGTTCTGGTAGCAAACAATTATGAGGAGGTTAATAACTCCACAACAGCAGTAAGCTAAACTGAAGGACAGCTAGAAGTAGAACTGTGAAAGATTTGGAGAAAAGGACAGCTAGGAAGAACTCTTCTGGGACTGGAACAATCTTCAGACTGGCCTCAAAGACTGTCTCTGCAAAGAGGTCTGATTTAATTGGATTGGATTGGGGAGCACTTTGCAGCAACGGGCATTGTGAAGAACAATATGGACCTCAGATACCAGTTTGTGGAGGCTAATAGCTGAGTGTGAGCAGTAGAGGCAGGATGAACAGGAAGCTAAAAAGCTAACAAGAGATCAAGGAATGACACAACCAAAGAGAGTGCTGATAAAACAACTGTCACTTCAGGGTGACTGTGAGTGTCTCTAAGAGTGTGCCTTCTGAGAAGTTTTATCAGAGGCCGTGCTCCATGGGGGAAATAAACCTCACAGAAATGGTCTAGTCAAATCACTAAATAAATAAACACATAAACAGTAGTAAAAACAAGACAGACCCAGAGAGGTGCTGGTGGGAAATCAAAATGCAGAGATGCTATGGTCTATTATCCAAAATGTCCAGTTTTCAACAACAAAAAAAATCATGAAACATGCAAAGAAGCAGGAAAATGTAATTAGTATGAAAGAAAAAGAGCAGGTAACAGAAGTAGCCTTTGAGAGGAACCAGATGTTGGTTTTAGCAAAGACTTTGAATCAACTATTATAAATATGTTTAAGGAACTAAAGGAAACAGCACTTAAAGATGTAATGGAAGGTATGATGACAAGGTCTTAGCAAATATATATATACCTGTATATATATATATTTATATATCTGCATTTGTATGTGTGTGTTTGTATATACACAAAATGTGCAAAGCTAAATCTGACAGAACCAAAGGGAGAACTGACAATTCAACAATAATAGAGACTTCAACTCCCCACTTCCAGTAGTGGGCAGAATGGCAAGCAGAAGATCAGTAATGAAATGGAAGGCTTGAACAAAACCATAAGCCAACTGCCCCTAACAGACATCTATAGACTACTCTGCCCAACAATAGCAGGATACCCATTTTTCTCAGGTGCACATGGAATAATTTTTAAATAGACGATATGCTAAGCCTTAAAACAAATTACAACAACTTTAAATCATAGAGAGTTTGTTTTCTGAACCTAATGGAATGGAATGAAACTAGAAATCAATAACGGAAAAAAAATTGAAAGAAAAATTGAGAATTCACAAACATGGAAATTAAACAACACACTCCTAAACAAGTGGAAATTAGAAAATACTTTGAGAAGAATGAAAACACAAAATACCAAAACTTACAAGATGCAACTAAAATAGTGCTTCAAGGGAAATTGGGAAATTTATAGTCTTAAATGCCTACATTACAGAAGATCGCAAATCATTAGCCTAAGTTTATACCTGAAGGAGAATAAAAAGAAAAGCAAACTAATCCAAAGCTAGCAGAAGGAAAAAATGAAGACTAGAGCAGAGACAAATGAAATAGAGAATTGAAAGTCAATAGAGACAATCAATGTAACCAAAAGTTGGTTTTCTTTGAGAATATTGACAAAATTAGCAAAGCTCTGGCTGGAGCGACCAAGGAAAAGAGAGGACTCAAATGATTAAATCTAGAATGAAAGAGGGGACATCACCTCACCTTTAAAGAAATAAGAAAGGATTATAAAGGAATGCTATGAGCAACTGGAGGTCAATAAATTAGGTAACGTAGGTGAAATGTACATATTCCTGGAAATATGTACACTACTGAAACCAATTTGAGAAATAAATACATAATCTGAATACAACTATGGCAAGGAACGAACTGTGTGGCAGATTGAACTGTGGTAAAAATTTCCCCCAAATTTCCAAGCAGAAACCCTGATTAAAAAGCAAACAGAGATATCATAAGAAAAAGAAAACACTAGCAATGAGTATCTTTATTGAATATAAGCACAAAAAAATCTTAAAATACTAGCAACCCAAATTCTGCAGTATAAAAGAAGGATCATATACAATGACCAAGTGGGATCAATTCTGGGCAAGGAAGATCAGTTGACCATCTGAAAATCAGTTAATGTAATACACTATATAAATAGAATAAAGGGAAAAACCCACACGATTATCTTATTATAGGCAGAAAAATAATTTTTTAAAAATATTTTATTTATTTATTCGAGAGAGAGAGAGAGAGAGAGGCAGAGACACAGCAGAGAGAGAAGCAGGCTCCATGCAGGGAGCCCGATGTGGGAATTGATCCCAGGACCCCAGGATCATGCCCTGGACCAAAGGTAGGTGCTCAACTGCTGAGCCACCCAGGGATTCCCCAGAAAAATAATTTGATAAAATTCGACACCTCTTCATGATAAAAAGACTCAACAACTAGGAATGGAAAAGAACTTCCTCAGTCAGATAAAGAATATCTGAAAAACTTACAAGTAACATCATATTTAGTAATGAAAGACTGAAGACCAGGATGCCTGCTCCTGCCATTTATGTATGTATGTATGTACATATATATGTGTGTGTGTGTGTGTGCGTGTGTGTGTGTATACACACACACAGAGAGAAAGAGAGAGGGAGAGAGAGGAAGAGGTAGGGGAGGGGGGAGCACGCTTGCTCTCTGGTGTTTATCTTCTAAGGACATTGATCTTATTGAACCTTATGACCTCATTTAACTTTAATTATTCTTGTGCTCCAAATACAGCCACATTGGGGGTTAGGGCTTCGGCATATGAGTTTTGAGGGGACACAAATGTTCATTGCATAAGGCTGCCAAACAAATTATCCCAACTTTGCAGCTTAAAACACACCCATTGATTACCTCGCAGCTCTTTAGGTAGAAGTACAGGCAAGTTCGACTGGATTTTCTGCTCAGGGCCTCACAAGGCTGACGTCAAGGTGTTATCTGGTTGGGCTTTCATCTGGAGGCTGTGGGGTCGAGTCTCTTCAGATTCAGATCCGTGTGGCTATAAAATGGGGGGCTTCACTTTCTCTCTGGCTGTTGCATGAGAGCGTTTCTCAGTTCCTAGAGGACACACATATTCTGTGGCATGTGCCCCCCCATCCCCCCACCCCGCTGGCCCCATTTTAAAAACCAGCAATCACTCTTGGGCTTCAAATCTCTTCCTTCCTCGTCTTTCACCCAGCTGGAGAAAACTCTGCTTTTAAAGGTCTCATGTGACTAGAGCAGGGCCATCCAGACAACCTCCCCTTTGCCGTGGATGATAACATAGCATCGTCATAGTAGTGATATCTTTTCACATTCACAGATTCCCCACACCCTCAAAAGGGAAGTGATTGTCTGAGGGTAAAATCATTCTTAGAATTCTGCTTACCACACTCTTACAGAGAGATTCTGCTTGTGGATGAAGCTTCAGCCCATGCCAGTGAGGGTCCATCCTCTTGTGATCCATCCTTCCCTCCTGCAAGTTGATGGGAACTCCCATCTGTGCCCGTGACTTTGAGCTTGCCCATGATCTTCCCCTCCAGACAGCCTGTGGATTTCAGACTTGCCAGCCAGCCTCACATTTGCGGCAGTCAATTTCTTGTGATACATCTCTTACTAGCTATATCTCCTATTGGTTATTCTTCTCTGTTTGAACCCTAGCTGATGGACTGCCTTTTAGGTTTGTGACAATGAAAAGAATTAATATGTAGAAGTACATTAGAAAAATCTCTGATTCCTGGGGCTTTGCTAAGTTCCATGTAAGTATTACTTGATACTATTATTATAATTATTGTTATCCCCTAAATATGTTAAGATTTATCCTTTTTGTTTTACATATGTACATCTAGACTATGCTGCATGGAATTCTAGAACGTGCATTCTCCACAATGTGTTTATCTGTTCCTTTAGTGAAGGTCCCACTACCACCTATTTCCATGTACACATCCCCTGGGCTTATGGTTTTTGCTGGACTTTCTGGGGTTTTCTTTTAACATGTGTGCATTAGCAGTCTGCCAGCGATGAGTGGAGACTTTACCTCTGACCTTCTAAGCTTCTCTCACTGCTAAAGTGCCTTATTCTAGCTGTTAGTTGCCCATTTTAAACCCAGAACACCACTTCCAGAAGGTAAAGCTGAGCTGGGGATGCCCTGAGGCAAGAATGCCACTGAATCACCAACCTTACCCAGTGCAGTTTTCAGGAGTAAACACGTCTCAAGTTTTTGTCTACTTTTGGTCATTTTCCAGTGCCTTGAAATGGTTGTTTTGATAAGGTTGTTCAGTTTATACTTACTTTTGTGATCTTCTCCTGATCTCACACTGCCATTACTAGAAGGTGAGTCTTGGAACATTGCTCCTGGAACCCAGTCTCCATGCCATAAAGAGGCATAGGGGCCACAGAGCGAGGTTGTGCCAAGGGGCTCTGGCCAACAGCCCCAGATGGGATCACAGGTGACAGACAGCACCTGCTTCCAGATGTGTGAGTGAGCGTGTCTTTCAATGGTTCCGGCTTTGCTGCTGAATCACCCCCAGATTTTGAGTCTTCCCGGCAGGTGCCCCAGACACTGTAGAGACAAAAGAACAAAACAAAACAAAACAAAACCCTCTGCTATACCCTTTCCAAACTCCTGACCCTCTGAATTGGGGATATCATAAAATGGTCTCTGTTGCTAACTTTGAGATGATTTGTCATGCAGCAATGATTGAGTAGCTTAGTTTGGCAACTGGAATATTTTTTATGAAACAATGGGCACCTGGAGCACGTGGGTGGCTCAGTGGTTGAGTGTTGCCTTTGGCTTAGGTTGTGATCCTCCTGGAGTCCTGGGATCGAATCCCGTATCCGGCTCCCCCTGGGGAGCCTGCTTCTCCCTCTGTCTATGTCTCTGCCTCTTCTCTGTGTCTCTCATGAATAAATAAATAAAATCTTTTAAAAAAAGAAACAATGGGCACCTGAAGATAGGACTGCAGACTCCTTTTCTAATGTCATTTAGTAAGGAAATCAGATTCCATTTGCATGTTTCTCTTACAGCATTGTCTACAATATAGAACCTACTTGTTCGAATGCTTTGTAGAGTTATATTACCACTCTGAACATTTGATTTGTAATACAAATTCTAATTTTTCTCAATACTACTGAAAAATCCAAAGGAAGAAAACATGTTTTCAATTATTTGTAAAACATCTTCATTTTGCTGGAAAGAATTACTCCAAAATTCAAGTCTGATTTTTGCCCCAGAAGATTTGTGTAGTTAAGAATGTACCGGGCTGGGAAACCAAAAAACCCTGGACTGGAGTTTAATTGCATGACCCTGGACCAGTCACATCAATTCCATATGCCTCAGTGCTGTACTAAAATGCAAAGGTGTTTGGGCAATCTTAAGAGCCCTTCCAGTGCTAACATTTAGGATTGGTTCTCAAAGGTTTAATCATTTAAAAAATAGTTCTGCCTTTTTGACAGAATTTGGCACTGTCCTCCAAAATTTAATATTAGCACAATCTTTGACTAGGAGTTTCACTTTTAGGTATCTAGTCTCATGCAGAAATTCTTGCATATGTTCACCAAGAGAGTCCACAGTGTTCATTACAGGATTGTTTGTAATAAGAAAATGTTAAAAAACAACCTTAAATCAATAGGGAAATGACCCAATAAATGGTGGTACACCCAATTGTTCAATGCTGTGGAACAATTAAGAAAGGTCAATAGAGGTCTATGGGTTCCAACACAGAAGTCTTGTCAGTACGTAATGGGAAGCAAAAGAATTTCAGGACAGCACATTTAGGAGGGTCTCATTTATGTAGAGTGAAGCAAGCTCACATTGTTTATTTGTGAATGTAACGAAGGATTAGCAGGAAATAATAACAAATGTCGTGAGTTGTTTTTTGCCTTTGGTCCTTTCCCAGTGATCTGAAGTAGTTTTTAATGAAGCTGTCCCATTTTATGTTTAATTCTGTGGAGAGGATGCTCCCGACCTCTCCAGGCTTTGAGGAGAGAGTGAGATGGCTGGGGAGGAGGATGAAAAGGGTGTTTACCATTTAGACGTTTCTACGTTAAATTTTTTATAAGATTGTATTCGTGTATTACTTAGGTAATTAAACACATACATAAAAGTTTATCATCTGTTGTCAATTTCATTGTTGCTTTCTGAAACCAAAGTTTTGGTTCAGGAAAAAAAGAATTTCTAAACATTCATGAAGTTCCTATTTGCCTGGAAGGAAAAACAAAGCAGGAGCAGCTGCCAGGGTCGAGAGCATGTTGCCAGCTGAGTAAAACAGCAGGGGGACCGGCTGGTGACCAGATTTGCCCACCCCCGTGCAGGTGCCACTGCCGTTAATAAGAATTACTATTTACTTTTTTTTTTTTTTTTTAAAGAAAGTTGGGAGAGGGGACTACTATAGATTGTCTGTCGGTAGTAAAAAGGAAATGAATATGACCCAGTTATTGAAATGAAACATAGAACAGTCTTCCTTTGACTATCTCTTTTGTTGTTTGGCTTCAAGGTACAAGACCTGAACATTGCTGGGTAGAAAGAAGGAGCGATCCCAGTGAAGCTCCTGTCTGCTGTTTAATTAAACTGTAATAATGCAGTAAAATAAATTAAACATCAGTGAAATTACAAGTAACATTGAGTGTGGATTGGGATATTTTAAAATGATGGATTCATGAGAGTATTTTATCTAGACAAACTGAAAATGTCCCAACCTTACCATTTTTAATCCTTTCTTGAAAGCACTCTAGTGCAAGCTATCTTTGTTGAAGATATGTTGTCAAAGATTGAGAGAATTTAATTAAGGGTTATGGAAGCCAAAGGTGGTAAATGAAAGAAAATATAAAAACCTACTTTAGAATTCGTTCCTGGATATTATATTCTAATGTAGTGTACTAATATATTTAATGTTAAAAATTCTATTAATCATTTAAATGCATGAAATATATCTTACATTTGCTACTTGCCTGTTGTTTCTTGTTTCATAGTGACCTCCTTAATTAATATAGCTGAAATTACAACATCTTGACTTATTTTTCTATCCACCTATTAAAAACACACCATTGTATTTGTATTGGTATTAATATCTAGATACTTACCACTGGTACCCACTAGGGGTCATGCTGCTTACACGGCGAAGTACCGATTGTAGTACGGGTATTGTTACGGGCTGGAAGCAGAAAAGATTCCTCTGAATCCCTGTCATTCACATTACCCTATAGAAGAAAAAAGATAGCACTGTTTTTCCTCCACTGGTGCTCAGGGCTTCTGTCCTCAAATGAAGAGAAATTATTTGAGGAATCATGAAAATACAGATTTGAGAAAGATGTCTGTCACTGGAGCATGAGGCCTTCTGTTACAGGGACGCAGGGGGGAAATGGGGTCCTGTCTGAGAGCAAATATTAAATAGGCCAGTAGAAGCAAAGATGAGATAGTGCCATGTTCAAGATCGCAAGCTTTTGTGTTGAAATCCTGCTTCTCCTACTTGCTAACCTTTGTCTCCCTCTGGGTCCTCATTTGCGGAATGGGAATCAGGCTACCTCCTTCACCAGCAGGTATAAAAATTAAATGCTTGTCTAGTGTCTGGCACATAATCAGGATTCAAATAATGCAAGCTGTTGTCATTACCAAAAATAATTGCCTTCTTTTTCTAATTTCAAAGTAGCCAAATTTCTTTTTCTTAAGTAGCCAAATTTCTAAGAAAGATTTCTTATTATTTATTTTCTTTTTGATTGTTCTTAAGATGAATAGTTAGAGACATTTATCTTTATCCTTTTCTTTTGAAAAATTTTCCCTTTGAAAGATTGTGTCTTAATTAAACAAATATTTGAGCAAGAAATTTGCTGTGCAAGGGCCCAGGGAACAAAGGTGCAATCTAGGTGGCTTCTTTTCTTCTCTTACAACAACACAAACATCTGCTTCAGTCGGGAAGAAAAGACATGTTTGCAAAAAACTAGATTCAAAGCAATATGTGATCAATATTCTAAGAGGCATAAATATGAGTAATGTGACATAGACTTGTTTGTTGGAAAGCATGTGTTTTTAAGTCTGACAGGCAAAGGTTTCATTCAAAGAAGCTCTCTGGGGAAAGAACCCTCTTGCACTGCTGGTAGGAATGCAAACTGGTGCAGCCACTGTGGAAAACAGTATGGAGGTGCCTCAAAAAGTTAAAAAGAGAACTACCATATGCTCCAAAAATCCTACTTCTGGGTATTTATCCAAAGAAAATGAAATTACTATATTGAAGAGATATCTATACTTCCATGTTCATTGCATCATTCTTCACAATAGTCAAGATATGAAACACCTAACTATCTGTTGATGGATGAATGGATGAATAAGATATGATATATACATATAGTGGAATATTATTCAGCCTTGAAGAAGAAAGAAGTCCTGCCCCTTGTGACAACATAGATGAACCTGAGGGACATTATGCTGAGTGACATAAATCAGACACAGGAAGACACATCCTGTATGATCTCACTTAGATGTGAGATCTAAAAAAATCAGACTCAAAGATCCAGAAAATAGAATTGTGGTTAACATGGGCTGGAGGGCAGAGCAAATAGGGAAATGTTGTCAAAGGGTGAAAACTCTCAGTTATAAGATGAATAAGTTCTGGAGACCTTGGGTACAGCATGGTGACGGCAGTTAATTATAACGTATTATAGGGGTGCCTGGGTGGCTCCATGGTTGAGTGTCTGACTTCAGTTCAGGTCATGGTTCCGGGGTCCTGGGATCGAGTATTGCATTGGGCTCCCCGTGGGGAGTCTGCTTCTCCCTCTGCCTATATCTCTGCCTCTCTCTCTGAGTCTCTCATGAATAAATAGAATCTTAAAAAATAGTAATAATAACATATTGTATAATTGAAATTTGCTAAGGTAGTAGATCTCAAGCATTCTTAGCACAAACACAAAAAATAATAAATATGCCAGGTGATGGATATATTAGTTAGCTTGATTGTGGTAATAATTACACAATATACATAAAAATCAAAATATTATATACCTTGAATATATGCAAGCTATATTTGTCAACCATACCTCAGTAAAGCTGGAGGGAAAAAATGAAATTCAGCTTCAGTTTTCTTATCTGTTAAATGAGGATAATAATACCTGCCTTGTAGGATTATGTGAGGATTAAATGAACTGGTTATAAAGCAACGGACAGAGCCGTATTTTTTAAAATATCTTATTTATTTATTTATTTATTTATTTATTTATTCATTCATTCATTCATTTATTTATTCATGAGACACACACACACACACACACACACACACACACACGCACACACAGAGAGAGAGGCAGAGACACAGGCAGAGGGAGAAGCAGGCTCCACACAGGGAGCCCGACATGGGATTCGATCCCGAGGCTCCAGGATCACACCCTGGGCTGAAGGTGGCGCTAAACCACTGAGCCACCTGGGCTGCCCCAGAGCCATATTTTGTTGCTTTTCTTCACCTGAATGTCAAGACTTGTTTTTCTCTGACTTTCTTCAAAAAGAAGGAAATGTATTTGAGAAAGGCCTTTTTTCTTTAGCTATGGGAGTTTAGAAAATAAATTCTTTTTTAAAAAAATATTTTATTTATTTGAGAGAGAGAGAGAGAGAGATACAGAGAGAGTGCACTCGTGCACATGAGAGCGCAGGGGGAGGAGTAGCCCGGGAGAGAGAGGGATAAGTAGACTTTGCACTGAGTGCTGAGCCTGAGCCTGACATGGGATTCGATCCCAGGACTCTGGAATCATGACCTGAGCTGAAACCAAGAGCTGGATGCTCAACCGACTGAGCCACCCAGATGCCCCTAGAAAGAAGATTCTTAAGTCAGGAAATTAGGAAATGCTTCACTAAGTAGGTGTTATTTGAATTGTGCCTTAAAGTTGTGTTAGGATTTTAATAGGAAGAGCCAGAAAGAAGAATATTATAGGTGTGCTTATGACATGTAAAGATTTGGAAGCATCTTGGTTTTTCTTTAGAGCCCTGAATAGTGCAATTTGACTGGAATTACAGGACAAGGTTGGATGGAGTTGAATTAAAACTTAGGGACATATCATGGAAGGGCCTTAAGTGCCAGGCTAAGGAGTTTGATATCTTGGTGTGTAAAGGAGAGCAGATGGACATCAACTCTAGAGAACAGAGATTTTGAAAGAAAATCTTTCTCTTTGCATTTGGGATTAGGCTGGGAATAAAATGACTCTTGTGCATGCATTTAGAATAGATAGTAGATTTAAATTTCATATATATTTACGTATTTTTCCCATTAGTTGCACAGAAGATCTTTCACCTGAGTCCTGATGCTACAGGATTCCTGGAAACTAGACTCTGCTACCTCTATGTAGTTCATAAGCCAACATGTTGCCTTCTCGGGGTAAAGATGGCAAGCTCTAGGGAGTCAGAGTGGCGGAGGTCACACCAATGAGAACAACGAACTGTTCTGCTTCCACACCTGTGTTCAAACTGGAAACTAATCAGCGATTCTGTCCCGGGGCAGGTGTAACCCCGGTTGCATAGGTTCTTACTGCGATACAATGTTTTTACACTGCCACGCCATAAATCACAATTCCTTTTCATCCTATCAGATGAGATCAAGTTAAAATGTCATTTCCAGTGAGAGGGAAAAAAAGCACACATGGCTCTTAAGTTGCTCTGATGTGAAAGACTGTTGTTTACCAAAGGCAAGAAGGAGGCCTTCCTATTCATGTGGTTCGGGGATGAATTTCAAAATCCCATTTGCACTTATTCTGCACTGCACTTTATTTATTCTGGAGACAAAGGAGAATGAAATTCTTGAAAGAAACTTTTTAAAATCCCACTATGGGTAGCTGGTAGATCACAGCGCTAGAAATACCAACAAAAGTAATATGTTGATTCATAATGATTTATTCTCTGTAGTTTTGGGGGCCTGTTCCATCATCTCAAACCTCAGGAAAGGAGCAGAAGAAGTTAGTTATAAGACGAGGAATTCCCATACTCATTACTTCTGCCCACTGCTTTCAGCTCTGTTTATTGGGACAACTTTGCTAGGTAAAACTGTGCAATCAAAGTGGAAAACAGCTTTGGAGGCAATTAAATAAACCAGGAGACCAGGTAAAAATAGAGACTTTTTTTTTTAAACACCAGATATTGAATGCCTACCTTCAAATTAGTAGGGTTTTCTTTTTGAAAAAAGAAAAAAAGATGTGCACTTGCGTGTCTGTGTCTGTCTGTGCATGTTCTTCAAGGTAAATGAGAATCACCCCAGATGGGCTTGTTATTGCTTTATAAGCCCCAGTGAATATTACTCAGACAGGCTGTGTTCCGTTCCTATAGGTATGAACACAGCCTTGTGGTTGGGGGTGATGTACAAGGTGAGGCCGACAGGCTTGAAGGGCCCCTTGACGCGTGCCGCTATTGCTGGAGATCGGGTGGCATTCAGAAGTGAGGATATCGTGAAGCAGGAATAATAAAAACAATGTTAACACTATTTAAGTATTGGTGGGGTTCACAGAATCCTTTCACATGCATTATCATTACAGCTAGACCCTCCACCGAGGCAGGAAACGAGGATGTTAAGGCACCTTGCAAGGATCTGTACTAACCTGATGGTCCCATTGGGGTTTTGACAATAGCTGAAGCTGTTCTCTAACTTAGAAAAAGAGCCAAAGGGTTTGTTGAGATTGGCAGAACTTATCCTCTGGCGTGTGTAATTTACAGTTTACCGAATAGTTAATTTAAGATTAAGTACATATACCGTAGATGAAAATCCTGACAGAGTGCCTATGGGAGTGACTCCAGCCTCTCTTCCCTAGGGAACTGGTAAAGCCCTTCTAGAACAGGGCTCTGGCCAGATGCTCTCCTCTGACTGACCTACCTCTGCATCATTTCCTGATCCTTTGTGTCTACCTTTTTCTGCATCCCAACCCGTTCGTCTAATTGGATGAGGGGAGATATAAAGAGGAAATCTAGAGACCTCAGGTTTTCTGATGGCAACTACTCAAAGTGCAGAACAAGTTCAGAGTTTTTCTAATTATGTAATCATTGAGTCTAGTAAATGTATGCTCTCATTGGCTGGGGGGTTGCTTCATCCAACACCTCAGTAAATTCACGGGATGTCTTAACTAGAAATCTGGCAATCAAGGTTTCACATCCTCTTCCCCCACCTATGGTACTGCAACTGATTTCTACCTGGCCATCATGGTACTCCGCATCACCCAAAGCTAGGAAGATGCACTTGGCAGGAATATTAACAAGGCAGTGTAAGGCCATGGCATTCTGCAGCATCATTCTTACTACCTTAATCTTGAGAGTTTCCAGATAATACAATAATCCTATTTTGATTCTCTACACAAAATAGCCTCTATGTGCCAGGCCCCTGGACTATAGTAGGAAGTGACTGAGTATAGCTGCCGTCTGTCCACTGAGAAGTCCTGGGCCTGTTGCTATTTACATTGAGTTTTGTTTGAATCGAGGAAGACTCGGCCCAGGCTGGCACTTTACATTCAATAAAAATATTAACAGTTGTCTGGAGCCTTATGAATTTAGGAAACTTGCTTTAATAATTTGATTTTTAGCAAGGGAGAGTTTTAGATAATCTAGTCTTAGATTTTTTTTTTTAAAGTGAAAGTGCAGAGACAAATCTTATTTGTTTTTGAGAGTTAAATGCATTATTGAGAACAAAGATGCCTCTGAATGCCAGTGGGTTTACTTTCCTTCTTGGGCAATAGACTAATCCCTCAACTCCACTAACTATTTGCTATAGAAAAACTAATTTCACTTCTGCCAATAAAGTTCTTGGACAAGTTTGATTTTCTCTTGATGAAAATTAATATTCTCTCTGTTTGCCCCTGTTCTTCTCTTTGCTAAGATACAGTAGAGGCTTATATTCTCTCACCCAGCTCATGATCAGGCCATATTTGTCCACAAAGAAGCTGGAAACTCCAGGTGGGCTGACCTTTCCATGGTATTATGCCACGGATGGGTTTAAACTATGTATTTTGAATGCCTTATATTTAGTAGGTGAGATGTTTCGAAGATGGATTTTTATAGACACATAGAGATGCATTGAACAACAAAATGCCAACCTTCGCTTCATTTTTTTTCTCCCTAGTCTTTGCAGTAGAATTTTTTTTTTGCCCTTGGTGTAGGGAAAATATATTTTAACAGAATGTTTAAAAAAAAAAGGAGAGGGGGACCCCTCATGATACTGAGGTTTACATCATATTCGCATTTTTGTTTTCTTTTTTTACAAGCATGGAAATTGATGTTGCCTGTACTCCGTGAAGTCTGGGGCTCCAAAACTTCAAGGGGGGTAATTATTCCATTTCATTTATGGGCTGAGGTCTATGTTTTTGTTTTTGAAAGTCGTCACAATTGAAGAAGTTTTAAATTCATGCTCAAGCAAAAACCAATCATGTTAAACAATTACTGGTAAATAGATTTTACGTGACACACCGTAGGCTACCGGTTGTTTACCAAAAGCTGACCAGAGGCTTACCCATAGGATATTTGGAGGTTGCTGGCAGAGTAACACAGGGCAGGATTATCAGATAGGATGCGCTTTCTGGGGAGGCAGTACCTCACAGGGGAGCAGTAGGATGGGGGAGCAGACCAGCTCAGGCACTTGCTGGCTGTATGATCTTGACATGTTTTCTGTTGCCTCTCACTTGCTATCCTCCTTCTCTGCCTTAATTTTCTTCTTAGCACTTATCACCATCTGCTATACTGCATTCATGTTTAAAATACATGTTGTCCATCTCCTGCACATATCTTGAATTAGCACCACAAGAGCAGAGACTGTCTGTTTTGATTTTTGTAGTATTTCCAAGAATTATGAGAGTGCAAGCATACATAGCACATGCCCAATAAACATTTCTTGAATGAATGAATGTCAGTTGGCAATAATGATCCTGCCTTGCCGGGGTGGTGGGATTAACCATAGTGTACATACAGCAACTAGCTAAGGGGCCAGTACACAGAAATATTCATGAAATACTTGTGTCCTTTGCCATTTAACCCAAGTCTTAACCCCCGCCCCCCGTCCCCTTGTTTTGAAAATCCCTAACTTTTAAGTATGCAGCATTCAGGTGGCCCCTTCAAATCCCCTTTTCAGGAGTGTATTTGATAAGAGATCGGACACCTAGGGTAAGTTTAAACCAAGGGATTACCTCTCCCAGGGATATATACTTTTTAAGCCCTATTTCTAATTGTGGAATAAAATGAACCGATCCTTGTTTAAAGAATCCTGGGTATTAGCTAAACAGGTGAAAGAAGGCCGAAGGTGTATGGAAATGCTGGTGTCCCTGAAATCATACAGCGGTGGTGGTCTACTCTGCCTGTAAGCAAGGCTGGCTCAGAGGGATTCTGCAAATTGTTGGGGGTGGTCTCAGCATCCATGATGAGATCAGAGGAGCCTGCCTTGTGCTGAGATGGAATCAGTCCCTGTGGGAAAAGCTCTTGCCTGTGAATCGAGAGACTTGAATTCTAGTCTTAAGTCTTCCATGGATTAGCCTGGAAGCATACACATATTTGGCAAAACGTGTATGTGAAAAAGCAGAGTAATAATCCTCAAGGCCTTCGGGCAAGGCATGACAGCACAACCATGTACTTTATCTATTTTCATTGGGTTATGGGGTTCAGTCATGAACTTGACCCAAATCTGGTGGCTTACTGCAGGTAAACTGGTTGTTTTTAATGACTTTTTGGTGTGCTGATAACAGTAAGACCTGCTTATTAGAGGAATTTTGGAACCTAAAGAGAAATCTAGAGAAAATAATGAAAATCACGTGTAATCCCAACGCCAAGATATAACCATTATGGGCATTTCCGTGCCTTTAAGCCTACTTTTTTCCCTTCTATCTCTCTCTCATCTATGTCTCTATCTATACCTATATTTGTGGACCGTAAACAGTGATATTTTTTCCCCCACTTAACATTATGAATATTTTCTTATATAATAATTGTTCTTCAGAATCATAATTTTCACAGAAGGCATAATTTGTGTGTATACCATTATTTATTTAACCATCACAATTGCTGTATATTTAGTTTGTTTCTGATTTTTGCCGTTATAAATAATGGTAATATGGAATCCTTGATTTACTACCAAATTTGTTCCCCTTGAGACTTCTCTATTTTAGCAAATGGTATCATCATTTATTCAGCTGCTCAAATCAGACATCCTTTCCCTTATTTAAACTCCATTTCTAACATATCACCAGTTATCACTCGTTCCAGCTCCAAAATATATCCACAGCCTGTCCCTCCTCCCTGTCTCCACAGACCCCACTCTGGGCTTGCATCTGCTATACTGCAACGATTGCTTAATGGCTCTCTCCACTGCTGCCCATGACCTCTCCTGTCCATTGTCCATGTGGCCTTTTAAACACATAAATTAGGTCATGCTACTTCCCTGCTTTGAATTTTCAGTGGCTTCTTATTGTACTTGCATAAAATTCAAAGTCCTCCAAGGCCTCTTGGCCCTACATGACCTGACTCCTGGCCCCCTTTCCAATCTGACCGCATGCCATTCTGTTTCTTTTTACTGTTTCTGAGGCAGATCTGCCTTTTGCCATTTCCCAGGCTTGCCATGCGCTGCTCTTCATTCTTCAAGGGTGTTGCACCTGCTGTTCCCCTCCCTTGAAGGTCCTCAGCCTTGCTCTCTCCTTGACTGGCTCCTCCTGAATATGTGATGTTTTGACTCCACTGTCATTTCCTAAGGTGGAACTCTTCCAACTCCCATTGTCTACAACACTACCCTTTATCACAACACCATGCTGCTTTCCTTCATAGACCTTTTTGCAGTGGATATTAACTTACTTATTTTTCATCCTTGGAGTCTTCAATAGAATTAATAAACTATACAAGGACAGGGGCCATATCTGTTTTGTACACTTTTATGGCACTAGAACTTCGCTTGATGCTTTAGGAATGATAGGCCCTCAGCTACTTATAAAACCTTGTTAATAATCCCCCAAACTAGAAATTGAAATGTATTTTTTGCCAGAATATCAGAACAGGTAATGACAGACACTTCCAATTTTGGTAAGGGTATGAAGAAGTGCACATTTTAATAAACTGGTATGAAGTGAAAATTGCTGCATTCCCGGAAGGTAATCTTGCAGTATGTACCAAAATTTTTAAAATTCACAATTACATGCATGAAGATATTTACTACAGTATTACTTATGGTAATGAAGAAAGGGAAATGAGTGAGAGCTCCAAAAAAAGAACAAATGCCATTATGGTATATCCATGTAAGAGAACCTATACTGTGCTTCAAAATGATGGTGTATATTTGTCCTCACCAACATTGCAAGATCTCCTGATCACATTGCTAAGGGGGAAAAGTTGGGGACTAAATAGGAGCTTAATTCCATTTTGGCACCAGGTGAATATGTATCATAGATAGACACAGCTAGTCTCCTGGAAGGTTATCACGTAAATATTAATAGAGGGCATACATGGCTGGTGAACTTCCTAGCAGTTTTGATTTTTTTCTTTCAACTTTTCTTCTTTTTGGGGATCCCTGGGTTGCTCAACAGTTTGGCACCTGCCTTTGGCCCTGGGCATGATCCTGGAGTCCCGGGATCGAGTCCCGCGTCAGGCTCCCAGCATGGAGCCTGCTTCTCCCTCTGCCTGTGTCTCTGCCTCTCTCTCTCTCTCTCCCTCTGTCTATCATGAATTAAAAAAAAAAAAATCTTTAAATTTTTCTTCTTCTTTAAAAAAAAAAAAAAAACCTTTAAGAGTGTATGGTGATAAGGTCTGAATACCTAAGGATAAAGCTGTTTTTGTTTGGGAGAAAAAAGGAAAAGAAAAAAAATCTCTACTGCAAATCTCCATTTCCAGTCCTCAGCTGTGCGCTTTAGGATCCAGAGGCAAGAAAGCCATCATTCTGGCCTCCTGTGAGCTCAGTCTTGAGACAATATAGAAATAAGAATCATGCAACAGGGTGAGGGAATGATGGAGACTGAGGGGTCCATGTGGCACTTCCAGGTCCCCTCGCCCACCTGGCCACTGTCATGGCTGTGATATAGGACTTTGGGTGCATGGCTTCTTCTGTAGATTGCCATTTTCCTAGTTGAGAAATATGAGTAGACCTCTGGATGGTCTCTAGGTGGCTTCAGGCTTTGAAATTCTTCCATCATTTCAAGGTTTAAATTTGCAGAACAAATTTCCAAATTTGCTACAAATTCCAAAGCTGGGTTCTACTGCTTCCAGCAAACTTCCAAGCCACCTTTAATCCATTGTTCTGTTCATTTCAAACTAAAATGATAGACACCACGGTGCGGGAGGGAGAGCTGATGAAATAAGATCTACCCGACAAAAATGAACAATCCTGGGAAGAAACAACCACGTGACATCCTTTGCTGCTCAGGTGCTCACCTGAAGCAGTTATTGGGAGGTTAGGTGTGAGAGTTCAGTAGTTGAGACCAGAGTGGGGAGGTGAAGTTTTTTTAACTCGCAAGGTTTTATGAAATCTATGAGATAATTGCAAGACTCAGGATGTTTCGAACCTAATGGGACGTCAGTGCAATTGAAGTCCCAAACAGCTGTCATTCATTTTGGGGTAAAACTTGTGAATTAATCCCCTGATGTCTTTTTCTTCACTCAGTTTCCTTTCGGACTGGAGGAAGTGTGTGCCTCAGTTAAAGGTTAAACTTTTATAACTGTTCAGGAGGCAAGTCCTTTCAACGCTTTGCATGGAAAATATTCTTTTAATTCAAATTTGGTGAGGGTTGCCAGGGTAGCAAATTAAAGATTTATTGTCTGGGAATTTTTGGATCACAACCTAACATAGGTCTGGTTGTTTTATTCTATAATGTTTGGAGGTTTGCCAGCCTCTGAGCTTTCTTCTTGGGCCAGGTATCGGAAGTGTAGCCAATGTATTGATTGATTAATCAAAGCAATGCATGTCGTGAATTCTGTTTCTGTGGTAGACATTCATAAAAAGAAGGCATAGATGTATCTGTTTAATGATTTTCCTTGCCAGATCATTGCATGTTGGTAATAATTTTGTATCACGATAACCATTCAAAGGCACCTTCGAGTTAGGCAGATAAAGCCTTGGAATATCAATACAGCTTTTCAAGAGTCTGAACTCATCAAGCAATGGCACATCCAGATCACAAACCAAAACAAAAATGCAGCTCTGGGTGACTGTGGCATGTAGCTACTGAACCCAGATCAAATGCAGTAAAGTGAAAAGGTATTTTTAAACTTCAGAAACTTCAGGAGAAATGGAATGTTACTGATCTGAACTCCCACAAGGCACCCAAATGGATGCACTTTTACTCTGTTTTGAAATTAATTCCAAGTCCAGGGAGCAGAATACATAATGTCTGTAATAATTTCCGAGTGAATCCCAGGGAAATTAAACATTAAATCTGGCTGAGATTTCACATTATAGGAATTATCGAATGTGTGCCATTAGCAAACATCATTCAGCAACTTACTGTATCTGAAGCTGCGAGGTTTAAACAAATACTCCAGTGTAACATTTCACTTATTAGGAGGCGTGACCAAACAATCAAATTGCCACGAATAAAATGGGAGTTCTAAACAGCCTGCTGGTGTAAATAAAACTACTCTCTGCTCTGCACTAGGTGTTGCTCTCTTTTGGGTACCTTTCAATCCAAGAGCCAGGGAAACGTGTAAAAAAATAAAGTAGAAATGAAGATTTCCTTTTAAAACTGTATCTGCCTTGTTTCCTCCTGTTGCCACCGTCCCATTCTGCTTCCAAGTGCGCTCTCTCTCTGTCTCCTTACAAATAGTTTATCTTCCTTGAAGACCTATTCTAGAACAGAAAGGACTGGTAACTTGTAGCTTGCTGGCTGAGATGGATATTTACTTGTAAGTTGGCTTTATGACCGTCGATGACTGACGGATTGCCAGTTCCTTGTTTAAACTCCGACTGACTGAATCTCGCTCAGCTGCCCGCATTTTAACACCGGTGGGTTTCCGTACGGTGGTCAAGGACCTGCTTTGTGCACATGATCCCCTTGTCTGTGACATCTCTGACAAAGCTCCGAGGTTTGCTGCAGCCCGTGCTGAGCATCAGCCCTCACCTGTCATGGGGCAAGCACACTGGTGGTGCATGAGTGGTTTCTAGCTTCCATGGTGTTTCTGGGGGTCGATGATCTCGGACCTTCCACAGAGCTTCTTGCCCTCTGCCCACCCCTTGCCCCCCACCTGGGAACTAGCTAGTATAAGGCTGAGAATAATAAAACCGTGTCCAGCCCCAGGTAGCATCTGGTCCAGCCCCAGACATGCCATGTTTGTGCGGAGCCGTTTGTTCAGGTGGTGAGCACACGGCCAGCTTAGGGCTTTGGTCTAGGGGTGTGGCTGCCCCCATCTCTGTGGCAGCTGCTGGACAAGCCTGCCCTGGGCTCCGTGGGGGGCCGGGACATTGAGGAGGGACCACCGTAGTCTGTCCCTGTTCCTGAAGAAGAACACAGAGCAGTTCAAAGTTCACAGGCCTCTAGTACTAAATCTGATGAGTATGTTTTTGGATGAACCCCAAATTGGTCCATGCCGCTGGACAAAAACTGTCTTAGTTGTGTTTCTAAGAAATGGCGGGTTTTTTTTTTTCCCCAAAAGGAATGTAGTGACAGGCGACTGGAACCGCTGCCAAAATCTGGGCGGCGTGGTTGATGCAGGCACGAAGGCGGCGGTTGTTTCCTCCTGGGCTGTAGCTCCTGGCGTGTGAAGGAATCTTTCCCTCTTTTAAAGCCCCCAAGTCTTTAATGCACACAGGTATATTGCAACTTGCAGTCTGACAGCAAAATAAAAGTCACGATGTACGGTGCACCGCCTCAGTATATTTTTTCCATGTATGACAATGTGGAGATGGAAACCCTTTTAAACTAAGCAGAGAGCACCCAGGAGCTAAATCCAAAGCACATAAAACAAAAATCCCAATTTAACAAGTGGAGGGAAATATCACATTGTAGCTCCACTGTACACAGCATTACAAATTGTATTTTTCGGCTCTTTGGAGAGAAGCCCCCTGAACTTTAACCCTCTGCGGCTGGCCGAGCTGTGGCCGAGGTCTCTGCCCCCCAACCCCGGGCCCCTTTCCCAGCTGCAGACGGAGCCCGGCGCCCTCGCGTGACGACCTGCCAGCCTTACCCGCTCGGTAATCACCAGCCCTTCTTTTCCTTTTCCCCGGGATGGAATGTTTTTTCAGCTGCTGTCATTCCTCTCCGGGGCCTAGCAAGAGGAGGGCGTGTGCAACGTCGTCGAGCAAAGGGCTTCAGGAAAACAAACTATCTGGGTTGCCTGAAGGAGTAAGTTAGTTGGAAATAATGACACCACTTGGAGATAAAATTCAACAGCAGCTTTTCCTTTTCATTTAACACATCGCTGGGTTACCCGGAGTCTGCCTTCAGTGCCTTGCAGATTAATCTTTTCCCCCTGTTGTACTTCACCTTTAAGGAAGTGTCCACATCTGGACGCAGTAACTGCTCTGCTGACACTCCTCCAGGGCAGAGCTCTTGATGCATAGAGCAGCCTAATTAGCAGAAGGGGTGAGGGGCAGAACTTCCTAGATGCTTTCTAAGAGCGCCTGGCCAGATGGAAAGGATCAGCATTTGCTTAAATGCAAATATCCCATATATATCCTTGCACTTTTCCTCGGAGATTTTCCTAGGAGAGTGGCTCTCTCTCGGAAACTCTCCATTTGTGACCTTTCTTGTGGGACATAAAGAGTTTGAATGGCTAACATTCTGCATCTGCCTCTCGGTACCCTATAATGAGTCTTACTTCAGTTCGCCCTCTTTGCAGGTTTGGTTAATATTCATCCAGGTTTTTTTTTTTTTCCCTTTTTTTCCCATAATAAGGATCAAGAGCCAAAGCTCTTCAGGACACTTCTACCTTACATCGAGATCAGAATATTCCCCTTAAGGGCAAGTGAAGGCAAAAGCTTTGTTTGGATTCAAAGTGTAAGCTTTGGCCATTCTTCTTGTTACTCTGTTTCTAGCCTGGTCTACTCCAAGTCCCTAGAGCTATAATTAACTTGGCCCCTTGCCATTTATATATTTAATTGGGCCAAGTGACATTAGGGCTTGAGAAGCTCTTTTGTGGAAACGAGTATAACCAAGTACCTTTTCTTTAGAGCTACCCTGAACCAATAACTAATGATCCCTTTTTTATTTGCAGGATGCATTCATTGCAAGAGCTTCCAAGTTCGGGTATAGAACAATGTACAATGCATCACTTTAGCTACAGCAGTTATTGCAGAGCTCTGAAGAGCAGCCAACAGAAATTGGTCAAGATACATTTGGACATTTGACCACTCTTTGAAGCATTACTTAGACTACCAGTTTCCAAATGAATCTGGTCTCTGAGACATTTTGCAGACAGCAGAGTGGAGGGTGTAACAAGCCTGGAGTCTCCGTACTCTCTGCCCCCAAATGACGTTGCTGAGAGTTAAATCTTTTGGGAATTAGTGAGGAAACCAGTATCATAGATGGTTTATCAAAATAAAATTGGTGTCCCTCCTTTGATAATGTGGAGTTGTCATTGTCTAGCTTTTCTTGCATGCACAAGTGGCCATGTGACTTGTTTTCTCCAATAAAACATGAGTAAAGAAGATGTATATATATATATATATATATATATATATATATATATATATGGTCACCTTCAGGCTGAGAGTTTCAAGCAGATAGGGTTATCACAATAATCTTTTTTTTCTACTCTGGATTGAAGCAGAGGCTTCCAAAGGCCCAGGGGGTAGTGGCAACACAGATGGAAGGACTGGGATCCCTAACCACCATGTGGAAGTAAACTCCCTGAATGACCAAGAAAATGCTCATCTGACTGTTAGGTGGATGGGAAATAAAAAAATAGTAAATAACTAAATTTAATGTCAAGCCACTAAAATTTGGGAGCTTATTTGTCATGATGACTACCATGCCCCTAATACACTAATAAGAGGGTGTCAGATAAATATATATATATATATATATATATATATATATATATATATATATTTTAAAGTAGGCTCAATGCCTAGTGTGGATTCCAACGTGGGGCTTCAATTCATGACCTTGAGATCAAGACCTGAGCTGCGATCAAGAGTTGGACATTCAACCCACTAAACCACCCAGGCACTCCTCATTTTTATATTTTAAATGAATTAATTGTTCAGCCAGGAAAAAAGCATATTTTTACTGTGGACATTCATAGCACTAGATGGTGGAGAACTTTCTAGAAGGCCATTGAGACCACCAGACTGTAATTCAAGGACCTGTGGTGGTAAGTCATTTTCATTTTTATACTTTTACTCTTACACGTTAGGCTCATCTTGCCATAAAAATGGCATATAAAAATTGGCAAATGGGGGGTCTCTCTTTGTGATATGAATCTGTATTTTAAAATTTGAGAGCATTAGTGCATTTTTCTCTGATGTTTGTTTTGTTAAAGAGATTACAGAGGTAGATGTTGTGAGTCTATGTGCTGAATGTTCAAATAGAGCAAGTGTAGTGTGAATCTAAACTTTATCAACTGAGGCACTGGGTTTTGTCTGATGAAGGACTGCTACAAATTCCAGTTAATTTGGAAATTTATACTTTTCTGGATGTATCCAGTACCTTTGGAAGTCCTACTTAGAGGCCTGATTATCTATCATGGGAATTTGCTTTTGTGAGGAAAATCCTAACCTAGGTATAAGACAGTAAAAATAATAGTTAAAATCAGTCACGTGGTTTACTAATAGAAACTCATAGCATGGTCACCGATGTGGTTTCAACAATAACTCTAAGTTTCAGGAGCACAGATGTTAAACTGCTTTGCCTCTCCAGATGTGCTCATATAGGGGTCCGTCAAAATGGAGCAATATGTATTCTAAAACATGCTGCCCTCTCAGAGAACAGAGAGGTACTTACTTATTCCAGTTGTCCAACATCTTTGTTTTTCCTCCAACAAAGATCAAAACAGATCTCTTAATATGTGTTTGGTTTAAATTTAGAGGCATACAGTATTTACTCCCATTGGCACTTGCTCTCACCTGTGGAGATAAATTGTGTTATTCCACTATGAGCCCACACGGTTTCCATCTGCGTCTTGCCTGTGTTCGTGTAATATCTCTTTACTGTGTGATGGTCACCAAGTCCTGGGAACACTTCATGCAGAGCGGTAATAGACTGAATTTTATATTTGTTCTTTTTTGTTCAGCTTGTGTTAACACCATCTTAAAATAAACACAAATCCATTGAAAAATGTTTTTAACCAGACTGAGCCTTAAATATTGTCAAACTAGCTGAGACAGGAAAGTTTCATGAAACTCTGTAATTGGTTAGAATATCTCTTTTTCCACACTTAATTTTTTTTCAGTATAAACTGTAATATAAAAAAAATGTAGTTTTTTTTCAGGGAACCATTCTGGCTTTTATACAAAATATTGAGTGTTCTTCCCCCCCTTTTTTTTTGTTTATAAGGGGTAATAATTCTTGTGATGGAGATTTTTATGGGATGATGGGCTCTGGGTTCAGATTCCCTTTTATGAAAGGAAGGGAAGAAAAGTCAACATTCATTCATTGACTTAATTCAATTAATAAAGGCTTCTAGGGCACATTGAAAGTGCCAAACATAATGTGAAGAGGCCTTGTCCCTCCAGGAGTAGATAAAACAGACATGGTATGTATTATACTAGGACTTAACAGGTAGTAAAAACAAAATTTTTTTAATGTAATGAGTGTTGTAAAAGGAGAGGTACAGAAATCTAGGGGCTCCTAGGTTGTCTGTTGCTTCTTCATTTGAAGACATATTTCTCCGTTTAGGAGAACCCAGGAATATTACAAAATCAGCATGCCATTAGAACAGAGTATTTTTATTTTTTTTTATCTTTTTTTTTAAAATTAATTTTTATTGGTGTTCAATTTACCAACATACAGAAAAACACCCAGTGCTCATCCCGTCAAGTGTCCACCTCAGTGTCCGTCACCCATTCCCCTCCAACACCCGCCCTCCTCCCCTTCCACCACCCCTAGTTCGTTTCCCCGAGTTAGGAGTCTTTATGTTCTGTCTCCCTTCCTGATATTTCCCAACATTTCTTTTCCCTTCCTTTATATTCCCTTTCACTATTATTCATATTCCCCTAATGAATGAGAACATACACTGTTTGTCCTTCTCCGATTGACTTATTTCACTCAGCATAATACCCTCCAGTTCCATCCACGTTGAAGCAAATGGTGGGTATTTGTCGTTTCTAAAGGCTGAGTAATATTCCATTGTATACATAAACCACAGCTTCTTTATCCATTCATCTTTCGATGGACACCGAGGCTCCTTCCACAGTTTGGCTATTGTGGCCATTGCTGATAGAAACATCGGGGTGCAGGTGTCCTAGAACAGAGTATTTTTAAAGAGCACTGAACTATAAACCAAATATGATATGTAGACTAAGTTGGCTTTCAGACATTAAAGAATCTCAAATTGGGATCAGGATGAATTTTCTTTCTGAATTGATGGATTACGGTGAAATGTGGAACAAAAGTGGTATAATAGCATGGCAGGATTATGATACTGTGGACGTAATGATAATGATAATGCTCTACAAGAAAAAGCTTGCTAGGGGTTAAATGCATTTTATTCATTATCAGGTGTCCTTCTTCTCTCCCTTTCTCTCTCTCCCTGCCTCTTTTTGTATAAAACAACAGTCCTTAGATGTGGAATAGTAAGTTTAATTATGTTCCTACCATTTAAAACAAAACAAAATATACAAAGGAAGAAAAGCCAAATGAAGGGGAAAATAATTTGCACTTGCTTTCCATGATCGTTTTAAACTGGACAACACAGATGGTGATTATTTGAGTGTGAAAATTGGGTTGTAAAATGAATATCTTCAAAAATGTCAAGAGTAAATGCCCTTTTGCAGGCAAACATGGTACTGAATGAATTCCAACAGCACGCTGCCCAGGGCGCTTCATTCCATGTAAATTGAGCTTAGAGGAGAGTTTGTCTCTAAGAGAGTTTTTGATAGTGCCAAGGTACACTTCACTGAAAAGAAAAGGAGCTTACGGGTTCTTGAGTATTTTATGGCTTATGATTGAGTAAAAGGTACCAAGCTCTGAGTTTTGAGGTGCAAAGGATTTGCCAAAACACAATTAATGGGATTGGGCATCTCAACAGCCAAGCAGATCTCATTCATCTTCTCTTTCTGAATGAGACTGGGAAAAGGTAGGAAACTTGGTAAAAAAAAAAAAGTGGATTCAACTCTAACAAAACAACTATCTCCTTTTAAAATAGCCATAAAATCTGGTTATAAGGTACAAATTTTGTGAATAAATCCTTGAAAGTAACACAGTTCATTTAGATATACAGGAGCTGGAGGAAATGCAAGGGATGCAGTTTTATAATTAAATGTGGTGGATTCCACACCAAGCTGTTACTTTCTCATGTGTGTTGCTGCAGAGAGAGCTCTGTAGATGCAAATAAGCACATGATGGGAAAAGACTCAGAAGAAAAACTTCCAGTCAAAATCTAGAAGAAAAAAAGTAAGTTTCTTCCTTGCCCTAATGGTTTTTTTCTTCTTGTGATTTGACAGAGAAAACTGCATAACGAAGCAAGAGCTAAATAATACTCTTGTTTTTAATGATATTCAGGGGCAGTTTGCTCACATTAAGCTATCTTCATGGTCCTTAGGCTTTCTAAACAGGTTTCTCCCCTGAAATGGTGCAACAATTCCCTCTCTCGACCATGTAGAAGGCAATGAGTCTAGAATTGCTGGAACCAGCGTAGACAAGAAGCCAGGGGGAATTTCCATGGAACTAATCCCAACTTTCTTCCCAGGGAAGGACTGATGGTCCAGCATCCTGGATCCCAATGGGTTAAACATACTTAAGTCTTGGCAGATGTGCATAAAAATCCAAGGTCAGAGAGAGGATATAATGGGAAAGGAAAGACTTCTGGGAGATGGCCGTGCTTATCATCTGATGGGAGCCCGTCTAGGTCATGCAAAAATGAACCAGGATAATGTGCAAGAATGAAGTGAAGACCAGCTCCAGAGCTCAGGAACCCAGTGAGAGGGCCAGGCTTCAGCCTCCTAGCTGTGCTGCAGGGATAGACTGTAGTTCCTCCCTGAGACCTGGAGGAAAAACTGGACACCAGAAACCAGGGGAAAGGGCTAGTTAGGGCACGCACAAGGGAGAAGCAGGGAATCCCTGACTAGATGCTCCCAGAAGTGCCTAGTTGCCTAAATCCATCTCAAGGGTACACAGGACAGTGAACCCAGAGCTACAGACTGTCCACACTTCATTTACTGATGAAAAATACCCCAGTATACCCTCAGAACTGGCCATCTGATGAGGCAGGAGGCAAGGCAACTTCTGTCTGCAAGGGTCACATGCCACTGAAAGTGTGTGTGTGTGTGTGTGTGTGTGTGTGTGTGTGTGTGTGTGTGTTGAGGAGGGTAGAATTTTGGACAGATCCTGAATTAATAACAACTTAAGAACCATTGGAATTTCAAAGAAAGACTTTTACTAAGCTACACTATCTGAAACACTACTGTTTTTCATTCCACTGATCTTATAAGGTAGGGAAAATAAGAGGAAAAGGCTAGACCTGATCACTTCAGTTGTAGTGAAAATTGTTTTCAAATTCAGTATCCCAGATTTGTCTTTCTATAATGACCTCTGTTTATTATGCATCAAAATATTGTATTTACTTTATTCCTACATCTACAGATCTTTAAAGAGTCTATTATTGTAGACTAATATTTTAAAAGCTTTGTGTTTCTGAGAAATGCTTTGATGTATATTCTTTTCCAGAATTTCTCATTATTAGTAGTTCATCACCAGATTAATGCTTCATACAGCTCAAGATTAATTGGGTAATAGCCTTTTTACTTTCAATAATCAGTAATTCATTTCTGTTAGGCATAGGAAAGGATTGTGAAAAGAAGTAGGTTATAGGGTTGACCCTTACGTTGCAATTGACATTGTTTCTCTTCTGACTTGTTCAACCCATTAGAGTTTATTTCAGGGAGTTCTGTAGAAAACAAACAAAACACTAATACAGGGCCAAAAAACCCCCCAAAAAACCAAGCTAAGAAGGCAAAGGCTCAGGGAGATAAAGACAGCCTCACTAATGAGTCCCCAACTGATTAAAAGTAAATACATTTCTATTCCTAGAAAAGTATAAGTAACATTTGTTGCCACAAACTGTTTAACTTGAGCGAAAATAAAGAGTTGCCCTCAAATTTGTTATAGGAGGACAGCAACAATGCAGCTAATTATTTCCCAGGTGCCCGTGGTCTGAATTTAGAAATGAGCTACTAATGGCAACATGTGGGATGGGCCCATCTTGACAGATAACTCATCATTATTGTTATCTTTAAGGGGACATGGTATCACTATTGAGCATTGACTCTACCCATGGTACTGACTAGATTCATGGGAGTTCCACAGCATAACATGGAGTTGAGCACTTAGGTTCTAGCGTAAAAACCTTCTAGGTTTGATTTTTAGTCCTGACTGTGTGACTTTGGGTAAACTGCTTGAGTCAGTTAGCTTTGACTGTGTAACAAATTTCCCAAATTTAGTGGCTTAAAAAATCATCATGTATTTGCTCAGGATTTGATGGTTTGACAGTTCAGCTGGGACAACTTATTTCTGTCCTTTATAGTATAGTTTAGGCTCACACATATGTTTGGGGCCTTAGGTGGGACCCTTCCCCATGCTAGTTCTTTTCGTCTGACAAACTATCCTGGGTTTCTTTCCATGGTGGCCGTAAGTTCCCAGCAGCAAGAGTGGGTAAGATCTGAAGAGCAAGCATCTTCCAAACCTTGAATTTTATCACATTTATCTTGTCTCATTGAAGCATCATCTGACCAAGCCCAGATTTAAGATTTAGAGATATAGATGCTACCACTTGAACAGCCATGCATACAGGGAGTGGTGACCAAATTTGGGACCATTTCCAACAATTTGTTGTGCCACTTCCAGATTCTGTTTGGTAGCATGAGGACATCATATTACCCATGCACAGGGCACTATGTATTTCATTTAGTCTCAAGAACCTTGAGACTTGAGACTAAATGAAATAATTCATGTAACGTGCCCAGCACAAGGTTCAATAAATGTTGGTTGTAATTATATTGTTGCCAATTAAGAAAGGAAGACAGAAATGGAAACCAAGGGGAAGGAATAGAGCAAAAGAAAGGGATGGAGGTGGATCTTGAAGGCAGAGGTAGGAAAGGGCTCGAGGGAGGGCATGTTGATAATGTTACGAAGAACTAATACTCAGTTGGGTGTTGGTTACCTGTTACCACTGACCTTTGAGGTTTTATTAACTCTTCAACAATTTAGGAACAGGTCTTTCCATACCAGGAAAATAGATTATTTCCAGTTTTAAATTTCAAGAGTTTTCTTTTTCTTTTTATTTAAAAGATTTTATTTATTTATTAGAGAGAGAGAGAGAGAGAGAGAGAGAGAACACAAGTGGTGGAGAGGGGTGAGGGAGAAGCAGACTCTCTGCTGAGCAGGGAGCCCAGCATGGGGCTCTATCCCAGGACCTTGGGATCATGACCTGAGCTAAAGGCAGATGCTTAAATGACTGAGCCACCCAGGTGCCCCAAGAGTTTTTCCCTTTTAGTAACAGTGATTCTGTTGGGATGGTGGGATCATGGGTAGGTTTTACTCTTTCATATATTTTCTACAATGGGGTTATATAGCTTTTACAATAAAAAGAAAGCATTATAAATATCTTAGTTTTATTTATTTTTTCAAATATGTCTTAGTTTTAGAACAAAAGTTCTTTTTAGGAAAATTCTAGAATTCTAAACAATTTTGCATTTGTTTATAAAGTTGACAATTTTTGAAATCTCCTTTGTTACCTTAGAGATATCAGTTATTTCAATATATCCTGAAAATTCCTTTGACATGTGCAAACTATCGGCCCATCTGCTTTTTTGAGAGATTTGAACTTCCTAATTCCAAAATTCCTACAGGTTCCATTTGGAACAAGAATTTGTTTATGCAGTGGTACAAGTTAAAACTCCATTTAGCTTTCTGGTCTTTTGGAAGTTGGGTTCTATAGATTTAAAATTCTCTTTATAAGTATGGAGTTGGAATATTAGCAATATAAATTTAGAGAAGAATGTTAAATGACAAATCACACACATTCTAGGCTAAATTAATTAAACTAGCCTGGAAGTTTAAATTTATCCTCCCACCCCCCCCCCCCCCCCCCCCCGCCCTGCCAAATTTGTTAGAAAGTACAAAAAAGTCACAGCTGCAATTATGGGACTTAGACCAGATTTTTATTTGATGGACTTTGTAAGAGCTCCAGGGTATGCTTATATCTTTGTACATCTGAACAGCCAGGTCATTCCGCATTTTTCAAAGTACGGTCCATGGACTAGTTTGTGCAGAATCATCAGAGGGCCTTTTTATAAATCAGATTGTCATTTGGAGGCCCTGTACCTGGTCCCTATATCCAGGCCCGGGGCTCCCAGGCACCGGAGCAGCACCGGAGCACTGTGCTCTCCCAGCAGAGGCCCCTCTGCTGTCATCCCTGAAGTCCCTGCTCCTCCCAGCTCAGGACCCTGTCTGTACCTGCCACCTCTTGTTCTGGGTTCCCATTCAACGTGGGCTAGTTATGTACCTAGATCAGTGGTCTGAAAATGCTTTCTGGAAAGGGTCAAAGAATAAATATTTTAGGCTTTGCAGGCCACCAAGTCTCTATCACAACTTTTCAACTTTGCTGGTGTCACTTGAAAGCAGACCTTACGCAGTATGTAATGAGTGGGCACGGCTGTGATTTTTGTAAAAAAAAGTTTGTAAACTTTGTTTACAAAAATAGGTGGACAGCTGGATAGGCCCACCCCTGATTTAGTTGGATTGTAATATCTAACCTTTTAGTTTTTTCCATCCTCAGGCCCAGGGCAAATTAAAACACAAAACAAAACCACCATGTTCTGTTCATTTCCGTGGGGGACCTAGATTTATACAAAATGAGGTCAGAGTACATCTTGGCAACCTTGGAGCCTTTGCAGAAGAAATGAGGGGTTCAGCCTAGGTTGTTCTGATTATCTTGCCAGCGGCCTGGGTAAGGCAGCAGGTTTGGACCTCAGTGGTTGAAATGACAACCATTTTCTAGATGGAATAGGATGGAAGGACAGCAAGATTAAAAGACTTCCATAATAAGGTCATCTGTTGAGTGAGTGGCTGGATTAGTTGCTGACTGTGAAGATCCCTCCATATTCTACAAAGCAATGGTTTGCTGACTTGAGCTGGCATGAGAATCACCCAAAGGCTTCTCAAACACAGATTGCTGGGCCATACAACCAGAGTTTTGGAATCAGTAGGTCTAGGTTGGGGGCCAGGGATTCTGCGTTTCTAGTAAGTTTGTGGGTGATGTTGATGCTGCTGGCCTGACTGTTCCTTGAGAACCCCCACCCAGAGTAAGCCACTCCCACCGTATGTGGCAGCATGAGCATTCTTAAGTTTTATGAAGCTTTTCAGTAGCTTCTGTTTCTCATTCTGAGAAATTTAGAGTGCTTTCCAGATTAAAGATTACAGAATTGTTATTTTCCTTCTGGGTAGCAAGCCTTAGCACATCTCAGACTGGCAATCCACATCAGCATCACTAATTTTTGACACAAAGTTAGTCCAAACAGGGTAAATACATCAGTAATTGGTAAGGTAAAGAACTGAACTGTAATGGGGCCCCGGTCCCAGTGCTTTTGCTCCCAAGAATGAATGCACGGCCACTTGGCCATTTTCTGGAGAAAATGACAACCATTTTCTTGGTAAAGTTGGTAAAGTTCTTTACCAACTCCCCATGACATCCCCACACCAAGCTTCCACCCCTCCTGCTTTCCTGATATGTCCAGTCACATTTTAATGGCCAAAATGGCTTTGAAGCTTTCCCCAACGGAACCAATTTTCACCCTCAGCACAGGGCAGCAACTGTCCCTCAGCAAGGAGTCTACTTCAGTGATACGTTTTCACACGGGTCCAGAACTCAAATGTATTTTGACTGTTGTCCTGATGGCAGTGCTTAGCATTGGCACCAGAAGTAGATTTGTCACAGAGCTTTTCTGATGAGACAGGCTCTCCAAACTAATCGAGGCCGATGGCAGATTTTGTCAGCGAGATGAGATGTTGCCCACAGCTAGTCAGTCTGCTGGAATTTTTGGTGCTAATGGCAGGGTTTCATCGAGAGACGTGTTTAGGAGAGTCACAGCTAATATGATCCCAGATCCTCCCAGGAAAGTGGTGAACTTATAAATCACAGGGCACTGATATTAAGGCAGCTGTTTCACACTAGCCCCAAATTCATGACTAAGGTTCCTTAATGAATCCTTTGGGTCAAGGGGAATAAAAGCCAGCCAACCAAACCATTCAATTGAAATCTCAAAAGCTTGGAAAAAAAAATCTTTAAAAGTCCTTAAATGTATTACACTTATCTCTGGAAATCTGAACAATACTGGCCTCAATATAAGTGCTTCTGTTGATTTTGATCCAACAGAAATATCATACCTCTTGGCTTTGCCCGGGGCAAACTTTTCACTGAAGTCATTCGTTTTGCTTTTTTGTTGTGGTTACCTAACCTCAGTCAGAATGCAGCCGGCTACCAAAAATTCGAGGCAGAGACTTCTCCAGTACCCAAGACTTCTTTGCTTTAGAAAATAGGATGGACTCCACCGACTTTTTTCTGAATTGGATCTTCATTTTAAAGCTATAAGACAGGCATGATTAGACATGGGAGGGGACTCAAAGAATGTCAGCCTGAGAGAGGACATCAATCTCACGACACACACACAGGCCTGGGATTACTAAATTGGCTGGCTGCCTGGAAATATTTGCGCCACTGTCTACTTCTCCCATTTTCTCAGAGGAAAACCCGAGGACAGCGCATCCCAGCAACAATGCCTGTTCCTAACTGGAAACTCCTCAAGTCCTCCACTTCCAGAATCAGACTATTATATTGTTTTAAACTTTAAGGGTACTCTATAATCATGTGGCTCTTTTAGATGTTTTCCGTTTAAATAAATTTGGCCCAGGAATCATCCTCACTGAGAGCTCCTTTACCATGAGTAGTTTTGTCCTTAGCTAGCAACTCAGAGACATGATAAGGACACACAAGAAAGTGACTCCTCTTTGTTTTTTTGTTTTTGTTTTCATGGGAAAATCCTTCTATAGCCCTTGTTGGTGAACTCATTCATTCACTCATTCACATATCAAATATGTACTGTGTGTTTGTAGGAATCTGGTGTGGTGCTGGGAGGTGAGAAGCCATTGATAAGAAAGGAGTTCTTCTTGTCTTCTGAATTGGAGTTAGATGTACAGGCAAATAATTGTAAAGTGAGATAAGACACAGGCAGTAGGTATTTATATTAAAACTAATGGGAGCATAGAAGAGAGCAGATTCTATCTGAAGAAGTGACGAAGGTGACATTTGATCAGAGTCTGGAAGATGACAGGGTGTTTACAAGGAAAAGAAGTAGGAAGGTAAGAGAAGAAATGGAAAGAGAAGAAGGGGGCATAGTATATGTGGCAGAGATTTTCTACTCACCAATCGTTTGTGTGCATCCCTCTATTTCTCAGTTTTCTTGCAGTTGGACTGGATCCATGTGACTGAATCTTTGTGAATGGGATTGGGAGCAGAAATGATGCATTACTTAGTATCCTAGTCACTTAAGTGTTGGTGCGCCTTGCTCATTTCTCTCTTCTCCTGCTGCCACATACAGACATATCTCATTTTATTGCATTTTCTTTACTGCACTTTGCAGATACTGTGTTTTGTTTTTTGTTTTTTTTTTTCAAATTGAAGGTTTATGGCAACCCTGTGTCGAACAATCTGTTGGAGCCATTTTTCCAACAGCATTGGCTCACTATGTGTTTCTGTGTTACATTTTGGTAAATCTTGCAATATTTCAAGATTTTCATTATTATTTTCTTTGCTATGGTGATCTGTGATCAGTGATCTTTTTAAAAATAATTGAATTTATCACATTTATTAAAATTCTCACAACTCTTGGATGTCTCACCAGAAGCAATAAAAGTCATCACATTTTACTAAGGAGATTTCTTAAAAATAAATTGATTAAAGTAACTATTGCAAATATCTTGTAGAAAGTTAGAAAATACAGATCATAAGAATGATAAAAAGAGGAGCATGTGGGGGCTCAGTCGGTTAAGCGTCTGCCTTTGGCTCAGGTCATGACCCCAGAGTCCTGGGATCACGTCCCACATTGGGCTTCCTGTTCCCTGCCTCTTCCTCTCCATCTGCCTCTCCTCCCGCTCATGCTCTCTCTCTCAAATATATAAATAAAATCTTAAAAAAAAGAATGATAAAAACATAAGATATTTACACTAATCATTGTATATTTTTACAGATCTTTTTATGCATATTACATTTTAATGCATATATCTATACATACATATATGTGTGTTAAAATGCTTGTGCATTTTAAATTTAAAATAGGATCATATTACACATGCTGTTTTGTAATCTACTTTTTCATTTACCCATCTTTGCCTTTTAATATCAGCAAAATGTTTATCTAATTACTAATCTAGTTTTAAGTTTGCCCAATTATGCCTAACATCATATATGTATATATGTGTATATATATATATATATACATGTATGCATATATTTATTATTGAAGTAGAGTTGACATATAACATTATATTAGTTTCAGGTGTACAACATGGTGATTTAAAAAGTCCACACACTACTCAATGCTCACCATGATAAATGGAGTAACCACCTAATCAGTGATCTTTGAGTTAATATTGTAATTGTTTTAGGGTGCCATGAACCATACCCATATAAGATGGCAGACTTAATCAGTAAATATTGTTGTATGTGTTCTGATTGTTCCACTGACCAACTGGCCATTTCCCATCTATTTTCCTCTCCTCAGGTCTCCCTATTCTTTGACACACAACGATATTGAAATTAGGTCAATTAATAATCTACAATGGCCTCTATGTATTCAAGTGATAGGAAGAGTTACACATCTCTCATTTTAAATCAAAAGCTAGCAATGATTAAGCTTTGTGAGAAAAGCATGTCAAAAGCAAGGCCTCTTGCACCAGTTAGCCAAGTAGTGAATGCAAAGGAACAGTGCTTGAAGGAGATTAAAAGTACTACTCCAGTGAACACACCAATGATAAGAAAACAAAACATGCTTATTGCTGAGTTGGATAAAGTCTGGTCTGGAGAGAAGATCAAATCAGCCACAACATCCCTTAAACCAAAGCCTAATCCAGAGCAAGGCCCTGACTCTCTTCAATTCTGTGGAGACTGAGAGAGGTGAGGAAGCCGCAGGGGAAACGTCTGAAGCTGGCAAAGGTTGGTTCATGAGGTTTAAGGAAAGAAGTCATCTCTATAGCATCAAAGTGCAAGATGAATCAGCAAGTGCTGATGTAGAAGTTAGAGCAAGTGATCCAGAAGATCTAGAAGATAATCAATGAAGGTGGATACACTAAACAGATTTTTACTGCAGACAAAACAACCTTCTTTTGGAAGAAGACACCTAAGACTTCGCAGTTAGAGAGGAGACCTCAATGCCTGATTTCAAAGCTTCAGAAGACAGGCAGACTCTCTTGTTGGGAACTAATGCAGCTGGTGACTTTAAGTTGAAACCAATACTCATTTATCATCCTCCAAATTCTGAGGTCCTAAAATTTTGCTACACCTACATTGCCTGTGTTCTATAGATGGAACAATGGGCCTTGATTGCAGCACATTTGTTTATAACATGGTTTACTGAATATTTTAAGCCCACTGTGTTCTCAACAGTGCTCAACTACTGCTCAGAAAGAAAGATGTCTTTCAAAATATTACTGGTCATTGAAAATGCACCTGGTTACCCAAGAGCTGTGATGTGCAATGAGATGAATGTTGTTTTCATGCCTGCCAATACAATATCCTTTCCGCAGCCCATGAATCATGGAGTAATTTTGACTTTCAAGTCTTATTATTTAAATAATTAAATATTAACTATTGAATAATAAGTAGTTGCATTATGTTATTGATGATGAGACTTTAGAATCTTATTATTTTAACTCTTACTATTTTGTAAGGCTATAGTTTCCATAGATAGTGATTCCTCTAATGGACCTGGGCAAAGTCAGTGGAAACCTTCTGGGGAGGATTCATCATTTTAGATGCCATTAAGAACATCCATGATTCATGGGAAGAGGTAAAATATCAACATTAACAGGAATTTGGAAGAAGTTGATTCCAACCCTCATAGATGACTTTGAGGCATTCAAGACCTCGTAGAGGAAGTCACTGCAGATGTGGAAATAGCATGAGAACTGGAATTAGAAGTAGAACCTGATGATGTGACTGAATTGAAATCTCATGATAAAACTTGAATGGTTGAGGAGTTGCTTCTTGTGGATGAGCAAAGAAAATCATTTCTTGAGATGTAAGCTACTCCTGCTGAAGATGCTGTGAAGATTATTGAAATGACAATAAGGATATAGAATATTCCATAAATGTGGTTGATAAAGCAGAGGCAGAGTTGAACAGGATTGGCTCCCATGTTGAAAGAAGTTCTTTTGTGGGTGAAATGCTATCAAACAGCATTGCGTGCTACAGAAAAATTGTTTGTGGAAGGATGAGTCAATCAATGCAGCAAACCTTATTGTTGTCTCATTTTAAGAAATTGCCACAGCCACCCCAACCTTCAACAACCACCACCTTGATCAGACAGCAGCCATCAGCATGGAGGCAAGACCCTACACCAGTTAAAAGATTATGACTTGCTGAAAGTTCAGATGATGAAAATTCAACTTAGCATTTTTTAGCAATAAAGTCTTTTAAATTATGGTATTTGCATTTTTGAAACATAATGCTATTGTATACTTACTACACTATAGTATAGTGTAAACATAACTTTTATACGGACTGGGAAACAAAAAAAATTCATTTGACTCTATTGTGATATTTGCCTTATTGTGGTGGTCTGGAATTGAACCTGCATTACGTCCAAGATATGCCTGTACTGTGCTTGGTAGTAATATTTTGAAATGGATAAGTCACAAGATGGAAGGAATCTGAATCTCTAAATCACTGGATAGTGGAGAGTACCTCTGACCAGCAGTATATTTTACATGAAAAAGAAATAAACTTTTATTGTGTTAAGTTTGTCTATTTTGGCAGTTGGCATTAATTACTCTGATTGGATGTATATGTGAAAAGATTTGAAGGTAGAAGTGTATAGCATACTTGGAAAATGTTCAACAGTTCAGTAGAGCTGGAGGCTGGTGTATGGAGGAATGACTTTACTAGTCGTTTGGAACCAGAGAGGGATTGTTTTGTAAGCCATGATGGAGATTAGATTTCATTCTTGAAACCACTAGGAGACATGGAAAGTTTTTATGTAGGGAGGTTATGGAATCAAGATTGAATTTTGGGGGCACAACTATGGTGGAGTGCATAAGATGAATCAGCAGGAAGAAGCTGCTGCCAGCACTCAGGAGTCACTACAATGGTCTGGGTAAATGATGATGAAGTCCCAGGCTATGGAAATATTTCTTGCATTTTGCACCAAATTACTTAGATAAAGAAGTGGCATTGTCCTGCTTAACAGGTTAGACCATGGGTCAGCAAATTATGGTCATCTGTTTTTGTAAATAAAGTTTGATTGGAATGGAGCCACCCTCATTCATGTATGTGTTGGCTATGGCTGCTTTCTCCCTGCAATGAGAGTTGAGTAGTTTGTGACAAGCACTGTATGGCCCCAAAGCCTAAAATATTTGTTATCTGACCCTTTAAGAAGTTTGCTGATCCCTGAGTTAGACTGCATGGACAAGCGTCAGTTGAAGCCTGTGCTTGATCAGAGATACCTGTAACCTGGCTACTTGTATCAAGGACTGGTTTGTACCAACTAAATTTAAATCTGTTGTTATACACCTGTTTATGAATGTTATATAACATTCTAACTGTCCCCTGTGTAGGAACATTGAATTGAAACTCTCTCTCGTCCCTACCCATCTAACTGGTGGATTTCAATGGAAATAGGCAATATCTGTGAATGGTGAGGTAGCAAGAATGTGATATTCGCTCTTTCTCTAGTGGAGGGGGTTAATAGCTTATAGGTGGCTACATGTGTATGGTCTTCATTTAGTACTCTGTGCCCAACAGGGGATGAATTGAGCCATAATCTTTTAAAGTGACTGCCTAGTTAGTTATCTTCTCTGTTTTTCCGAATTTCTCATGCGCAGAGTCTTAAGTCCAAAAAGGCTGCTCTGGTCTCTGGTCATGTATGCATATGCATAAAGATGACATATACCACATAGAGTTATTCAGGCAGCTTTTAGAATTTAACTCTGTATCTTGGAGTTGTTCCTTTTCAGTAAATATTGAGCTGTCTTATTCTTTGTGTAAGTAATAAAAATCACTGTTTTGACCTTTGACTCTTAAATTGATTCAGAATTCAGGATGGAGGGGATGTGCAATTTAGTAACCTTCTCAAACTCCTATCTATAATATAAAGTCTGGAAACCTCAGGACTGAACACTGGACATCCATTTGCAGACCTAAATATTATGCAAGGAAATTAAGGCTGCTGATGGTGGGGTTTGGAAGTGGGCTTTAGAAACGGTTGGTCACATAGATTTTCCTTCATAATTTGTGACATCTTTATTGCTGGCAGTCATGTGTGTGTCCATTTTTATCGAGAACAGACTATGGAATCTGGGTGGCTGTTTTTGACCTTAGCAGATTCACTGGGTATAAAATAAAAGCATCTTTTGGTTGTAGAGGTTTTTTTGGCATTGAAAAGTGAAAATATCTTTATTTTCTTTGCATGCTTCTCTGCAGGTCAAGGACTTAGGAACACTGATGTATAGGTTTTATCCTTTAAATTATAAAGAGATTGGTAGTCACTGATTGGGTGCCTCAAATCCTATTGTTTAATTTGTTTTGACTTGTAACCAGTTCTGTGGTCAAAGTGGGAACAGTGGCAATACCATCCCTCTGGTATCATGTGGTTTGCTCAGGTGCTTTTGAAGTCAGTGTCCTTCTTTACCCAGCGTTGTCTCAAGTTAACTTTCCTCTGCTAATTATGCAACCTACTATCATGATTGTGGATTACAAGGAACCAACCTGGAGTTCAGACACAGGCAGAATTTTGTTAATGAATTTGTAAAGAAGAATGGGTCGTTACAATGCAGAGATATCATCCTCTTAAGTCAGGTGGAAGAAAAACTCAATGGAATTATTGCAATCTCATCTTTTTAATAAAAGAAAATTAAAATGCCTGTGTAGGTCTCTGGGAATCAGGTTTGCTGAGACTCTCCAGGAGGAAAATTTAAAAGCATGCTTTCATCTAGAAAGTAAGAACAGGCACAGTGGGAGATTGAAAGAAAAATAAAGTCATTTTTATTAGACTGAAGGAAGAGTAGAATTTTCTTAAGAAAAAATTGAGATTGAATGGCTCTAGCTAGACTGATAGGAAAAGGAAAATGAAATCCATTAGATCATAAGGAAAGGTTGGATCTTGGAGGCTGGATAAGAGGGATCTGAAGGGAGGACATAGGCTAAGATCCTAGAGTCTAGGTGTTCTAGAAGACTCTTGGCCAAATTCTCCTCTGCAGGCCTGATATCCCCTTGAATCCCACTGTATATTTGATGGTTCAGTCATGCCTTCTCTCCAGAGAAAGAAATAAGTAATACATTGGGGCAGTTATTTTTCTTAAGTCACATTCAAAATTTGAATGTACTTTTCCCAGAAGATAAATTTTATATCATTACAACTTATGGCTAATACAATGCTTGCCAAGTATTCAAAAATTGTGGTAGCTTGATCTTTGAGGTCAGTTTATAAAACTTACCTCCAGTGATTGTATATCTTTTAATCACTTCTAACTAATCATTTCTAGCTCAGGAAATTTTATAGAGAGGACCAGGGCACATCCACCTGCTGCCCCACTTGGCAGCAGTGGTCCAGTTGTGGACCAGACCTCTATGCCTGCTGCCCTCAAGGCACAGGCATAGGGAGTCCAGGATGTGTGGATGTTTGAAAGCACACATCTCACAAGCTGAAGCATAAAGCCCCTGAATCTAAATGTTAAATAGTCTTTGTAGAATCAAGGACCAAGTGGTGATGACAAATGATGTACCAAGCAGTCTTGGAGTCAATCAATAGCTCAGGCCTGCAAAGACTGATCTGTGGCCTCTAAGTCTCTTTCTGTCCTGGAATATCTGCCTCCTGGACTATTTTAGAAGAAACACAATTTGATCTTGTTCCAAAGATGTTGGCAAGCACCTCTAATACCATGCTAGACTGGTGGGAAAGGGAAAGGAAATATAGCCAGGCATTTTGCTTGTTACAGGAGGACTAAAAGAGCTCTTAAATCTAGGGAGCGCCTAGGGTAGGAAGAGATTCGATAGAGAGAATGGGAAGATTTCAGAGGGTCAGCAGGGAGTCAAGAAGCCCTTATCATGAGGGTCTTCTCAGTGCTGTGGTTGAGAAGGAGAAATAAAAGCTTGGAGATGAGCATGCCAATGTTAGACTCTCTGGACAGATTTGAGAAAGGAAGACTAAAGAGATGAGCAGTGAAAATTTTAATCAGAACTAGATGAGTTTCATGGTAGCATGGGGGATTGGAGGTGGGAATACAGCTGTTGTTTATCCCCCCAGGGAAAGCTCCTGGGAAATTTATGGAAGGAAAGGAGATAAGAGATAGGGAGGGTAGATAGGCACACCAATTGGGAATAGGGGGAGCAACAACAGATTGTGTGTAGTCCCAGGTTAATTGTTGTCTGGTGGGGAGGTATTTCCTGATGCAAGATTATCCAATTTAGGAAATGGAGGGTGGATGAGATTAGTTTGAGCAATGGATGCTACCAAGAAATCCTTGACTTTCATTAATTATGGGGGCCTCCAAAAGAAGATTCAAGAATCAGTGAGAAAGATAAATATTAGGGCTAGAAAGACAAGAAGAAGCAAAAGGAAGGTAGGCGCTGGGATTTAGTCTTATATGCAAGACAGTAGGATGGACTCGGTTTAAAAAGGAGGTTGAGATTGTAAAGACTCAGCTCGAATGCCTGCCTGTAGTGAGTAGCAGGGCAACAGAGGGAAATAGAATGTTCAGGGCCTGTCGTGCTGCGAATGACAGAAGGAGGACAAAAGGCTGTTTCCGTGTTCCTGAAATAGTAGGTGCTATTCTCTTTTTGTGGATCTCAAGGTATCAGTTGGCTTGGAGCTAGGAGGAATAGAAAGCCCATTGTGACCTCAAGTCAAGCAGGCTTCTCCTGTCCAGTTTCATCATTTACAAAACTAAGATTGGATCCATTTGGAGGTCCAAGTCTTTCTCTCCATTTGCTCGGAACTCGGTGTAGAGAGAGTGATCAATTAGACTAAAAAAATACCCAGACTTTCTATGTAAGAGGCTCTGTCCTAAGTTCTCTACATGCGTATTTTTATTTAAATTTTCCCAAAGCCCTGTGCAAGGGATGGAAGTAGCCTCAGTTCATTATATAAAGGGATACATGGGATCAGTGACTTATTACTGGTAACATTGACCTTGACCACTTGGTTAAGGTGGGGTCTGTCCGATGACTCCACTGTGATGTTCTTATTTTTCCCTCTTCATACTCCATTCGTCATATACTGAATGTTTGTGTCTCCCCCAAATTCCTGTGTTGGAATCATAACCCCCACAGCAATAGTACTAAGAAGTGGGGCCTGTAGGAGATGATTGGATCATGAGGGCAGAGGCTTCATGGTTGGGATTAGTGCCCTCGTGTAGAAGACCCTGAAGAGCTAGCCGTGTGATGATACCCTGAGAAGTCAGCAGTGTGCAGCCCAGGAAAGGGCTCTCAGCAGAACCGGATTGTGCCGGTGACCCCTGATCTAAGACTTGCAGCCTCCAGAATGTGAGAAATAAATTTCTGTTCTGAATAAGCCACCCAGTCTCTGGTACTGGGCAAACCTGATGGATAGTAGCTGTAATGGACTTCATATGTTTTTTTTTTTTTTTTGACTTCATATGTTTTAAAAAGCCTCTCCGTTCTCTATTTCCAAAAATATACTTGTTCATTATGATTTTTTTCATATTAGTCTACTTTTTATAAATTCTTCAAAGATGAATATAGGATTCTTATTCGTTTTCACCATTTACAAAGCTCTGTGACTTTGGGCAAGTGACCATCTACTCTGTGCATCAGGTAGGGATAATACTAATGCCTATGAAGTCTCTTATCACAAGTGCTTGGTACAAAATAAGCTTCCAATAAATGTTAGCTGCTGTGGTTATTATTACTGCCATTGTTATTATCATTCTTGTCTTTTATCCTTAGAATCTAGCACAGTGTCTGGTACAAAATTTGCTTAGAACCAATTGCATGACCCGCTGATTGACCAGTGTAGTGTGACTGGCTGTCTTCTGTGGTAGGCAGCTTGATCTCCTGAGCTGCTGTCCCAATCATCATTCTCCTGTTGCCAGGATATGGGGAGGTCTTGCTCACATTATTTCATCTGCTGTATTCTGGACTTTTCAAGTCTCAATGTCAGCTACCAAGCACAGCCTGATGAAAGAGGATAAACAATGGAAGTTCGATTTTTTGTTGTTGTTGTCTCTTGTTTTCCACCCTAATGAGCATGTGAATTTGAAGGGAACAACCATGCCAAGTAGCTCCTGATGATTATTGTCAAGAAAGCCCATGTGAGGATGGAGGTTTGGGGCAGAGGGAGCACATATGAGCAGCACTACCTATGGCTCCTCCCAAAAACCACTACTAGAAGAAAAGAAATCAATACAAAGTTGGGTATTTATATAGAAGGTCTCGTCTCAGAATAGATCCCTGAGTTCAAGTTAATAACACCTCAACAAAGTGATTTAATGGAGGCAGGAAGAGTACAAACTCTGGCGTTGTACAATGCACACTGTAATTCCAGCTCTAATACTCACCCCGCAGATAAATTACTGAAACTCTCTGAGACTCACGTTCTTCATCTGTCAAATGGGGCTTTGTGAATGGTGAAAATGGTTAAGAACCTCATTTATCCTTGAGGAATTCCTAAAGGATAGATGAATGTGAAAAAAAAAATCACAATGAACAAGTATATTGGAAATAAAGAGACTGGAAAGACTTTTCAAAAAGTATCAAGTCCTTTATTTTGGATGTCCATCGGGTGTGCCAAGAGTCAACCTGCAGGGGCCTCTTGTTTGGACTCTTGGTAATAAACATTTCCACCTCTAGGCACACCCCCCCTCCCCCCCCGTTTCTCTTGGGAATTTCTAGTGTCACAGGTGATGTGGTGGCTTGAATTGCCCATTGAGCTCCAGGCTCACACACAGTGTCTTACCTAGCCCATGGAAGGGACCTGGCCCAGCACACCTTGGTAACCTGGAGCAGGTAGCCTGGTGTGTGAGGGCAAGGGCTGGAGCAGCCGTTCACTGCATCCTCTGTGCCAGGAACATCCATGACTGTGCCTGCCTGCACAGCCAGAGGTGCACATCTGCCGAGGGGACTGCAGATGGCTCTGGTGTAACCTCTCCTAATTGGCACAAAAGCACTTTGATGGTTCTTTCCAGGATTGCCTGGCCTGATGGGGTCAAGGCCCAAGCAGCATCCTTCCCCCTGAATCTCTTTTAATGGATTGCTTCATGGCCACCATTCTTTCTCTCGTCACCGTGCTGCCTTCAGGAGCCCTGATTCCCGTAAGGCAGCACATACTGCGTTCAGCCTCAGTGGTAGGTGTAGCCCTGTGTCCCCGAGGGGCCCAAGCCAGCCTCCTCTTTGCACGCGCGGGGCGGCTGTGCGCTCCACCGACTGCTAAGCACGCAGGCGCCCACGGCGGGTCTCTGCAATTGCAAACATGGGGGTGGGACGGCCGTGGGAGGGTGGGTGAGGGGTGGCTTGGTGTGTGCTGCATGTGACAAGTGCCCCCATTGTGTCTGCTTTCGAATGGGCAGTGCCGGAGCTAATGACACCTCTCCATTAAATGACAGTTTTGCTCTCACTGGCTTTGCCCCATTGTCCCGGCCACTTGACCTGTCAAGCACAGAGGAGGGGGCGTGTGTGAGAAAGGAAAACCCTCTCCCTGCTCCCAGGCAGAGAAGCCTGTTCGCATTCCGAGGGGCCCTCAACTTTTCCGAGCCAGCTGGGCCTATCTCTAGACGTAATCGGATGCAAATAAAACAAAGCCTTGGAGCTGTGGCCGTGCAGCGCCGTCTGCGCCGCCAGTGCCCGTGCCCGTAGCAGTGGCTCGCCCGTAAGCCGCTATCAAGTGTGTGCGTGTTGTTCTTTCTGAGAGATGACAGTTCCCAAGTGAAAGGACACTTCAGCTCTGATAAAACTTTCCTTCTATTGTCTGAGTTTTGTGTTTGTTTTCTGGCAAAGCCCACTGCTGCCTGAGCATTGTGTGCTGTGGCACATTTTCCATTTTTGAACAGCGAGGCCAGCCAGAGTCTTTGGGGGGTTCTTACTAGTATAGCCTGAAGCGAATACCACAGCTCAATAGCAATTTAATATTGTAATCAGGGAGCAAACTGTGCAGTTTTGGCACATGGTGATAATTATTAACTACATCTATTAGTGTTACGGTTCTAGTAACTAATATTTACAAAAGGTTCCCTGTGTAGGGGAGACCTTGCCCAGACACAAATGTCTGAGTTATTCCTAAGTGATTGTCAGGCCCCTTTGAGCCAATGGGCATGTTCACTGTTTAAAGATAAAGCATCAATTCTGGGAAATCAGACTTCAAAGGCCTGCTTCATGAATAACAAATTCTCAGGGTGTAAGCCTACACTGAGGTTTGGAACATTTTTTGAGTTTTTGAGAAAGTTTTCCTGGGAAAAATATCCAAAAGACAAGTTAAGAGAGAGAGAGAGAGAATCAGAAGATAAAATAAAAAGGAAATGTTATTTACTTGGTGTCACCCAGGAAAAGCTAAAGCATGTTTCTCCCCTTTCTGTGGCAGTAGAGTAGTTTTGGAAGATCAGTGGTTTGATTCTCCTTGCGCATGCACGGTGTGGTGGGTGTCAGTGGCTGGCTTTGGAGGGCGGGTGCCTTGCCTGCTGCCACTGTCACCCTGTAGCACAGAGCTTCGACAAATCCGTTACTCAGCGCCAATAAACTGACCAAAGGCGGAGCATTCCTTAAGCCTCATAATACTGCCATTGTAATGTTCCCAGACAACATCAATGCCTTGTATCTGTCGGTTACAGAATACCATCATGTTTTTTTCCCCTGAATCTTCTTCAATAGATGTATTTAGTGAATAGACTTTTTTGCTGAGTAGTATTACGGGTGAAAGACTGAATGATTTTGTGAACTTAAGAGAATTGTTCATTCACAAATGTGTTCACTTTTTAATCGTTCATTTATTGTACAGCTATATGGTTCTAGTGCTGGGGAGGCAACAAAGGAAAGGTAACAATCCCCTGTTTTCATAAAACTTGGATTGCTTGGAGAGAAGACCCTAAAGCAGTACAGTTGATCTTTGAACAACACATTTGAACCACTCATGTCCATTTATATGCAGCTTATTTTTGATAAATACAGTATGGTACTGCAAATGTATTTCTCTTCCTTATGATTTTCTTAATAACATTTCTTGTCACTGGCTTACTTTATTGTAAGATTACAGTATATGATATACATGGCAAGACAAAATATGTGTTAATCAGTTATTGTAAGGCTTCTAGTCAGCAGTAAGCTCTTAGGAGTTAAGTTTTTAGAGAGTTAAAAGTTATAAGCAGATTTTTGACTATATGGTTGTGGGATAAGGGGTGGTTTTGGTGCCCCTAACCTCTGCATTATGTTCAAGGGTCACCTGTAATTGAACGAATAAATACATACATAATAGTTACAAAGCAATAACTACTATAAAGGAATAAAGCAACATAGGAGAGTGATAAGTTGGTCATGGAAGTCCTCTGTGAGATGATGACATGTGACCAGAAACCTGGAATGAGGATGAGAAGGGCCACACGTCTCATTAAAAAGTGCTTCTGGGGATCCCTGGGTGGCGCAGCAGTTTAGCGCCTGCCTTTGGCCCAGGGCGCGATCCTAGAGACCCGGGATCGAATCCCACGTCGGGCTCCTGGTGCATGGAGCCTGCTTCTCCTTCTGCCTGTGTCTCTGCCTCTCTCTCTCTCTGTGTGTGTGTGTGTGACTATCATAAATAAATTAAAAAAAAAAAAAGTCCTTCTGGAAAATCATCCACTTGTCATTCTCAGGGTCTTGGGTTTTTAATCTGCTGTCTGTGGAACTCCTGGGCAATGTTACTCAAAGTGTTTTGGAAATGATCTGCATTAGACTAACTTTGAGTTTTTGCTTAAAATGCAAATTCCTGGAGTCTATCCCAGACCTACTTAGAATTTTCTGGGGTGGAGCCTTGGAATCTGCATTTTAAAGTGCTGCAATGGACCTGATGAGCCCTCTAACCATATGCAAAATGTGGTGTGTGTGGATGCCTATATATCAGATCTCAGAGGAGTCTGTCTCCTCTCCCATCCTCACAAAAAAATAAAATTTTTTTTTAAAGTTAAGGAGCAAAAGAGGAACTCAGAGCCTTTCTTATGCCTCATTCCATTTCTAAGGGGAAGGAATTTGGATACGAGTCAGGAGCGATATAGATTTTCCAAGAAAACATAGTGATTTGCTCTAGTAGGAAGGTAATTTTTATGGGAAGAAGGAGGTTGTTCACTATTTCAGTGTCATGTAGGGTTGGAACAAGAGGAGCCAGAAAATTAAGTTTGAAGGTTGTGTTCAGGTCAGAAGTAAAGGGTTCAGGGCCAATCTTAGGTCTGGACATTAGGCAGGAAGATCATATCTTCCCTTCCTAGTGGTTGGATGGTAAGAGAGATTTTAGAGGATGCCTTCTGCTGAGGAGGTAACTTCTCCTCCTCTGGTAAGGACGAGTAAGATGGAGTGAGGTTTAGCAGTGGAAAAGCACAGAATGAATGGCTGGATTGGCTTAGTCTTGACTAAGAGATGGAAAAATACATGGAGGATATGTCATCATTTCTCCTTCAAATCCCTTGGCAGCCATTGGTCATCATTCACAGCAGTTTTGTGCCTCATAACGAATCTAAATGTAATGAAGGATAGTTAGAAGAAAGGCAGGCAAGGACAAGGCCCACCCCCTGCCCCCCAGGGGAAACCATTCTCAAAAGGATTTTATACCACTCTGGAAGGAACCCTCCACCCTTTCCCACATGATAGGTGGATGACAAAAACCTTGTTGGGTGATAGGCATAGAGAAGGGTTAATCAAATTAAAACAGCTGGCCAAGAAGCCCATAAAAGCCCCTGGATCCAAACCCCAGATCGGCAATTCTCATGAGTCCCCTCCTTCTTTGGGAACTTTGTATTCTCAATAAACTGCTTTACTATCACTCAATAAACTTTGCCTTGCTGCCCACCACTCTTCATCTGGTTTATCTCTTCATTCTTTGAAGCAGCATGACCAAGAACCATGGGCATCAAAGGAAAAGAAATCATGTAACAAATGGATGATCAGGCCATCCATTACAATTATTTTAACATGAAACTAGTTGTTACCTCTGGGTTTCAAGGAGAAAGGCAACAGGAATCTTTGAAGGTTAGTCATAAGTTACTTCTGGTCTTCATTCATTCGTTCAACACATATTTCTTGGGATTCACTACATGCCAGGCATTGTATTAGGTGCTGGGGATACAGTAGTGAATAAATAGACAACATCTCTGCTGTCTTGCAGTTTTTATTCTGGTAGAGTGTGAGAGATGATAAACAGAAAAGGAAATATATATGCATAATGTTAGGTACTGGAGAGTGCTATGGAGAAAAATAGAGTAAGCAAATTTTTTGTTTGTTTTGTTTTTAGTGACAACTTCTCATGTGACATTTAAGCAGAGACCTGAACAAAATGAGGCAGTGAGCCATGTAGATATCTCCAAGGCAGGAGACCAGAAGGAGTTTCTATTTGAAATGCTAACCAGTAATAAGAGTGCAAAATTGCCTAGAGAGACATCTGGACCGTACATATCTTAGGAACCAAGCATCAAAGAGGTAGACAGCTGAATGCAGGGCAGCTTAATGGGGATACAGAGCTCTCAAGATGACGATCATCCAGTCTTCAGACATGATCAGATCATGGAAGTAGTGAGATAAACTTCTAAACTCTAGATGCTATGTGATTAACTGAATATGAACTAGTCATGAGTTATTTTAAATTATAGAACAATGGCTAGTATTTATTTGAGTGTTTGCTATGTGTCTGGTATTGTTCTGAGTGCTTACCATGTGTTGACTTTATTTAATTACCATAAAATACTTGAGATCGATTATCAGCTCCACTTTACAGATAAGGGAAGAGAGGCACAGAAAAGTTGAGTAACTTGCTCAAAATTCCATATCAATAAATGGCAGAATTGAGATTTTAAATCAAGGTAGTCTGACTCCAGAACTCTATATCTTCTTGCATTTCAGCTTTACTGTGTAGGTGTGATCATACCTTTGAGTTTTAATCTTTTACTCAATTATGATCTATGACTCATCCTCTGCTTTGTCAGAAGTAGCCACATTTCCTTGAGGAGATGGGGCAGAGTGATAGGAGAAGACAGACTCAATAGTCAGTCTGTTTGACTTTCAGTATGGACTTTCTTAAGAATCACTAGAGGAGGAAAACTAAGGACAGATTTTTTTTTTTTTTTTTTGTATTTATGATAGTCACAGAGAGAGAGAGAGAGAGGCAGAGACATAGGCAGAGGGAGAAGCAGGCTCCATGCACCGGGAGCCCGATGTGGGATTCGATCCTGGGTCTCCAGGATCGCGCCCTGGGCCAAAGGCAGGCGCAGAACCACTGTGCCACCCAGGGATCCCCCTAAGGACAGATTTTATAGCATAACAATAGATTGGAAAAAGGATACAGGGAAAACCAGTTCACCTTGGAGGAACTGTGGGGGGCAAAGCAGTGACTCCAATTAAATAGAATTTCCTTTTTATTTTATATTCTGATTCTTTCTCTCTCATTCTCATGTGCTCTCTCTTATCTCTTGGATTTTCTTCCCCCAGGAAAACTTTCCTAAACACTCACAGAATGTTCCAAACCTCAGCATAGGTTTACACCCTGAAGAGAGGGAGGGTGTGAAATGGGGGGAAGCTCATGGTAAGTTTATTGAGATACTGTTGAGCACCATCAGTAGTATTACCAGAGAAGCCCCTGGAGTAGAGCCAATCCTACAGAAGTTTCCTTGTACATAAGAGAATGTAGCCAATGGCCTGAGTAGAGCAACTGGGGGAATTGGATTTGCAATTCTTGGGTCTGTCAGGTGAGGGTCATCTATTGCTAGCTGCCTACGCATTGCTTATGGATCATCCAGTAAAAGGAGGTGTACTTGTGCTCTGAGAGTTTGTTGAATTCCACTCAAGTGGACATGTCCTGAAGGGACAGTCTGCCTGTCCCCTACTCTTTAGTGAGGGGGAACAATGCGATGTAGAAGGGAAAGCCCAAGCACTAGTACATCGTGAAGTACAGACTTGTGTGTGTATGTGAGGGCTGGTCTGGTGAAAAGCAGTGTGTTGCAATTATATAAACCAGTATTGTCTATGAGAGAGTGAAGTTTCAATTTCCTGCAGTGACATCACATTGCAGAAAGAAGCAAATGTCAGTACTAGTGTTTGGAAAATTCAGAGGAAGCGTTGGGATTCTAAGAGCTACTGTATTTGTGCAATAAGAGAAAACGGATTCACAATAAATATAAAAGAGATCTGATTTCATTTTTTGTTTGCTTTTTTTTTTTTTTTTAATGTAGTGCCATTAGATCGTCTGAAGGGCCAAGAACTGTAGGCATTGTCTGTCTTATTCTCACTGGAGCCATCCCATTGTTAAGCACAGCGCTTGGGATCCAGTAGATGTTAAATAATATTTGTTGAATGAATGAACTCCATTATTAGCAAATGAAAATACTGTGAAATACTTTGAAACTATTTAAGTTTTCCTCACTAGATGTTTTTCTAGGTTGTTTATTGAAAAGCCTGTTTCCTTTTGGAGAATTATTAACTGCACAAAAATCAATGGTGTTTCTAAATACCAGCACTAGTATTTCTACTTTTCAAATAGAAAATGTAATGGTACAAGTTATTTCACTTATATGATCAACAAAACTGTGACATATCTTAGAATTCATATGAATAATATAAACAGTACCTTTTGGAAAAATCTTAAGAAGTTCTGAAGGACAGAAGTGAAGACTGACCAGAATGGAATACAAACCTAAACAGTAAGATATAGAACTGGCAAAAATCAAACTGTCTTAACAGCACCAGGTTTGGCTGAAGGAACGGCAACATAGGAGTTTGCATACACAGGTTGTGGGGAAGTAAAGTGGCACATCCACTTTGGAGAGCTATTGGTGGTATAGTAATAGAGGTAAATTGGAAATAACCAAAACGTCCATTTATGAACAGGGAAATAGATAAATAAACTCTGGCTGTATTTATATAATGGATTAAAACAACATAGCTATTAAAGATGAATAAACTAGATCTATATGTACCACAAGGATTGTATCCCAACATATAGTGTTTAGTGAAAAAAATTAAGCTATGTAGAGATACATACAATACCAGTCATGTAAACTAAAACATACAATATATTTTTTATGATTACATAGATACATGTATACATATATGTGTAGATTAAGTAAAAAGGGTAGACTGGCTTTCTCTGAGGTGAGTAAAGGAAATGAGGGCAGAGTGGAGAACAGAGAGGCCTGGACCATCAGGCTTGTTTCTTGTATATATCAAGAAATGTGAGCATTTAAAAATATTGGGTGATAGATACACAAGTATTTGATGTTATTCTTTCTATTGAATAATGTTATGGAACCCCTTCAAATTAGAACACACACATACCTAACCCACTGTAATTCTCTAGAATTTAAAAATTTTGATCTTGTCATTTTCTTCTCTGTGCAGCACATGACGGATGAAGGTCCTTTGGCCACGTCTCCTCAAGTGAACGAGCAGTGTACATCAATATATAAAATAGTATGACTGATTAGCAAGGTTAAAGTAAAAAAATATGTATGTAGGAAAGAAAATAAAAATTAGAAAAGATATCCTTTAAATATTTCAGTAGTCCAAAAGGGACACTCAGATAAAATTTGATTGTTTAAATGACAAAGAAATGTCCTCTGTATGATCTCAAAAGGCAAAACTCAGGTCAGTGTGAGAAGACTGTAGGGAGCAAGATTTTGCAGCCAAGTGAACACACACTACACGCACACATAAACTTCTTAATAGTTAATGGTTTCACCGAACCAGAATGCATCTCTTCTTTGTGTCACCTACCCAACATAACTCTTCCAGGCAGCACTCCTGAGTGGTTATTCACGTGTCCAGTCTTGGCTTTTGTGTTGCTACCTCATCAACATGCCATGCCCATGGCTATCAGCAAAGGGGAAGAGAAAGCATAGAGGGTCATGCAGATAATTTTGTGTCCAGGCCAGAAAATGGCAGCCATCATTCCTTCCATCATTAGATTGGCCTAATCCTAATCCTGTAACTGTAACCTCAATTTAACTGCAGAGGAGGCTGGGAAATGCAGTCTTCCAGTATGGCCAAGAAGAGGAAAAGCAATGGGATTCAAACACATGGAACTGTCTCTGCCAGACATGCTAAAGCAGAAAAGATTGTGAAAAGGTAAAGGTTTTTATGTTATTTATTTTATTTTTTACGATGTCCTCTTCACTCCCCTCCTCCAGGGGAAAGATAATATCAGCTATAAATTGCTGCCTAGAATAAGTCCCAGTTGTAATAGGAGGATAGAAGGCCAAAGGGATGACATAGTTAGAAAACTTAGAAAAACCTAATATGCTCGAGTCAGCAGGACCTGATGGCTTGCCCTGTAGGATACTGAATGAATTTTCAACTTTCATCTTAGGACTATTAGCCAGTGTTTCCCCCCAAATCACAGAGGATTGGAAAAGCCCCTCAGGATAGCAAAAGGGTAAATGAGGTGCCCATTTCTGAGAGTAAGACAGGATGACCCTGGAAATTTCAGACCTGTGAGCTCAACATCAATACCTGGGATGATCTTGGAATAAATCATCAAATAATCAATTGGATAGCACCTGAAAGAACATAAAATACTAAGTAGCAATCAGTAAAGCTTTGTAAAGAGCAAATAGTGCCAGGCCAATTTAATTTCCTTCCATGATTGTGAAAGGCTACATACACCAGGGGAATCAATAGATGGAATCTATCTCAATTTTAGTAAAGATTTTGATTTTTTAAATTAGGCATTGTCTTGGGCAGGTTAGAAAAGTATGTTCCTGTCTTCATTTCTGCTAGAGGCTGGAAGGCTTCAGCCCAGGGGGCAGTCATCAATGGCCTGGTATCAATCTGGGGGGACGTATTGAGCGCCGTCCCAGAGGTATTGGGGTCAGGATCTATCCTACTCAATAACTATATTGATGGCCCAGATGAAGGAATTAAGACTATGCTCATTAAATTTGCAGCTGGCACTAAATTAGGTGGGGTTGTTATTGCTCTGCACGACAGAAATAAAATTCAAAATGGCCTTGACTCATTGAGAAAATGGCTCCACAAAACTGGGATAAATTTCAGCAGGGACAAGTGTAAAGTGGCACAGGTGCTCCCACAGCCCTAGAACAGTGCCTTGGGCATACTTGGTGCTCAGCAAATATCTGCAGTACCTTCCTTGTGGGGTTGTTGTAAGGATCAAAGTGTGATAATGATGCGGAAGTGCTCTGTAAACTGCAAAGTGCCCTATAAATGGTAAAGGTCTGCACCAATGCAAGGAAAGTTATTATTAAAGGCATGGAAATATGTCCTGCGAGGCAATGTTAAAGCAACTGAAGCTGTTTAATCAAGAGAAGAGAAGAATAAGGGATGATTTCATGAGTGTAACTGTTTATGAAGATTTTCACAAAAGACATAATCATGTCTTCCTTCTCTATGTCAAGGAAAAATGGGCTTGGATGATGTAAGATGGATATTGGATATGAGAAAGGAAGAACTTGTTGTGCAGGTTGGCTCCACCTATGGGAGGCGCCCACACTTCTCTTGCCTCACAGAAATTACATTTGTTCAATGTTGGCCTTTCTAGTTCACTGTGACTTCCTGAGAGTAGGGTCTTTGCAGGTCCCTGCTATACCCCTGGTATCTAGAATGGGACTTGACATATGGTATATGCACAGTAAGTATTTAACAGTAAGTTAAAAGAGTAAATGTCAGGGGCATAACATACTCAGAACTTGGGGAGTCATCATTATTAGATTTTTAAAAATAGTGGTGATTTATTTCTAGAAGATAAAATAATCTCCCAATACTGATTTCAGGATTCTATGTATGTAAAAAAGACATGATAATATTTATGATATTTTTTCACTCTAATTTTAGCTTTGGTTCTGTAACTACTGATGTATGGGATTATTGTGGGAAGGGAAAGGAGGCAAAATCTCATCTATCTCAGTCCTATCCTCACTTCTTCCCTAGCCGTAAAACCCCTACAAAGAAAAAGGGAAGAGGAAAGGAAATGATGCTCTTCAAGAATCCTTCTAAAAGATCCATTTTCTGCATTTCATGTGTTTGATGGTCCAGTTGCATTTCTAGAACCTCTGATCCAGACCAGGAAAGCCATACCACTAGCTTCATACTGGGACATTCCCTTCCCAACTCTGCCTTAAGGCTTAGAAGTAGGCAGGATGGGCAACAAAGGTCCCTGCCCCCACTATTGGGGTATTTATTCCTGACAGGGCCAGTTGGTATTTTATATTAATTTTCCTCCACTGAAGCCTATTATTTAATGGATTATTGCAAAATTAAGATATGCCTTATTTAAATGACATGCATTATTTATTTTTTAAGTAATTTTATTTTATTTTATTTATTTATTTATTTATTTATTTATTTTTTAATTCAATTTTTAAGTAAAACCATAAATTTTCCTGGAAGTGTTATAGATGTGTGCACAGGAAGGGCCATTCTTTGGGGCAGCCAACCCAGATGGCTTCTTTGCAGCATCTGATGTTACCATCAGTAACTTGGGGCTCTGGTGTCCTGTCCCCTTCTCAGCTGCTGGATGAGCAAGATGAACTGAGTATATGTTGAGTCATATTTGAAGGCAGGGGTTCTTAATCTAGGGCCCATGCATTGGTCTCTGGTGGGTCAGTGAGCCCCCTGTGGCTAAAATATATTTTCCTGTATATATGAATGTGTGCTCCACCCCCCCCCCCCCCAGGGAGAGGGTCCATCAGTTAAGAAAGACAATCCTCGAGTTTTAGGAAAAAGTCAAGTGGCAAGAGGGTTGGATTGTCCTTACCAAGATGGGAGTGATGGCAGAGAAAGTTCTTGGGTACAATTTGTGGTATAGGTAGCAGCTGCTGCAGGTGGCTATTCACAGAGTCAGATGGGTAGTCATTTGTCATCTGAGAGGTCTGTCTATTGGCAGCAGAATGCCAACCAGCTGGTAGAAGTAGTGTAGTCCAGTTCCAGGAGGATGGATGCTGGCAAAAGGGTGTGTGTGTCAGGGGCGGGGAGGTGGGGGTGGGGTGGGAAAGAAGGACCTCAGTCCCAAACTTAGAGGTGTGTGTAAAATTATTTTATTTTCTAAAATGATGTGATTCTATTAGAACTACCATCCCATTCAGATGGTAGGAAATAGTCTCAATTGTTTCAGAGATTCCTCCTCTCTAGAGCTAGGACAAGGTTCTAGGCACAGAGAGACCCCATGGAGGCTGGTCATATGTCTTCATCAGTTATTGATGAGATGGCCATTGTCCAATCTAGTCTGGGCAACTAGGCAAGATAACTGGTTAGAATCATGGGGTTTATGGATTGTACCCATGTGAGGTAGGCCTGGGGGCTTGATGGGAGAGTTACCACTCTAACAGAGCTGACATTAAGGAGTTTTGGGGAATCTAGGGACTGAGGTTTGACTAGTGAACAACAAAGGAATTTAGGGAGAATGTGTGAACCCAGTGCTCATTGATGGTCTATGGCTAACTCAAAGTGATGCTGGAACAGTAGGATGCGCGAAGACAATTGATACACTGTTAGCCTTAGGAAGAACTGGCTTAGGAAATGGGATGGAAATGAGAGACATTATTAGCCTTCCTTGGAAGAACTGGGAAGGCCGTGGCCAAGCCAAAGACATGACGACACACTAGGAAAAACCTGTTTGGGCCTGACAAGTTTGGTTATCTATCAAATTATGAGACCACCTTGAACTCTGATGCCTCCATTTAAGATGAAAATCATGTGACAACCTGCCTCAAACATCACTTCTCTCTTTCTTCCAACAATTGGACAGAAAGATTTCACTTTGCAACCCTTTAAAATATCAACTGCAAGGTGATGTCTAAAGTAGTTTTGGACAGTAAAACATTAGGGCCAGCTGGCCTAACCACTGATGGCAAAATGCAGGACAAAAGTAGCAAGAACATTGAGAGTAACGATGGTGTTTGGAGTGCACCTTAAGCTCCTTGGATAGGGCATTAGTGCTGATTCTCGCTGCCTTCATCATTATTACATATATTTTTTCTTTCTTTCTTTTTTTTTTTAAAAGATTTTACTTATTTATTCATGAGAGACACAGAGAGAGAGGCAGAGACATAGGCAGAGCCAGAAGCAGGCTCCCTGTGGGGAGCCCGATACGAGACTCCATCCCAGGACCCTGGGATCACGACCTGAGCCGAAGGTAGATGCTCAACCACTGAGCCATCCAGGCATCCCTCATCATTATTATATTAAAATGAAAGGGATCCCTGGGTGGCGCAGTGGTTTGGCGCCTGCCTTTGGCCCAGGGCGCGATCCTGGAGACCCGAGATCGAATCCCACGTCGGGCTCCTGGTGCATGGAGCCTGCTTCTCCCTCTGCCTGTGTCTCTGCCTCTCTCTCTCTCTGTGTGACTATCATAAATAAATAAAAATTAAAAAAAATAAAATGAAAACCAGGTGAATGAACATGATGTCCTTTACTCAAGTCACCTATCTCTTAAAGAACCTAGGGGATCAGATGTGAGGGAAGTCTCACAATATCCAGAGTAAGCTAAGTCATGGAAAGATTAAGCAATTTGGTCCATGTCAAATTGTGGCTTGGTTGTGAAGACACTAAGGTCAGTGTTCCCCATCCCCAACTTTGTCCTTGCATTAAGTATTTAGATGCCACAATTCCTCCCTTACCACAATCTAACAATGTGTAATAGTTTCTAAATATGCATTCTCTTTTTTTCTTTATTCATGCTTTTCCCCTTGTTTCTTTTCTCTCGAATACAATTCCTATTAGAGTAATATTTGTATTTTTAGCTTAGCTTTGCAGTTGGGAAAATGGTGACTGAGAGCTTTGGCAATGCCCTTGTCTGAGGCAGGATAAGGGGCAAATGTTCCTAGGATTTATTTTCATCCTTAGATGCCCCAATTATATAATATCCAGAGCAGCAGTGTCCTTTGGAAAGTGTCTCCCTTGGAGGCTTCTGCATCTAAAAGTGATGTTTCTCTACTTAAAAAATGATTTTACAATCCCCTTCCAACCAGTAAGTATCCCAAATGAAATTTCATTTCCATTTAAATGAACTAGGGTTGGAAATTTTAGGATGGATCTGGTAGGAGGCCTGGACCCATGAGGGCAGCTAGGGGAATATTAGTAGGAGAGCAGGGGAGAAGAAAGGGGAGCTTTGTACCCTGATGGTAAATAAGACTTACCATTAAACGGTAAAAATGACTTACTGTAATATATTCCAGTTCTGAGTTTATCTCTCTAGTCTCACCAGAGCAATTTCTGAAGGGATTTGTTTTCATCCCTACTGCTATTAGTCTTGGTTTCTCTGTAACAACAACAGCATCAGAGCAGCATCTAAACTTGCTCCTATTTACTGGGTGCCAGGCACTATTCTCAATGTTTTACATATTTTCACTCATTTGATATTGCAATAACCTTATGAGGTAGGTATTATTATTGTCCTCATTTCACAGATGGTGAAACTGAAGCACAGAAAAGCTAAGTCATTTCCCTAGAGTCACACAGCTAATGTGAGAGACAGAAGGGAAAGTTGACTCCAGAGTACTTAATCTTCTCTTTCGGTTGTGTGGCTATTCCCTTGGTTCCTTGGGGAGCCATCTTGTCTCCTCTTTTTCTTCATGCCCAATCTATGCTTAAGTCCTGTTGATTTTTCCTTCACAGCATTTTCTCACATACCTCTTCTTTTCTATTTAGACTATTCGGCTAAAGGCTCTACTACTTTCTTCTGCTCTCTAAATTCTTCTCCTCTCATCCCAGCAGCATATTTCTGCTTCCTAAGATATTGCTCACCACATGTCCCTCTTCTGAACACAGATCACAAGTAGTTTCCATTCCCACATTTACAGAGGAAAATCTCTTTCTTGACATTGCAAACCTTCACCGTATGCCATCAACCTGACTCTAATCACATCTCCTATTGCCTCTACACGCAGCCTCGGTGTCAGTGAGTCAAAGAATGCATTGAAGCTACCATATACATTCCTGCTTTGCTCTGTCTGCTCAGAGTATCTGTTGCCCTTTTCCTCACCATTTTAAATCTGCTTGTTTTACAAAGCTAAACTGAAGTCCCAACTTCTTAAACTTCCCTTCCTTCAACTCCTACAGCACTTTTTTTTTTTTCATCAAAGTGCAGAGTATTTTTCTTAAAATTCTCTTTGCACTATTGAAACTCAAGGGCTGAGATGAAAAGGAATGCTTGTATGTGAATAGCTCCCTTTGTTCCTTTATTTGGAAAAGACAGACGTTAGAGTCATAATATTGAAGATCTAAACAATAATTGTGTGTTGGTTCAGAATATTTTAAAAGCGAAAAGAAAATTTTATAATGGTGAACAGGATTGACCCAACTGGGTGCGCCCAACTGGAAGACTATTCTGATTTATTAAACTTTTTCCTTCTAAGTTAAAGTGGTTGAGCAAATAGTAACTAGTCACCTTCTCCTCTACCTGCATTCTAAGGAAAGCATTAACTAATGCAAGAAAGGTTCCCTGTTTCTGAGGCAGTGGGAAAGAACTAGAGTCTAAGGCCAGTTCTTCTTTGATGACTAGACTGGGCCTGAGGGACATGTTTTAAGTTCTGAGCCCTGGTCACAGGCAGGAACTCTTGCAGTCAGTGTTTCCCCCATTATGTCAAGATAATACCCTGGGAACTGACGTTACTGCCTAGCATCCCTTGAGAAAGGGGGATGGAGAACTTTCAAGTTGAACTTTATGCATATTTTTTTGTAATGTTAGTCATCTTTTTAAAGGGATATGGGTGGTCTCTGTCTCTAGATCTCTTTTCCTCTCAGAGTAGAAATAATATTAAACCTTTGTACATATACTACAGTTTTAGCACAATGCTTTGTAAGCATGTGTTTTGTGCTTAGTAGTTAAATTTATTGATTACAGTTATATAAATGAATCTTATCTTTTCTCCAGTCCAATCCATATTTAACCATCTTCTTGATAAAAAAAATCCCTGCTTAACTTTAGACACTATCCTAGTATGTAACACACCTTGAGAAACATAGCTTCTATCATAGCTTTTTTTTTTCTCTAGGTAGCATATGGACAAAAGCACAGAAAGCTCTGTCATCAACATTTAAATGAGAGTGCAAATTCTTACAATTAATGAAGATGTATTGTTGTGTAGTTACTGAAATACACTGCAGAAGGGAAATAGAACTCATGAAGATGGGAGACATAATTCATGAAGATGCACAGATTGATGGCAGTGCACTAAAACTTCACATGAAAAGTTTGGTGAAAGTTGCCATAGAAAAGGAGTTTGACTCTGTAAGCACGTTAGGAAGCCATTTGTTTGACTTGGGAGAGTTTTGAAAGGATATAATTTCAAGGTACAGATTTGACTAAAATAAAGGCTCTGCTTTTATCTTATTTTATTCTATTTTATATATATTTTTAAAGGCTTCACATTTAAAGGAGGCCCAGTGTAGCTCCGTGTGGGGCTGTTTTAATTGAATTGACTGAGTAACTGGAAATGAGGAGGAATGTCCAGAGGTGAGCTCCTGGGCCTGGGCCCTCCATGAGGTGGGCTTGTTTGTGGCAGGCCTTGGCTCTCCAACAGGATGTCTGCTGACCTCATGATATACCATTGATAATATATATGTCTGCTGACCTCAAGATATATCCATTAAGAATGGATGTATGTATTCCTATAAAGCATTTTGAAATTTTGAGTGACAATTTTGTTCAATCTTGACTGCAAAGCTGAGATGAATTTACACATCTATCATTTCTCACCAAAAGATTTCTAGTGTGAGTTTATTCATTACTCATTAATTGATTTATTTTTTTCATTCATTAATTCATCCAATATGTATAAAACATATACTAAGCTCCAAGGCTATGAAAGATGAATAAGATCAGGCCCCCCTCAAGAATTTTATTACCTGGGAGAGGAAGATGCAATCATTTAAGGAAATGCACTAAAATATTATAGATACTGATTAATGTAGGTAGGGGATTCCTGATATCCATGAAAGTGAAAGAGGGAGGGAGAGAAAGATTGGCTACTGGGATGAGGGGATAGTCAGAAGAGAAGTTCAATGAGGAAGAGATTCTTGGGCTGAATTTTAAAAAAAGATAATTATTAGGGGCACCTGGGTGGCTCAGTCAGTTAAGTGTCTTCCTTTGGTTTAGGTAGTGATCCTGGGGTCCTGGGATTGAGCCCCTCATCAGGCTCCCTGTTCAGTGGGGAGTCTACTTCATCCCTTCCTCTATCCCTCCCCCTTGCTTGTGCACTCTCTCTCTCACCTGTCAAATAAATAAGTAAATAAATAAATAAATAAAATCTTTAAAAATTTTAAAAATAAAATAAAAATAATTTTAAAAACATTAAAAAAGGTAATTATCAGATAAATGGATGAGTAGAGCAGAGGGGAGAAGGCATTCCAGGCAGAGGGTGAAATAAGAGAAAAGGTGAGAAGGTCTGACTAACTTAGCTTCCTCAGGGGCCTCCCTCGGTTTGGTGTGGCTGAGTTTGAGAGACCAGAGTGGGAGGTGGTGAGAGAGGACAAAGGGACATCTGAGTTACATCCAGAGGGTCTTGTGTGCCCTGCGCAGCAGTTTGTATGCCAATTAGATACTGCACAGTATTTTGTTTGCTTTTTTAAAAACTCATAGATTTTATTCACAGTTTACCAGTTGCTTCATTAATATCTTTTTTATGTACCAGGATTGAGTTCAGCACCCCACACTACATTTAGTTGTCACGTCTTCATATTTTCCTCCAATTGTGAGTTTGACTTTCCTTGTGCTTCATGACCTTGACACTCTTGAAGAGTGTGGGTCAGGCATTTGTAAAATATCCTCGATTTGGGTTCATCTGGTATTTTCTTATGATTATACTGGGATTTGGATTTTGCGGAGGAATACCATAGGGGTGAAGTGCTCTCTCAGTGCATCATATCAAAGGATACATGATATCAACATGACTTATTACTGGTGATGTTGACCTTGATTACTTGGTAAAGGGGTATCTGTTAGATTATTCCATTGAAATGTTACTAGTTCCCTTTTCATTTGTTATGGAAGGAATGTTTGTGTCCCTCAGAATTCATTATGTTGAACTCCTAACTCCCAGTGTAGTGGTATTAGGAAATGGGGCCTTTGGGAGGTGATTAGGTCAAAAGAGTAGAGGCTCCATGAATGAAATTGTGTCTTTATAAAAGAGACCCCAGAGAGCTCTCTTGCCCATGCCGTCGTGTGAGGACATAGTGAAAACATAGCCATCTATGGACCAGGAAGTAGGCTCTCACCAGGCACTGAAACTGCTTGGCGCTTTGATCTTAGACTTCTAGCCTCTAGAATTGTGAGAAGTAAAATCCTCTTGTTTATAATCCACATAATCTGTGATATTTTGTTGTAGCAGCCCAAACTGAGTAAGACACCATTATTTAGAATGACTAAGTCCAGCCCACACTCACAGGGAGGGGAATTAAGCTGTACTCCCTGGAGAGAGGAGTATCAAAGAATTTATGGACATATGTTAAAACCACCACAGTAATTAATAAATAGTATAGGGAAGATAATTTGAGGCTACACAAAAATCTTGTTTCTCCTTAACGTTCCACCTTCTAATTTTAATATTCATTGGAGGATCTTGCCTGCAGCGACAATTACTGGGGTGTTCTAATGGTGGTTTTCTATTTCTCTCATTTCTTTTACATTTATTATTTGGAAATTCTTCTGTAAGGAAGATTTATTTGTCCCTTCTCCCTCATTTACTTATTTATTCAGCTTTATATTTATACTAATATAGATTCATGGATATTTATTATTTCAGTAATTTTTCGGTCATAACCAATACTATTGTTATTTATTCTTTTCTTTAATTATTCTAGCTTTGGTCATTGGGAATGCTTTCAGGTTGTCTCCTCTGTTGTTTTGAAATGTCCTCATTATTGTGAGTGTGTGTCTCTGTGTGTGTTTTGAGCACTTCCATGTTTTCTGGCTTACAGGATGCTCCAGAATCTATTGTATCTTACCTGCCTCGGTCTAGAATCAGCTATTTCTTCAAAGAACCTTGGCTTCTTCTACTGAAGAATGGTATTTAGTAACCAATATCTGGGCACTGGGTGTGCTTGTTGGTGCCACATCACTGCTTCTAAGTTTTATTTTTATTTTTATTTTTTTTAAAAGATTTTATTTATTTATTCATGAGAGAGAAGCAGAGACACAGGCAGACAGAGAAGCAGGCTGCATGCAAGGAGCTTGATGTGGGACTTGAACCTGGGAATCCAGGATCACACCTTGAGCCAAAGGCAGGCGCTCAACCGCTGAGCCACCCAGGTGTCCCTGCTTCTAAGTTTTAAAGCAGAGAAATGCCATAAGTATAATTACAACATGCCCTGATGGGCAATTGGCAGTGAGTAGCACAGGAGCCAGGAAGGTGAATGAGGATGTCATGCCAGTTTCCTAGTGAAAAATGAGGAGGTGCTGAACTTCTGCAATGGTGGCATTGACAGAAAGGAGTGTGAAGAATTTGATGGGTTTTCTGGTCTCTAGCAGACCTAGCCTGAATTCTGCTCTGCTACTTGTGGGCTGTGTAATTTTGTACAAGTCATTTAACATCTCTTGGCCTTGTTTCCTCATCTAGAAAAAGAGGCTAACAGCACCTATTGAGGCAATCAATTGAAACAAAATGTGAAGGTCCCTCATGATGCCAGACCACTGTTCCAATGTGAGAATGGAAATTTATTGATAAATACTCTTCAGCTTTTCCCTTCATTCTTTTGGTAGTGAAGGACTCAGCACCGCCAAGAGACAAGGAACCTTGGGATCAGCTATGGATGTGCAGGGGAAGGAGGTTTAGAGAAAAGCTGACAGACACGCAGCCAGTCTTAGTGCTAGGGACTGGATGTTTGTGTCTAGCCCAAATCATACGTTGGCTTACCCAAGGTGACTGTATCTGGAGCTAGAGCCTTGAGGAGGTATGTAAATCCACTTAGGTCATAATAGTGGGGCCCTGATCTGATAGAATTGTGGTTTTATAAGAAGAGGAAGAGCGAGGAGAGAGAGATAGAGAGAGAACTCTCTCATGAACACATGAGGACACAGAAAGAAGGCACTATCTACAAGCTAGAGAGTCCTCACCAGGAGCTGAATTGGCTGGCGCCCTGATCTGGGACTTCCAGCCTTCACGGCTGTGAGAAAATAAATTTCTGTTGTTTAAACTACCCAGCCTATGATATTTTGTTATGGAAGCATGAGCTGACTGATACACTAGTTATAAAGCAGAAACCTACAGGCCATCCAGGAGCTGAGCAAAGCCATAAGAGCGTATTTAAGACCAGTGACCAGCAGAGGCCAACAACGTAGGAGACAACCCCACAACTTCAACATGATACTGTGGGCAGGGTTTCCCCAAGCAGGGCTGACCTGAGGCTGAGAAATGACGGAGAACACCTGGCTAGAGTGGGAGCAAGAAGGCACCTCCTGACCCTACTGCTAGCTTTAGCAAGACACTATGAGGCTGCAGAAGAATGTTTATAAGGAATGTCTGATTCCTTTGCGGCAAATAAAGTCAGTAGTTTTCCCATTTCCTCTACAAATTATGATTTGTAGTCTGAAAATGACTTTTTGTTTGTTTGTGCTTTACACTATACAGAGGACGTAACCATGTACCTCAGCCATTCCCACGTGGAGATCATGGACAGTATTACCTTTGCTGCAAATGGTCTTGCTGTTAGCTAGCCAAGTACCCACTCCAAGACCAAGAGGTCTCATATTTGGGTTTTTCATAATATATTTCAAATCATTTGAAATCCTAAAGAGGAGCTAGAGATGGGGGTGACTTTTCTGCTCTGTTCCACTATCTTTGCTTCCAACTGTGTGCCTCACTGGACTGGGCTCTGGTCCAGTATTCTGGTCATTGGCAGAGGAACCTCTTTCTCATTTGACTCCCTCTCTCTTCTCCATCATCCCTTTCAGGGCCCCCTTCTGTCCCTCACCTCCTCCATGGTTTGCCACCTCCAGAGACTTCCTTCGTCCTGTGCCGGTGGTCAGTCCTCCTGGGCTCTCTGGCCCCTTGCTCCTCTCAGGAGGCTGGGGGTGGGGTGGGAGGAGAGTGGAGTGGAGGGTGAAAGGTGCCTTCAACAGAGTTAGGTTGAAGTATCTGCAAAATAATGAAATCCTCTCTAGACCCAGGCTAACAACCCTGTGGGAGAATTAGGCTGAAAATTGTCTCTCTCCCCTTTCGTTGTTTTAATTCAGGATGTACAAATCCTTGCAAGAGGTAGGGGGAGTAATAATAATAATGTAATACTTAATATTTGAGTATGTTCAATGGGCTAAGCATCTTCCATGCATTTAATAGTCTTAGGAATCCCGTTATGTAGGCACCATTATTATCTGCCTCTTACCAGAGGGGAAACTGAGGCTCAGAGAGGTGAAATCATGTATTCATATTCTCACATCTAGTAAGTGGCAGAGCAGGGTCTCAAACTCGGGTCAATCTGACTCCAGAGCCCATCTTTGAGGCATTATCCAATGCCTCTAAGCAAAGTTACAGAATTAAGTCACTTATAATAATACATATAGTAAAGTGCCTTTACTAGGATGACCTAGTATTGGAAATGTCTAAGAAAGTTGTGGATGGGTGGGGATGAAAAAGCACATATGCACCTGAGGGAGAGGTAAGTGGCAATAGGTGACGGACCCAAGGCTTGGCTGGACAGGGAGCTCTGCTGTGGTGTGGAGGCCTGTGAGCCCATCCGCTGCATGGCTGGCCACGGTTCCTAAGCGTACTGCCTTTCCTTAAACCACCTAAGACCGACTGTTCTCCCACACTTGCTCTTTTAGATCAGCTCTCCCATATAATCTAGTCTTCTATATAACCTGGGAACTTCTTTGATGTTGCATGATTTGTTGGGTTTGTAATCTGAAAGGTGTCTGGGGAGAAATTTCTTGTAAGTGGGCCATGGTGGACACGTGGAGACTAAGGACTAATGATCCCATCCTCACCTAGTGCAGGCTGCCCACATCCATACAAGTCCAAGTCATTTTGGATCCCTTGGTTCTTTAACCCAAATATCCAGTTGTCCCATTTTCATTGCTATACTAGAAATAGCTCACAGATGTCGTAAGTTCTTTTGATATATGCCAGAATGTCATTCTCTCCACTTTGTTTTCTTCCTATGACCTGGTGTAGGAGTGATTTGTTTTGGCATTTTGGTCATATGGAGGATATATCAGACTTCGCATTTGTCACCAGCAGAAAATGTTGTCTGTATATGAAGGGACCAAAAGGTTTGAGATATTTATATTGTACAAACCTAATTTTCCAGTTATCCTATTGCTGCACAACAAAACAACCCAAAATTTATTGGCTTAAAAGTAATTTCATATCATCTTCCCAAGTTCTGTGGGTTGATCGGGCTCAGCTGCAGGCTCTTGCCTGGGGTCTCTCATGTGGTCGAAATCAGGTACACTTGAAGCAAGAGTCATTTGGAGGCTTGACTGGACAAAAAACCCAAATGACTTCTTCTCTCTCATGTTTGCCACCTCAGTTCAAAGGGCTGGCTGGGCATCTTTCTCTCTTTCCATGGCACCTCTCCTTAGCATGGCACTCGCAGGGTCATAGGACTTGTTTCACAGTGGATGGCTTCTCCAGGGCAAAAGCCACAAAGTTTTTCATGACATGATAACTTTGGGAGTCATACCAAGTGACTTCTGCCTCATTTTGTATTGGTCACACATTCATTGTGGAAGGGCTAGGGTTAGACTATACGAGGTCAGGGAGTATGATTCATAGGGGAGGGAGTATCTTTAAAGAGCATCTTTTAGTCTGCACTCTACCGCCAATAATTTATATAATTTACATGCAGAATATTCTCACTCTTCGCTGCAAGACACTCCCCTCTTGCCCCACCCCCTACCGTGCCCTGCAGAATTTTGTTTCGTTTTGGCATCAGGCTCAGTGTTCTGGTTATCTGGTGCTATGTAGCAAACAAAACACTTCAAAGTTTCTGACTTAAAATAACTGCCATTTTATTATTATAATTCTATGGGTTGTTTGGCTTCTGGGAGGTTCTCCTGCCCCTGGGAAGTTCTCCTACTCCTGTGAAGTTGGCTCAGGCTGTATTCATCCATGGCTTGGCTGGGCTAGGAGGCCCATGAAGGCTTCCCATGTGGCTGGCAGCTGGTACTTGCAGTTCAGGCTGTTAGCATAGAATGGTAAACACCTGCAGACTTTGACTACTCCTGGGGCGGTTCACAACTGGTTCAGACCTCTGCCTGGATGAGGATTGGGCTAATCTTAGCCAGTGGAACATGAGACCCTCCCAAGAGGTTCCCTTTGGGCTGATGTGAGTTCAGGGCCACAGGGCTCCCAGAAACTGAAAGGATAAGTACTTCCAGGAATCACCTCACACCTCCCAGGAGCTAGGGAGAGACCAGTGCTTCTCATGTCAGGCTCCTGCTCACTCGTTACTTTGACTCCCACTAGCTTTTTTAGTAGCCACTATTGAGTGTATTTTCTCTTTTTCTAGCATATGCTCCCTGCCCTCCATTCACGATGACCAGCAGTAAACAGATCTGAAAGGGTAGGCACTCCATAAGGCAAAGTCACTAATGCATCTGCCCTCCTTGACAGCCTCTCTTGCCAGAACTACCCAGATCCATTCAACATCTCCATTTGTATCTTGTTGACCCTTTTATTCCAGGCCCCAGACACATGAGGAGTTACCCTAGAGAGAACCATGTTGTGGTGAGAACACAGAACCAAACTGGAAATCATCTTGCACCCCAAGGAGCTGCTTGTCACATGAGGGAGACGAGGTGACTTTACAAATAACCAGACTATATTGTAGATACTAAGTCAGGCTGTAAGAAAGGTGCAAACTAGAGGAGGTCAGAGGACAGAGAACTTCTACTTCTGTTTTCTGTCTTTGATTTTCCTCCTGGCTCTGGACAAATGGTTACATTTCACATTCCAATTTCCTGTAAGTCTAATGAGGAAAACATACCTTCTTTGACGTGTCTGACTGGGAGCAATGAGAGTCAGTGACAAGGTAGCTGTAAAGGCTTTGGGATTTTTGTTTTCAGAGAGTCCAAACATATCTTTAACCTCACAGCGCGTGGAATATAGGGGGTGGGTGGAGCGGTGTAGATCTGCGTGTGTGTGTGTGTGTGTGTGTGTGTGTGTGTGTGTGCATGCGCCTATGTGTGACTGCCACGCTCCAAATGAGGCCTCCCGGGTAATAAGCAGAAGGCCTGCTGGGACCACCAATTTCTTTTTCCCATCTGTGATGGCTGGGGCCCCGTGCTTCACACTGGGAAGGGTATCAGCAAACTCTCCTCTGTCTTGTGGTGAGGCCGCCTTTAATTCATATTTGCATGTGTTGTGAGACTAGCCAGGCAGCTGAACGACTGCCCAGGAGTGGAGCTTGTGATGATGTAGAGAAATGAAATCACTGTTTAATGAGAATCGGTGAGATAAGGTCCACAGATGGACCATTCGGAGGACTGTGTTTGAACCACAGTATTCCATTCATTTCATAATATACCTTACTGTGGGCTTAAATTGCATTCTTGGAAAATTTAGCCCAGCACGACTAGTTGTTTTTAGAATAGCATCACTAACGTAATGTTGTTTTCAATAAGCCTGTTGCATAAAAGGTTATCATGTAATTTTTATCATTATAAGTCTCCAGTGCTTCTTGAATTTACCTTCAAAAATATTGCAACATGGTATTTTTGTTGCAGTCGTGTTTCTAAAAAAGTTCTAAAAAGCTGTGTCTACAAGGCCTAGGCCTCAGTTTACCTTTTAGAGCATTGCTTCCTGGCTTTTACGGAAGTTCTTTTTAAAAATCAACTTTCTAGAGGAAGAAACTAGTGGTATTTTTCCTATAGTGTTTCATCTTTGAGGTATTTTGATTGTGTTTTTTTTTTCTATTTTTATTTTTGTAGTATGTTGGGCTAAGCCTAGCATTTGGATATAGACAAACTAGAGCCTGTATTCCAGCTCTTGCCAATACTAGCTATGAGCATGAACGAGTTACATAATGTTTTGAAGTGAGTTTTTTTTTTCTTTAATTGTGAAGTTGAAAGGATTTGAGATGAGGCAAGGTATAAAACACTTAGCACATAGCCTATCACGTGGAAAAAACTTAATGTCAAATCTAGCTATTACTATTATCAACGTAAGAGTGATAAAAATCTCTGGTTTAGACCCTCTGGCCTAACCATGACTAGATTTTTCTTTGACAATTTCACCTGACCTTTTTTCGTCCGTGTCTACAGTTACTGTTCCGTTCAGAGGACCCATTACGCACAACTAAGTCAGGCCCATGAGCTCCTGTGCAATGGGAAACTAATAAATGAATTAAACCTATATTTCACAAGAGATTTTTGTATTTAATGTCTTTACATAAATGTAATTTTCAACAATGAAATGTAGCCTGTCATGAATAGCTCATTTTATGAGCTAAAAAGATAGGAAAACAATAAATGGCACTTAAAAGTGCAGTTCTCTGTAACACAAATCCTCATTAAATTACACAAGATCTTGCGGTTGTCTGTGTTGCTCTCAAGAAGAATATCGGAGCACCAAATAGCTGGCTGCAATGTGGAATATGCTATGGGAGCAGGTCGTTGGAAAGGAAAAGGAAAAGCTTTCTAGGAATTTCAAATCACAGAGAATTTAGGCGAAAGGAATTTGCCATGGCGTTCTCTGAATAGGCTTAGAATTAGATACTGGACTAAAAAATTGGTTGAGGGAGGGAGTGGCTCCTCAGAATGCAGCTTTTCCAGGCTCCCTCTTGCTTTGTTTTTGCCCGGGGCATTGTGTTTTGTTTGCCAAGACCAGCCGCTTCCTTGCTGGCCAGGTTCTGCTCAGCGGCCCAGGGCTGCTTCTCTGAAGTGGGGGAATTTGCCCCTCGGAGCTTGGACGGGGCAGCTGTGTGTCCCCGGGCTGGGCGAGGAGATGAGCTGCCTCGAGGCCTGGCTGGATGCGTTCGCCGCTGTCCTTACACTGCCATCTCTTCTCGGATCTTCCACAACTGTGACCTCTGCCAGCCGCGCCTGAGCGCCTCAGCCCTGCGGCCCCTGGGAGCCGGGCCTGCAGACAAAGGGGCGGGCTCAGCGTTAGATGCCAGCTCTTTTTTTCCGCATGGTCTCTGGGAACAGTTACTAATCATATCAGACCCTGAAACGATTTAAGCCTTTCCTATCTGCTAAGCATGAGATCTGTTGCTGGCACACAAACAAATCCCCAACTACCTCAACACAGTAACACACACATTTTTAAATTTTAGCCTAAAATGTACCATTAATCAACCATCAACAAGTATTCATTCATATGTGAAGTGCTGTGCTAGGTGATGTGGGGGAGACAGCCTTGGTCCGGAAGAGCTGGTCAGATTATTACGGGGAAATCTTGTTCCCCGCACACCCGAATGGGCCCCTTTGTCACAGAAGCATAGTTATGGGTCGAACTGTGCTACCCCAAATTCAGATGTTGAAGTTCCAAAGACCGGCATCTCAGCATGTGACCTTATTTGGAAACGGAGTCCTTGCACACGTGATTAGTTAACATGAAGTTATGTGGGAACAAGGTGGGCCCCTGATCCGATATGACTGGCATCCTTATACAAGGGGAAATTTAGAGACGGACACACACACACAGGGAGAAATGTCGTGGGAAGATTAGAATTGTACTGCGACAGGCCAAGAAACTACCAGAAGGGAGGAGTGAGGCCAGGAGCCACTCCTGCCTTAGAACTGCCAGAGGTAGCCATGACACTTCTGACACCTTGATTTCACACTCCTGGCCTCAGAATTGTGAGACAATGAATTTCTGTTGTTCGAGCCACCTGGTTGGTTGGCACTTTATTATGGCAGCCCTAGCAAGCCAATATAAACATGAAACACATGTCCTCACCCATTTTTATTAGGGAAAACTGTCAACTCACCATTGACCAAGCACAGCCTTGGCCGACTCTTCCCCATTCTGCCAACACAGCTCAGATGTCACTCGCCCAGGGCTGCCTCACCGAAGAGACCCCTGTGCTCTCTATCCTAGGATGCTGTTTTATGCCTTTGTGGACTTGTCACTGCCTGACATGACTTTGCTGACTTTTTTTTTTTTTTTTAATCTATTTCCCACACCAGGACATAAACTCCTGGAGGTCAGTGCTCCTCTTTGCTTTGTTCAGTGCTTGGCACCTAGTAAGTGTCTGAAAAATATTTGTTGTGAGAAGAAATAAATGGGAAAGTAATATTTAATTTGGGAATGCAAGTTTTTGCATGTAGTCAGAGCTGTGCTTCTGGACACTGTTGATTTTCTTTCTTTTTTCTCCTTCTCTCTCTCTCTCACTCTCTCTCTCTTAGGCTTGAGAGAAAATATTTGGACTCACTGCATGAACACAGACAGTGGGGGTCTGGGATATGCTGGTCGCTCTGTGGACAAGCATGTTTTTTTTTTTTTTTTTTGGTTTCATATTCTGCTTTGTGTCTGAGTTGCAGAGGACAGATGGTCAGTTCTCAGTCCTGCTTGGCCACCTCTCGTGGGAAGAAAGGAGGTTGGAGGGAGCTAGACCAGCACATGAGACTGAACATGATGACCTCCAACACTGAAAAGCTCTAGCCCCCTCATCAGGGTCGTCAGAGGACAATGTTTTCTCCACTTCCACATTCAGGAGGAAGAGTCTGTGTAGGCCCAGAAGTGAGGGACCAATGTGTGGATGTATCTAAGCCATCCTAAGACATCAGAAAGAAGTAGGGGAAGTGGTAACTTGTGAAGGCCCTGCCTCCTGCCTTTGAACCCCAGTCAAACCTGAAAGAGACTTAGAAACATAATTTGGTCATGGGATGATAATGTGGCTGTGTTTGTACTTGCCAGCTAGAGACATACAGGAAGATTGGTCTGAGGTGATAGGCAGTGGGTGGAGGAGGCCACTGAGGAAATGCGTCAGATAAACATTTCTGGGATAAAATCCTTGACCACGGGGGTGACAGAGTGAACAGAGAGGAAAGAATTGGCATAATTGTTGACCATGTATTTGGTGGCCTTTTAAATGTTATCTTTATTTATGTATGATTTATACTTCACCTATGTCCAAAAAGGATTTGAAGGGGATGACTCATCAGAGGTGAGAAATGAGTTAGGAATGATCCTAAATTCTCCAGCCCAAATGATGAGGAAAAGAAGGTATTCCTATCTGAGGCAGGGAGGGCTGGGAGGAGAAAATACTTGTGAGTGGACGGTGATGTGTTCAGTGTTGGATTAGTCACTCTTGAGGTGATGAAGGGAGCTTCAGACAGAAGAGTCCATTAGACTTATAAACATATTGCTCAGAGAATTCCGTCTTTGATAGGCAGGGTGTCTGAAAAAAAATCTATGTGATTAGTCCACAAATATAAACTGCTTAATTTGTAGCTGTGGCCATTGTCTTTTTTTTTTTTTTTTTTTTACTGCTTTTGAGTGTAATACCTTTGCTCCACATGAGCTGTAATTTTGGTTATCACATGTGTACCCAGGCATGCGCATGCACACACATACACACACACTCTTCTCTCAGACACACACCATGAGGTCTGTTTTCTGCAGTTGCATCCTAGGATCTTGAAATTATACCAAATTGCTGGAAGCTTCACTTCCTGTGTCCTGGGAGAGCCTTTTGGTCTTCTGTCTTTGCTCTACGCGGTCACCCCAGTTCATTCCTGGATAGGAGTTTCTGAGTGTCCTCTTGTGATCTCTCCCTCATTTCTTGAGTAGTGGGAATGGGCTCCAGCAGTCTTACTTTTTTGCTGTGACAGATTGCTACACTAGAGAGTCCATTCAAGTAACTTTTCTTCTGCCTGCCTTCATCTCAGAGAAGCTTTTAGTGATCTCCTTGGAAAACCACATGAAACAATGTGCAGTAGCTAGGGTTCTCACTCAGCAAATGAACACCGTGTTAAGGACTTAGAAGCAAAATAAAGAGGTTAGAGCTGTGAGAAGTTTCCAAGGTTGCTGATGTGTGAAAATGTCTAATTGGCAAGCATACCCTCCTTAGAAGACTCAGAAAAGGAAGGTCATCGTTTGTTATTCCCTTCTAGACTGATTCTTTCATGGACTCTATGACTAGATTTTATTTTTATTTTTTACACATGTATGCTAAAACTCAGAATTACTTAACTTTCACCAATACTCAAGTCTTAGATTGTCTTAGCTTCAACTGGGTCCAAGAGAAAGATATTTTTTGGTCTTTACGAACATTAATATTTTTTTTAAAAACTGCACATGTAAAACATGCAAACAAATGAGATATAGATTAGTGAGTAAAACCTGTTATCTTCTCTCACCCTGAATCCCATTCCTCTCAGGAGGTAGCCAGTGAAGAGCCAGTCCCATATCTAGCTCTTTATACCTTTTTTTGGTATATATGAATATATAGCTGGAATGCTCTGCCCCCAGCTGGTCACATAGCTATCTCCTCTAGTTCGGATGCTCAGGCAGGTCTTTTCTGATGACACAATTTAAATTAGCTCTGCCCCACCCTGTGCCACCTTTTAAACACCCTTTTGGTTTTCTTCATGGCACTTATTGCCATTTGTAATAGGCAGAATAATGCCCCCTTCCTCTCCAAAGATGTCCGTGCCCTAATCCCTGGAACCTGTGAATATGTTACTTTCCATGGCAACGAGGACTAAATGTGATGTGATTCAGGGTACAGACCTTGAGAGAGGGAGATTATCTTGCATTATGTTTGGGGGGGGCCCTATCTAATCCTGTAAGTCCTTAAGACTGAAGGCTGGATGAGAGAGACAAAGGACAAGAGGGTCATAGTGTGACAGAGACTTGACTGTGTTTGTTGACTTTGAAAATGGAGGAAGGGGCCATCAGCCAAAGAGTGCCAGTGGCTTCTAGAAGGTAGGAATGACCCTCAGATAACAGCCGGCAGGGAAATGGGGACTTCAGACCCACAGTCACAAGAACTGAATTCTGCCAACAACTTGAATGACCCACGAAACAGATCCTTCCTTGGAGCCTCCAGAAAGAAATGCAACCCTTTCTGGGTACTTCTCGGATTAGCCTTGCAACCTACAGAACTGTGAGACAATGCATTTGTGGTATTGAAGCTTCTAAATGTGTGGTAATTTGTTACGGCAAGGGTAGAAAAGTAGCACACCATCCAAATTATTTTGTTCTTCGTTGATGTGGTTGTTTATTGTCTGCCTGCCCACCCAAATGTAAGCTCTAGGAGAGACTCTATTTGGTCACCACTTTATCTCTACCACTTAGAACAGTTCCTGACATGTGGCAGGTGCTAATTTTGTTGTTGTTGAGTGAATGAATGAATAGGTGTACATATTTGTATATGATATCAGGTTATATATATCATCTAAACTTGCTTTTTTTCAACCTAATAATATGTCTTAGAGGTCTTTCCATGTCAGTCCTTATAGACATAATACATTTTTCCTCACTCTACTACATTTTATTGATGATTGGATATATAATCGTCTTGTTAACCATTCCCTTACTGATGGACATATAGGCTGTTCTCAGTTTTGCAGTTTGTGCATCTCTGGTCACGTGTCCAAGTATTTCCGTGGGACAGACATGGAAGTGGTTGGATCAAAGGGCATGTCCTTTTAAGTTTGATGGACACTGCTAAATGACCCTCTAAAAATGTTATGCCAGGGGACATCCCCGGTAACTGAGTATGAGAATAGTGGTTTCCCTACACTCTTCACCATGTTGATCCTGTTAGCCCATTTAGTCCTTTTTTAAACTGACTGGTAGATAAAAATATCTTTTTGTGTGTTAGTGTTGGCATTTCCTTGATATGAAAGTTGAAAAGCTTTTCTTAAGTTCATCTGCTATATGTGTTTTATTCTTTCTGTGAATTAGGCTCTGGTGTCAGAATTTAAAAATTCAAACCCTGACTCCAGCAGTTACAATTGTAAAACTCAGGGCAAGTTCTTAAATTTCTCTGTATCTCAGTTTTATTGCCTATAAAATGGAGATACTAATAATATCTGATCAAAGGGTCATCATCCGAATTAGTTGAGTTTATCCATGTAAACTTAGGTTGTTGCTTGGCAAATATCCTCACAGCCAATGTTAGTTTATCCATGTCCACTTTTTTCCTCTTAGGTTGTTTTATTTTTGACTTGTAAAAGCTCTTTATGTAAGATAGAAAGTCATCTGTTGTCTGAAACACACTTATTGCAAATGTTGCAAATGTTTTCTCCTAGTTGCTTGCCTTTTAGCTTTCTGTATAGTGTATTTCATCTTAAAGAATTTAAAAATCCTTTCTAATCTATCTTTTTCTTTATAGAGGTTTATATAGAATATACGTAGCATTATATTCTTGCTTAGAAAGATATTCCTAATCCCAAGATTATCAAACTCTTCCTCCATATTTTCTCTTACTATATTAGTTTGTGTGTATGTTTAGCTCTTGAGTTGCCTTGGAATTTATTTTTGTATATGGAGTGATATAGGAATCTGAGTTTTCTTCTAAAGTACCTAAATGATATTCCCAGTGCTATTTATTGCATACATTCTGCTTTCATTTTTTTTACCTATTTAAAATGCTTGATTGATCTTATGTATTAGGTTCACACACACACATATATATATATGAGACTTTTTAAAATTTATTCCTCCTTGTTTATTCTTTTCTCTTGCTCTGGGGGCCCAAATACCACACCATTTTAATTTACATAACTACATAGTATATTTAATATTTGGTTGCACAAGTTCACATTTAATTTTTTTGCTAAATTTTCTTAAATATTTTAAATCTATTCTCTCTCTCTCTCTTTTTAAAGAGAGAGAAGAAAGAAAGAGAACATGAGTAGGAGGAGGGGCAGAGGGAGAGGAGAGAGAGAATACCAAGCAGACTCCCTGCTAAGCATGGATCCCAATGTGGGGTTTGATCCCACAACCGTGAAATCAAGACCTGAGCCAAAATCAAGAGTTGGACGCTCAACTACTGAGCCACCCAGGCATCCGTAATCTTTTCCCTTTTATACGAACTTTGCAATCAAGAAAATCAAGTCATGTAGACAATGTTTAATGTAGAGATTAATTTGGAGAGATTGTTACACATAAAATATTGAGGATTTTTTAGCATATTTATTATTAGGTTTAATCTTAGTGCTTTGTTATTATCAAGATAAAATCTTTTGTTCATTACATTTTCTAAGTGAATATTGTTGATAAATAAAGATACTAGTGGCTTCTGTATGTTGATCTTGTATCTGGCGATCTTATTTATCTCTTAGGTTAGAACAATTTTACTGTTGATTCTTTTAGATTTCTGGATAGATTAACACCTTATACACAAATAATTAGTTTTCTGTCTCTTCCCATTTTCCCATCGTATTTATTTTCCAAACTTTTGTACTGGCTATGTCTACCAGTATGATGGTCAGAACTGATGGCAGCATTTCTTGTCCTGTCTTTAATTTAAATGAAAGAGATTTTATTTTGCTCCTTACTTAACTTGTTTTAGTTATGTATAAATAGATTTTTAGATGTTTTTATTTATAGCTTAAAGAAACCTCTTCCCTTACCTATAAAAAAGAATATGTGCAGACAGTAGATTATGTATTGATATAAAGAATGGAGACTAGGTCTGCAAAAAAAGTGCTTCCTGGTACAGTGATACGGGAAGGAAAAAGGGAGGAAGTCTGAAGGGATAAAGTGTAAGAAAAATGAAATGAAAAAGAAGGAGAAAAGAGCTAGGAGAGGGGGAATATAAAAGCAAAACAAGGGGAGCCTGGGTGGCACAGTCAGCTAAGTGGCCGACTCTTGGTTCTAGCACAGGTTGTGATCTCAGGGTTATGGACTTGAACATTGCATTGGGCTCCACACTCTGTGCAGAGGCTGCTTAGGATTCTCTCTCCTTCTTCTCTTTCTCTCTCTTCCAAATAAATAAATAATTCTTAAAAAAAAAAAAAAGTAAAAGCAAAACAAGATAAAAACAGGAGAGGGTGCATGTTCCCAGACCTTAGTAGAAATGGAAGCTGGACAACTTGCCCTTCTGGTGCAAGAGAGGACATGTTGGACAGGAAGAATGGAAAGTGGAGGATAGATGTTGGGTAGGGATGGTGATGGTGGGCATCTGCATGTATCAAGACTGAGGGGGAATGACAGATAAAGCCTTCATAGGAAAGTTTCCTCAGCATGGTGCTGGCAACCCTGTGCTAGTCTAAGCAATGACAGTGCCCTACTAAAATGTCATTACCACTCCACCAAATGTTATTCATGGGGCGTGAATGTCTGGGTGTGGTGGAGTCAGCTTGTGTGCTTAAGACTGGATGTGCAAGTTGGCCACAGAATCAGCCCAGGAGTTACCAGCATATTTTCCTTTCTAGAGTCCATTTGGTCCACACCCTCCACCCTACTACAGAAGCAGACTACTCATAGGTGATGGAACACATCACAGAATGCTTTAAATGTTCTGCCAATTTTCAGCTCTCACCAAGCAGGTAAATGCCTTACAGAAATAAAAGGATTTTCCTGTATAAGTGAAATTAGAAGGGTGGTGACTCAAGTTTCCCTCAGGATCTCGATACTACATGACAGCATATCTTATATGTGCCTGCCACTCTAAAAATGCCAGACTATGACACCTGAATTGTCCATGTCCATATTATTTTTAGTGGTCTTTTCATCATAATCAGTGGTTTCTTCCTTCCTATAAACACTTACTAGGAATAAGGTTAAGTTAGTTTATTTTCTAGAAGACAGCTGTTTTTTTTTTTTCCTTTCTCTCAAATGTGTCTCTAGCAATATTGTCTTCTCCTAGGTTGTCACTGTACTTTGTAGGGTCTTCGTTATGGCACTTGTACCCACATTGGAGTCAGTTGTTCTCTTGGACAATATGGCCTCTGAAGGCTGACACTGTCTTTTTGGCTTTCCTTCTTTCTCTTAAAGATTTTATTTATTTATTCATAAGAGACACACAGAGTGGCAGAGACAAAAGCAGAGGGAGAAGTAGGATTCCTGTGTGGAGCCCGATTTGGGACTTGATCCCAGGACCTTGGGATCATGACCTGAGCTCAACCACTGAGCCACCCAGGTGTCCCTTGGCTTTCCTCCTTTTATTCTTAACATAGTGCCTGGCAAATAGATGGTAATCTGTACATTTGTTGATTGAATTAATACATGAAAGAAATGAACAAGATAACACATTTACATATATTTTCCTGAAGAATGGTCTCAAGCTGGAAGTTTTGAGTGGATTTATCAAGGCAAATATAAGGATTGAAGTAATCATTTTGCCAAATATATTTTAGTAGTTTTGCTCAGTAAAACACTTCATATTCACTTAATGTAAATATTGGTTGATGTCTATTGATATTGCCATAAATAGTACCCTACCACCATGGCCACCACTATGGCCACCACAGCCACCACCACCACCACTAGACTATTAGCACTTTTCTAGGTATAGGAGCTCATGTGCTCTTTGAAACCTAACTCATTATTTCCCTCATTATTTCTGTGAATGGTAGGTGCTGGGACATAATTCCCTTCTAGGCTCTGTGTCTGGAAAGCTGTTCTTCCCAGTCCAGAGCTGAATGGGTCCTCTTTCTGTTTACAATCCCTTATTTAGCTAAAGAGTTGAGTCCTTGCTCAGAGGCCAACAGTCACCTGGCTGCTGACAGGAGGGGTCCCTTTAGGAAAGGGCATGGCGATGCTCTGGGTGAGGGCGGCTAACTGGGTGAATTTCCTTTCTTTTTCAGACACTGGTTCCTCCCCACTCCTGCTGTGGCCAGTCTTTGGGGCCTCTGGGTCATCAGTATAGATAGTGCCGCATACCCATGACTTTCTACTTCAACCTTAACATTCCTCATCGCTGTGTAGGGAGTGCTTGGATGGGAGCAGAGGCAAAAAGCTCCTTATTTGCTTAGTGGAGAAAACAAGGCAGGGTCAGTGTCAATACAGTGTTTGTGAAGATAACCTCGTATCCTAAAAGATAGATTTCAGCTTCATAAAACCTAGACTTAAAGAAAGGTAACTTACAAATAAATTGGTTTAATCACTTTATTTTACAAAGGAGAAAATTGATACCTGGAGATCACCCAGGAGATGGCAAAATCAGGACTGAGGATCAGAGCCTCTGGTCTAGGACTTATGTGGTGTCACAGTAATTTGAGTTAAATTATTCATAAATATTAAAATTCTATGATTGTAAAATTTATTTATAGCTTTTGAGTAAAGCAAGAAATAGTCTTAATCCAGGAATAAAGTACTACATTTTCAAGATACAGAACATGGAATTTGCCATTTTAGTTACTTGATTTATATATTAGTTGTGGTTTTTCAAAAGTATGGACATCCAAGCAAAGTATAAAACTGATTTATTATTTAAGTATGCAATTTTAGAAAAAAAAAAAAGTAGCAGCACAGAGTTGAAAACAGGGATTAAGCAATGGGTTCTAGTCTGAATCTGCCCCGCAGCTTTTGTCGGGGGGTCAAGCTCCGCTCAGCTCTGGGAGCTCATCTGTGAAATGCTTTCTTTCTCCCTTAGGATCATGAAGACACTCAGGAGCAAGGAGATGTCAAAGCGTTTTGAAACATTTTGTCTATAAAATGGAATTGTATTCCTGTATTTAGGTTAAGATGCAGAGCTATTAACTTAAGACGTATTCCTAAAGACTTTACCCTCAAATGCTAGCATTACCTACTTTAAAGACTTTCCCCCCTAAAGATAAAACTTTGCAACTGTTGTTAATTTTGGAGAGAGAGTTGATAAGGACAAAGGAATAAGGCAGGGCTGCTCCTTGTCACACGCCTGCCCTCTGGCTGGGGCCATCTGCGCAACAGCAAAAGTGGGTTCTCGGACCTCCGAAACTGAAAACCCTCAGCACCTTCACTTCAAAGCATCCACTGTCAAGTAGTGGAAATGTCTCAATTTACAATGTCAACCATTACTTAAAGGAGCTTATGAAGAATTCTGACTCTTTTTGGTCTTTATTTCACTTTTAAATGTTGAGGGAAAATTGACCTAATTGAAGCAGCTTACATTTTTAAGATGTCTTATGAACTTGAGCTCATGTCCTCTGGAACACATGTGGGGGGAAGGGGGGTTGAATAAAAGGCCAAAAAGGAAGAATGGATGGTTGAGGAGAAAGGAAAAATAGTGCTAGCTGCAGAATTCCGGGAGAGCTAGTAGCCAGCTCTTCCTTGCAACTGAGTTTCTTGCACCCATCCAGCCACTTGGTCTTAACTGGGAGAAAGATGTATTGAGACAACAGGTTGTTAATCCATGACGCACATTCACATTTTGTCATTATAAGCAGATAGCTCTGTCAACACCTTCCCTGTCAACGTACAGGTCACTGTGTTTAGTTTTTGTGACAGATTTCACTCCTTAGAGGTCTCTGGTCAGATGGAAGAGAGTAGGTAAATGGTCCTAGCTGCCCCCGTAACTCCCCCCTCCCCACAAGGGTTGTTTCTGTTTCTGACAATTCAGACAGTTCTTCACATAAATCAGCGATGAAAATCTCTTGTGTTAGCGGGCATTGAAAGGTTTAAATCATTTTCTGTGAAGTCGCTTATGTTGCTGCATCACCGATGCTTTATCACTTCTTTTTAGCCTTTTCTTTGGCGAAGCAAGGATATCTATATTAGGCAAATGAAAAATGAACTGCACTCTTATCCTCTTGCTAATACAGCTGGTACTCTTCCAAAAATCATACACCACCACTGACAAATCACTGTAATAATCACAAGCCTAAGCTTTAATTTCTTGGACCATCTTTAGGAAATGTTCATTTTTCAGCCACTAGGATGGACAAAATTGATTGTTTTGAAAACAATGTCTAAGGCTCGTAATGCTTTCTTACTTGGGGTCTGAAATTTATTGTCAGGGAGCCTTTCAGTTCTATTGCTCACACGAATGCATGGCCCCAGGAAGATCTCTCTGTTGCATTGTGCCTCAGTTTCCCCATCTAATAACATCTCCCATCCCTCGTTTCCAGGACAGATCAAGTGACAGATGTAAAATCCATCTCCCTAAGAAGGTACTTTAATACCAAGAATAATTGGTGCTCAGATATCTACTTTTAAATTGAGAACATGTACTCTTTCCTTCAGAGTACATCTTTGAGAATTTAAGAATTCAAAATTATAATCTGAAAAAAATGAAACATGTAGAGAGTTGTCCCCAAAGGATGTTCCCTAGAGAGCCACTTTGGCTCCAACATGAACTGGTTTCTTTCTTTAAGCAAATCCCTAAGAAAGAGAATGACTGTTACCCAGTAACCAAAAACTAAAAGAAACAAAGTGTACAATGAACAGAGAAGTTCTTGTTCCTTGTTCTATACCTTGTTCTATACCCTTTAGTTATTCTCATCAAGCTGAATCTGTGGCAGAGACAAGTTTTGTTTTTGGAGATGCTTTACATGCCTTATCTTCTTTTTGTAACACATCATCTCCTCATGGACCTCTGGCCACTGGGCAGCTGATGCCTTCATGGTGCTTCTCAGCCCTGCTGGGTGTCCAATACACCTGTTCTCCTGGGGACTGTGCCTTGGACTCTGGGTTCAATGTGACCTTATTTCCCAGCAAAATTCCCCCCCCACACACACCCTTTGCCATTTTCCCTCATGACCTTATCAAATAATAGTAGCTACTGGAATGCCGACTGCAAGTGTCTCTGTCTGATGAGGGAACATTCATGTCTTAATCTAAGAGAGGAACGAATATTGGGCATGAACCATGCCATGACACATGAGCTCTCTGGCACTGGATCATTCTTGCTCTGATTCCCTAGTATTATCCTCAATTGACATGGAAATCTGGTCCATGAAAGGTCAGCTTCTAGGTCCCAGGAGGACACAGGACTCTAGATTCATCTCGGCATCTCAAAACAGAAAAAAAGTAACTAGGAGCTTGTGTAACTGATAGGCGATATGCTTACCTACTTACTTTCCCATGTCTCTGAACAAAGAGGCCAAGCCAGGGATGTGAGTTTACAGGAAATGACTGACCCAGAAGCCACAAATGCTTTCAGAAGCCCTGGAATTAGAGATGGTAATGAACTCATAAATGGGTGAGGGGGAAGGATTAACATGTGAGCTGCCCATTTCCATGGATACAAGGCTCCTTTCATTTATTTTTACTGGGCTTTTACAGGGAGTCAGAGCTCCAAATCTGATAGGACATCTGTGCTTCATTAGCTGTGTTTCATTAGGTTTATAATGTGATTTAAACGGACCCCTCAAAGCTGCAACAGGGGAGGCTCCTGAGAGTCCCAAGTTGCAGGCTCTGCCTTGTAGGGGGCCCATGGAATGGCTGCGTGAATGGGGATGAGTGTTCGGAGGTCATGGGGCTCCTGGATGATGGATCTCAGGCTAGGATGAGGTCAGAAACATCTTTTATTCTGCAATTAAGATCTTAAAAAGGAGGCCTGCTGCATCTGAGAGCATCTCTGTAGGGAAAAAGAAGAATTTGGCTGTGAGGGCCTGGAAGGCTCTGCTAACTCTAGCCGTTTGGGTTCTGTCCCCTACCACTGTAGCCATCCCCCTTCTCACTTTGGAAGGCAGCACAATTAACACGTGTTTTCTAGGTTGTGGGAGGAAATGTAAAACATGACGGCAATTTGGTGGCCTGCAACAGGAAGCAGGAAGGAGCCACTTTTTGAGCGTTCCCTCCAGCAATGATTAAAGTAGAAGCAGGTAGTCAGTCATGTGACAGGGCTGAAATGTATAAACTGGGTATCACACTGCTCTGAGAATAGTTGCTATGGTAACCCAGACAGAGATGGAACAGCAGTAAAGGAGAGCTGCCCTGAAAGCAAATGTTATTGATTAAATGAGATTTTTTGGGGGGGGTGGTGGTGCTGGCAATGGTAAGTGTGGGTGTTGGAGGCAGGTGAACTCACTGTCATGACTGTACGGAGTATGCTTTGGTTGTATATTGACAAATGTTGTCCAAAGTCCCTCACAGACACCAGAAGTTAAATGATCATCTGCACAAGCTACTGTTTCCGTGGCTGAACTTTTTGATTTTAGCATTACATGATGAAGTCATTGTTTCTTAAGAAAATCTAAGACGTTGGAGCCAGGTGGCATTGCTAGCCTTGAGTTCGAAATCCAATCACCTGGAGAGGGGTTATTTTCCTGTAGGGTTTATGACTGTGTCCACTAAGCACCTGATTATTCCTATTTGGGTCCTTAGACTCTGCTTTAAATGGTTCACATTACCATTCCAGAGGTACCTATTTTGTTTAGGAGACGGGATGGATCTCTAAATGTGTCTTTATTCCAACTTTGGAAAGCATACTCCCTGTGAACTTCTTGCCTGTAACCCATCTCCACTACTCTTCTGTTAACTGTAAGATTGAGAAAAGAATCCTGTCCTACTTTTCAGGATAATTGTTAGAAATAACTTATTAATGATTATAAAGCAGCTTGAAAATATGAGCTCTTCACAAATGCAAGATAATAAAAAATTCATATGAGTAACAGTAATGACAATTGTGTGCAGGCCACTGAGAAAGTAGTTGGAGTGTGCCCTGAGGCCCAAAGGGAGAGTTAGGACCCGTGAGTAGGCAATCTCCCTTGATGTGTAAGTCAGATATGAGAACAGCCAGATACCCTGGACTTCCTGAGCTGTCATCTGTGTGTACAACCCAGTGTCCTCTATGGGGACAAATTGAAGACTCGGCAATAGCTTTTTTTCCCATCTTTTAAAAAAGAATTGTTGGTCTAATATTCATTGTCCTCAGCACGCCCTTACCATGAGCTGGTTGGAAAGATGTTCTGAAGGAACCAATATTTCTCACTCCTGAGGTTGATGACCTTCCCTTTGTCCCTTTGCCTTCCCTTTATGCAGCAAAGCTGTACAATACAATACAGCCCTCTGCCAGCAGATCTGTTACTAAAGGAATTCATGCATCTTGCATCTTGAAGATGCATTATTAATGCCTGGACAAATCACATCAGGTGAAACGCAGCAAGTCCCTGGCACTGAAAAAAAGGAACAAAGGCTGGTTCTACAAGAGAGCGATGGATGAGACAAATTATAACAGCTGGGAGTTTCTTGTAAGTAAGATGGCATAAAAACCAGAAATGCTAAAATTGTGTGCACAGACAGCAACTTCGCATTTTCGTGGTAAAACAGATTACACGTGGTGCTGGAAGAAAGCCACTCTAATTGTGGCTTCGTTAAAGTCATGGTGATGCGACTCTTTGAATTTCTCAACAAAAGGGGCAAGCTTGCTGGTGACCAAATTACTTCCACCCCAGGCTCTCGTACACGATTCCCGAGATGGTCTAGGAAGGATGGATTTTTTCTAATGGAGCCAGTAATCAACTCTGGCTGCACAGGGGGAAAAAATGAAATGTGGCTTGCAAGAGTCCACCAGGAAACTCAGGGAAGGGAGTCCAGGTGGGAGAGGGGGTGTGGAGTCCCTCTTGTCATCTCTTCCGTCCAGGTGGGGATGCCTGGATGGGTTGGCATGAGACAGTGTTTTGCTTGTGTGTGATTCATCCTCCTGCATGAGGACTTACAGATCCTTTCAACTTCTAAACTGGGCAATTGGAGATAGATAAATATCGGGTTTATTTCAAACGGATTAGAGAAGGCCATGAGTGCACAATCATTTAGCTGTGCAGACTCATGACTGTACCTACTCCCAGCGGTCACTAATGACACACAAGCTGCTTGAGCACTGATGAGCCTCCTACCTCTTTTTGTGTAGGGGCCATGGCAGGGAGGATTTGTTTTAAATTGCAGGCAACAGCTAAAGTTTATGATGACATTAAAGGAAGGCATTTTTCAAATCTACTACTATGTAATCAGTTTATTAAATAAGATTGCTTTTGGCACCTTGAAAGAAGTGAGATTCTTTTTAATTGTAAGAGCTGCTGATATGTCGAAAAAAGAAAGCAGTGGTTTCTCTGTGTGTGTGTGCATGCGCGTGTGTGCGTTTGTGCCTCATGCCTACCATTCTCTTGTGGTTTCTGTGTAATATTGCCCACATTTTCTATTTGGAGAATCACTTTCCCCTACATATACTCAGCAACAAACATGAAACCACCTAATTATATTTTCATAATCATGATTAAAAACCATCTAAATTATCCTGCTTGATGTACTCAAAGAGTTTGTTGATTGCTTTTTGATGTGTATTAGAGCTTTATGCAGAGCCACATCAAATGATTTGCTTCACAATGAAATAAAGGGGGAAAAAAGCCTTTAGTATGCATACACGCTTACTTAAAATATACATATATAATTCATATTTGGCTAATTAGCCAGCATCAACACAAAATCCATGACCATGAAATAATTGTGGAAAGGCTGATTACCTTCAAATAGTACATTAATTTTCACTTCATATATATATATATATATATATATATATATATATATATAATTTTTTTCCAATATTGATTCTACCTTTTACAGAAATCATCATTCTTCTGGCCCATCAGTGTTTCTGTGGGTTTTTCACATTTTGGAGATGAAGATTTGAACTTGAGAATTAACTTTTATGAAAGGAGTCACGTGTAAATATGTTTCTTTGAATGATAGGAAGATTCTGAGCCAGTTCACATGAAGGAACAGGAATGACCAGCCAGGCTCCAGTGTGAGCCATTCTTGCTGATTCCCCACAAAGTGAAAAAGTGTCCCTTCCCTTCCTCCTGGGGAACAGAAGTGTAAAGGCTTCTCATGGCTTTTTTTCATTTACACAAATTAGTTCGTCCCAGGGCAGGAAGAACTTACTTTGAGGCCTTTGTCTCAAAGCACATTTTTGTATTTGTGGTAACGATGTAGGATGTGTCAAATTAGTCACCTTCATTTTCACACTCCAATCTCAACAGATGTTTGAAACAGATACAGGTTTTTTCTAACAAAGGTGCTTATAACTCTTTATTGGGGTGTTTCCTTTGGCTCATGGGTCCTTAAAGCATTGGAGGCTTGTCTGTTGCTTTTGGAGGCAGCAGTTTGGAATAAATGAGTAGCCGACAGGTAGGGCAGTGCCTGCCTGAGGTGTAGGTTGCAGGGGAGAGATGTCCCACATTCAGACCTATGGTGATGATAAGTCTAAATAAAAAGTCAAACTAATGGAGGTGTTAAGCTTTAATGAGGAAATGGTAGCTTATATTTGTTCAACCAACATCGAGTGCCTGTTGTTTTGCAGGTATTAGCTCATTCCGAAGGGTAATGCTAAATCAAAGAAAATTGAGGTATGGGTACTCCCGTGGGTGGGGGAACTTATACAGAAAAAGATTCACTACAAGGTGAGAATTGGTGTAGTGGAGATATGTGCAAAAGACTATGGGAAAGTGGAGGAACAATGTCCCAAACAAGTTGGGAAAGGCTTTACTGAAGAGCACCTTGAAAGGTGAGCTGGGGGGCACCTGGGTGGCTTAGTGGTTGAGTGTCTGCCTTTGGTCAGGATCGTGATCTGGGGGTGCTGGGATACAGTTCCGCATCAGACTCCCTGGGGGGAGCTTGCTTCTTCCTCTGCCTGTGTCTCTGCCTCTCTCTGTGTGTCTCTCATGAATAAATAAATAACATTTTTAAAAAAGCAAAAACAAAAGTGTGCAGTTTGGTACACCAAAAGGCATTCCAGGCAGCGGAAATACTAAGCACACACAAGGGCCGGAGGTGGGGGAAGGGCATGATACAAGAGGGTATGTTGAGGACTTAGGTGTTACTGCATTCTAAATCGTGAGGAGGGAGGAGGTGAGAGATTCAGTCAGAAAAGCAAGAAGCTGGAGTGTACATTGCTGATGTGCTGTGCTAAGACATTGGGCTTTATCTCATAGGCAAAGACACAGCTGGAGAACGACACTATTGGATTTGTGTTTTGGAAAGCTAACTCTCTGGAAGTGTGGGGGGGTGAACCGAAAAGTGGGAAGAAAGGTTGGCAGAAGGGAGAGCTGTTGGAAAGGAATGATAGTATCTCCAGAGACAGGCAATGACAGCCTGAATCGAGGCAGTGGCAATAGGGTAAAGGGGAGAGAGAAGGCCTCGGAGTCTCACACAACATGTGGAGCTGTTCAAGTCCCCCTGTTACATGGGCCACAAGCTTCAGCCACATCAGACCCTTCACAGTTCCTGCCTCTGCACGTGTTGTTGGAAAACTGCTGACCCCTTGTCCAAGCAGCTAATTCTTATCTTCTTTCAAGGGGCACCTCCAGCAGTAGCTCCTCTGGCAGGCTTTGTTTCCCTTGGGCTGAGCTAGGTGTCCCCGGGGCGACTCCCACAGAACCTGACAGAAGTCTGAGGAAGCCACCACCACAGTACCTGGTACTTGGTTACAGTCTCCTTGAGGATGGAGGCGACACCCTGCTGTATCTATAATCACAGCAGCGACCAGGCCATGGGCGATCTGGGAATGTCCTTTGAGTGGGCGAATGCAGCGTTTAACACTCGGCTCATCAAATGGTTCAGCAAAAGAAAACAAAATACCTGTCATCCTAAGGCACAATGCTGAATAAATCTTTTCTGTTGATTCTGGACTTGGGCACCGTAGCTACAGAGTGTAAAGTCGCATGAGGATTTGGCAATTCTGGGATGATTTAGATCAATACAGATCACCAATAGAAAAAAGAAAGGCCCTCAAAACTCATTGCCAACTTGGATAATAGATACATGCAAACAAACAAATAAATAAAATGGATGCAGAGAGGAGAAGCATGCAAGAACATCCCCTTTATTGCCATCTCCATATGTATTCTTACTGACCAAGGCACCAAGTAATGGTTTTTCTGTCTACTTTCCTTTTCTCTTGTGGAATCGCAGACACTTAGTTAGCTCAGATCTTTCCGTGCACGTAAGGCTATGTTCTTGGGTTACAACCCACCACAGAGCCTTAAAATATGCCATTATTATCACTATTATTATTATTTTGTCTTTCCATACTGTACTTTAGGAAATGCCATGATAGATACTCAGTGACTGGGGTAAAAGATGATTTACTTTCCCTCTGGCTCTGTGCTATCTCTTCTAGTCTCGTCCAATATTGCTGTTGGGGTTATTACAGTGATGATTTGATCCCTTACTTTTTGACCATAAAGATGCTTCCTGTGTTTCAAAATGGCCTGGTTGTCCTGAGATCCAGTATTTCTTTTCCTCATTTGTTTTTGGAAAGAGCTCCAAGGCAACTCAGAGATGGAAAGAGCAGAAAATTGGTTCAAATCTTGGCCTTACCCCAAATAGCTTTGTGAATTTTGAGAAGTCGCTAAAACCATCAGGCTGCACTTCTTTTTGTGAAACGTGGTCAGACTAAATATCTTGATCATCCTTTTCACTTGAGAAACAATCTATACTTACTGTAAACATTTATTTATCAAGAATTTATTACCTGTCAGTTTGGGCCAAGCCCTGCTCTAGGACAGATAGAAGACACTGAAGGAATAAAATCAGCCCCCAGGAGCTCAGGTTTGGCACATCTGTTTTACCTCTGGAATTTTAAGGTTGTGGGTTTTGATTTTTCTAGAGGACTGACTCTGTGTTATAAAAAAACATGAAGTGGCTTTGCATGCAGAGGTAGAAGGGAGTGTAGAATCATCTAATTGAACTTCCATTCTGCTGCACAAAATACCATATGGATGGTTGTTTTTTTTTTTTTTTTAGGTTATTCTTGAATACTTTCACAAGAAGGGACTTGTGATTTTTGAAGAAATCTTAAAGATTCCTAAGTGTAAGAAAGCTCTTGCTTATGCTCAGATGAAAACTACATCCCTGTGACATAGAAATATTTTTTAATTCATTTATTTACTCACTCTGTTTATACCAGTAGCAAGTATTTATAGAGTACCCACCCTTTATCAGGTGCAGTGCTAGACTCGAGAGATAGAACAATAGAGAAGGCAGACTTGGGTCTTACCTTTGTCAATCTCACCATCCACTGGAGAAGTAGGCAATTAAATGAACAATTGTAATACATTCTCACAAGTATTATGATGGTGGACACTCTGATATGCTAGAGATGTATGGGAGGATGTCACATTTGACCCTGAGTGATCAGAGCTTCAAAGAGCCATCGAAGCTGAGGGATGAAGGTCACAGTGGTGATTTGACCCTCTGTGGTAGGTAGTCTTTGAAACCCATGAAGACAGCATTTCCCTCAAGCCCTTTTCTTTAAGCTAAATATACAATAATTTTTTCAATTCTCATTACCAGACCTTGTAAGTATGCCGAGGTATCTTCTAATTTACCAACTCAGTAACTTTGTGAGAAAATAAGTGAAATTTGTTTGGCTCAACACTTTCTCAGTGAACCCATTTTGGCTTCTGATGGTGATTGTTTTCCTCTCAAAGTGTTTACAAGCTACCTATTAATTATCCATTAAAGAATTTAGTTGGGTGTCAGTATCAAGATTGGTTCTGAAGTGTTTGCTATTGAAAAATTAAAAATATTGCCTCCTTGTAAGTTTTTGTTTTGTTTTTGCCTCTCTGGTTCTAAAGGATTTTTTTCAAAAATTACTAACAGTGGTTCTCCAGTTGTATTTGCAGACTCTTACTCCTGGGAGTCATTATCTGAGCCAGGATACAATTTTCCTATCATCTCTACAATCCTTCTCTTTGGTTGTGTCTTAATTATGTTTATTCTTCACTTTTCTGTTTGATGATCACCCTCCTTAGTGAAGGTGATTGCAAAGTAAAAGTAATTTTTTTTCATATCACTTGATAATATTGCACCATCTTTCCCAGACAAAAACACCATCCTTTTTATTTTTCAGTTCTTTGTACAAACTAGTACATTTATTGCTTTTTTGTCTTCATACTTTTCACCAGACCACGTCAAAAATTCTGGCCTATGGACTTTGTGACATTCTTCATATGGTTCTGTTATCTTCTCCTCTTCTTCCTCTGAATCACTGATTGTATAACTCTTCTTTTTTATTCACATGTTTTATAAAAAAAGTGAACTTACTGGAGGATCCTCTAAGCAGCTACCTTGATTCCTCAGGATGTTTCCCTTTTGTTAACATTATTCATAATTATCTAATCAGACTTTCATTTTTAGTGAAATTTTCATTTCATTTTCCTTGTTCACATTTTATTCAGTATTGTACTTCCCCTGAAAAATCTAGGATGCACTGCTTTTATGGCATAAAGAAAGAAGAGAATTAATATTTATTGAGTACCTACTATCTTGCATCCTGATGTTAGTACCTTATTCATTTTCTCAACATTGTTTGAGGTTAGATTGATTATTTCAGTTGTTCAGATGAGGACATGGAGACTCAGTATATTGTCCAACCTAGTAAAGAGCAAAACTGGGATTTGAGCCTGAATCTGTCTCCAAAGCTCTTTCTAATGTATCATAGGCTAAGTTGCTGACACATCTGTATGCTCTTTTATGTCTCATGGATTATGGATTATTATTATTATTATTCCTTAGAAGGTCAGAATTCATCCTCCTTGGAGAGCAAGTGGAGATCCACAAGTACCAGAGCTGTAGTTTCTTCTATGTATTGCATTGTTCTCCTTAGTGATATTCTGACATAAAATTTGGTTCTCTGAGTCTCCCTAGTTATCTTCTTTATTTTGTGTAGAACCTGTAGTTGGTGATCAAGTGGTAAAAAAGGAGGAGCTGTGAGGAATAAAAGAACCTGGTCAAAGCCCTTGGGATCTGTATCAGTTATTTGTTGCTGCATAACAATATCACCATGAATTTAGCCTCTTATAGAGGCTACACAGATTTATTATGTCCCAGTTCCAATAGTTCAGGAATCCAGCCACAATTTAGCTGGGTGCCCTGCTTCAGGGTCTCACAAGGCTGCTCCCAAGGTGTCAGCTGGGGCTCTCGACTCATCTGTAGCTTGACTGCAAAAGAATCTACTACCAGCACTGGCCCGAGGCTCCAGGCTTCTGGCCTGAGGGCCTGAGTGAGTTTCTTACTGACTCTCACCAGAGGTTGCCTTCAGTTCCTTGCCACATTGGCCTTCACCACATGGTTTCCTTGAAGCCAGCAAAGGGGAGACTCTTCTCAAGGCAGGCATGCCAATCTTATGTCACATAATTGCACACACATGGAGCCATGGACATTCCTTTGCCAGATTCTGCTTATTAGCAAGTCACCGTCCTGCATGCACACAGTAGGATGCCATAGGGCAGGAATACCAGGAGGTGGAATGGTGGAGAGACCCTTTGAGAGTCCATCTGACATGGCATCCATTCTTTTGGATATCTCCATGAGCTTTACAGTTCTCTGAGGATTTTCCTTGTCAACAACCCCTACAACTACTATGAAAATACCTGCTGGCTCTGTCTTATGAAAGCTTTTTTGGGCTCATCCTTTTCTAGTTTTAAATCTGCTATCCTTCTGTGAACTTTCAGCATAGAATGAGTTGTTATGATTCTTTCATATCACTACTTTAGTGCAGGTGCACACACACTCACACACACACACAGTATATATAGCACTGTATAGCATGTCCTCATGGCCCTTCCCAAAGATTAGTCACCTGTCTAGTCCCCATGGTCACATGCAACATTCGGTTCCTGACCTATTGCTAATGCTCATAAGTCACTTCCCAGATCTGAATTCTTTTCTTCCCATAAATATTAAAGGAAGGAAATTTGCTTCTTTCACCATGACCTTTCTAGTTTTCAAGGCTTGTTTATGTGTTTTAAAGAATTCATGTCAACATTATATCTCTTGCAGGAACTTTGGCCAATTTCTTCATTATACCCTACAAGAAATAGCCTGTGGTCAAGTTAATTCAAAGGAGAATGCATGAAGTCTGCTGTGCTGGCAGGCAGGAATGACAGTATTGACCCAAGTCTCTGTTGCTATCAGCCAAGTAGACCACTTATGTCGTAAAGAAAATCAGCACGGCTAGAACCTCAGCTGTTAGGGCTGGAGTTGGTATTTGTCTCTTTGGACTCTTGTTTCCCACCCAATACATTTTATTTTATTACAGGAAAAATAATTTAGGGCTTTGGCAAAAACAATTAAATAATTCAGAGACTAGTGATTTTTTTTTCAAATTTGTAGCTGGATCAAATATTCATAAGATGCAGATCGGTAGGTACATTTCTTAGATGGGCAGTGCACGGGACCACCAATGCTTCATCACGGTGTGGCTGACAGAGCTCAAAGCAGGCAGCGTTGGGCTTGGTATTGATATAAAAAACAACAATAACAACAACACAACACTTTGCACCATTGCCTTCAAATCCATTCTTCCATATCTGGACTCCTGGTGCTTGTCACTTCATGTGGCATCACTGACAATGACTGGAGCTTCAAACATACCTTTTGTCCTGTATGGTGTTTCCAGTATCCCTTTCAGTAAATTTTTAATAACCCTTTCAATTGTGGGCCAAACAACATTTGACAGAATGCACCCTTGTCTAATACTAGCACTTAGACTGGAGTGGTGTTTTAAGATAGCAATTAGTATCCGCAATGCTGTCATGATATTTGTGAACATACTTTAGGGTTGATCTTAATGATCCCATTATAATATTCTCTGCTTTTTCCACAAATATGATGGTCTTGCTTTTATGGTATTGTGCAGAAGCTCTGAATTTGGGTTTTGATTGGAAAGGACTAAGCTGGTGTGTTTTTCTCTTCTGGGCCTGTGACCTGCTGGATCCGGATCTGATGAAGGTCGAAGGGGGTCCCCAGTGTGGCTCTGCAGCTCAGTGTGGGAGAGCTGTAGCCATTGCATGTGAAATTGCTAGGAGACAGAGCTGCTATAGCTGTGTCCTTGTGAACCACAAGGTGCAATGCAAGGTCTTGTGAAAGTTTCCAAAAGCTTAGGGCAAGACACAATGCTTCAGACAATGTTTAACTTTTCCATAAAACAATTTTGAATTCTCTCAACTGTGTGCAAACTCCTAAATGTATACCTGTTACCACCTTTGCCTTGAATGAGTGAAGGCAAGCTGATACTTGAGAAATAAGGCATAAAACATTTGCCCAAATACTTTTGGAAGCAAGGAATGAGCATTTTGCTGTTATTCCTAATTATTCCAGTCAGTATTGTACAGTTTTTATCTTGGGGTTTGTTTTTTATGGGTGTAAAGTGGCTTTAGATAATAATTTATGTATAGGCATAGCCAGGCCCCATTAGAAGGTAACAACAGAGGGAAACCACCAGGATGCTAAAGGACCCAAAATGAATGCATAATTTCCACTGAGTACTAAGAGGAACATATGATTGATCTTTTTTCATTCCTGAACCTTTAGTGGTCTGAGGACATTTTGCAGTTAAGCTCTTATTAAAATAAAAACATATTCTTTTGTAGGGTGTTTATATTGCCATCTAGCTATGACCTTGAAGTCTTATCTCAAAGATTTATTTCTGACTTTTTCTGTTAGGAACATGCCTTTGCAGAGCTAAGGGAAATTTGGTGGCATCCAATAAAGTTATTCTTGTATTAATCTGTTGTTTCCAAACAGTAGTTATAGTTTTCCTGTTTTTTGTTTTTGTTTTGTTGTTTCACCAACTGGGGTTTGGCTTTCTAAATAATGGGCCTGAAACTTTCAGATGGTATGGATCTTATCTTTCTACATTATGATAATATTTAGTTAATATTTACCAAAAGAAAATACTCTTTATTTCAACTTAATAATATAGGTATTTGCACACATTACTGCTTGTCTTACTGACTTTCAGGAAGAGAATCTTACATGAAACCCCTACTTTGCTTTGAACCAGGTCTTTTTTCCCCAGCTAAAAATTATGTATCTCTTCTTGGCTGTCCAAATCTCAAATATAGTTAAACAATATGTTATGCTACCAGTTGTTTAACATCTGAATTCCCAAGCAGAATATACATGTCTTGAAGTTGAATACCAACTTCTTTACAGTTCTATCCCAAGCTCCTCACTCAGATCCTTGTGCTAGAAGATGTTCAATTAATATTTATTAATTGAATAAATGAATATGGCTTGGAGAATTTGACTAATTTTGACCAAATCTGATCTATATGGCTTGGAGAATTTGATTAATTTTGACCAAATCTGATCTATCACCAAAGAATAACAGTGTATATTTTAGATCTAGTTCTGGCCTTGACTACAACTATTTCTCTGATGTCTCACAAATCTCTCTCCTGGAATTGAGGTTTTATGGTCACGGATCTTTGGAATTTGTGGCCTAAAGGGGGTTATATAAAATAAAATTTAAATATATTTGATTGTGCTTTTCTTATTCATAATGGTGGAAGCATGATTCAAATCTGGATTTAAAAAGAGTGGAGAATAACTATTGGTAAAGAAAAGGTAAGAAAAAGGAGGTATTTCTCATATATTTTTGTTTGGAATAGAAACATATGCATGGATCCTTTTTTGTTTATGAAGAGAAATTATATGTTAAGTAAAGCTTAACATGGGATAAGCAGCATCAGATTTGATAGGAGAGGGATGTTGTATTTTTTGAGATAGATTTTGAGATTCAACAACAAACTGAGGTTGAGTAATCATCTTTTATGGCTATTTTGGTGGACATTGCTCATGATGGAAGGTTTTCTCTTAATTTTATGATGGAAAAAAATTTTATGATGGAAAAACTTGTATAGGATGCCATGTAGTTCCATTTTAGTGAGGCTGACTCTAGAAGTTGATCCAGTCTCATGTGACTTGACTTATATCAAGATACTTCACTCTTTGAGGCTCTTCCATATACCAACTATCAAATCAGTCTTTGCAACTCACACTTTTCTTAGTATTTGTACCAAATAGTATTCTCTGGAAAAATCAGAAAAGATTATTATATTGTAAATCTTACAGGGATATGCTGTATTTTAGCTTTTGCTGGGAATACATGAAAAATGTAGTCTCTCTGGAAGAGTTCATCACAACGCTGGAGCAGGTACTGGGTGATGAGATATTCACTTCTGTTATAGTTGATGGCACCATCTTGGATTCATTCCTTATCCCCAAATTGGTCATATTGGATGTGGAATTTTTGAATGCCAAATGTTTTTATCAAAGAAAGATTTTCTATTAGGGGTTTATGGCAGAAGTCCTATCCCCTATAGGGATAGGAACTGCCTATCCCTCAGGGCTAAGTGAGTTGCTTCTCTTCCTCAAGCACTCAACCCATGACATGGCATACAAGGCTTTCAATAAATGAAAGAAAGAAACTCCAGCACTTTTCAATACCCATACATTGCTGTGGTTAGGTGGCATCATAAACCTGCATTGCAGTGATTCATGCTTTTGTCTAACAATTTTAATGTAAACCTTCCTGTCCTTTGGTTCATTTGTTTTTGCTTTGCCTCTGGATGCAAACACTCAGAGTTGCAAATTTCAAAGAGAAATAGCATTTTTGTCCCACTTGTGAAGTGGCCAAGGATGAATGAGCCCTGCCCTCAACCTCAGATGCCATGTTTCTGGAGTTCCAAACAATCAGTGCTAGTGCAAGAGGCTCATATTCAAGTTTGAAGACTTTTTTAAAGTGAGAAGAATGAATTTTTTCTATTATGAAAGCAATATATGATTACATAGAAAATGGTAAGACAAATGTGCATTATTTTCTAATAACATCTAACTATTATATGATGACCTCCTGATTTTGTGCCATCTCTCCTATGAAAGTGAGATATTTTTAAGGCAGGATCTTTATCTTACTCATTTCTATGGACATAGGCTTAGTGCCTTGAATATCACATCCATAATATGATTATGGACTAAATGACTAGATAAAGTTACTGCAATCATCATGATGAGTCTACACTTATGTGGCCAGTAGCAGCACATGATCACATAGGAGGTTTGGGATTATTTTGTGAAAACAACATGAGTTCTTTAGACCAACTTTGATTAAAAGAAGACAGTTTTTTTTTCTTCAAGAACCAGTGCAAATGAATATGCAGCTAAAAGTTTTCTGCCTTGTTTTTTAGTTAGATAATTAATTTATTCACACACCAAGAAGTAAAATAAAATAGAACCAAGAAACAACACATTTTCTGGAAAGGCTAAAAAGATGTGGCCCTTACTTGACCTCATATTTTAGAGCAAGTTGTTAAAAAACTGTAGAACAGTAGTTCACCCATAAATGTTATACTGAGCTTTTTGATTGTTTTTGCCAGGATTACCTAAATGCCATAATTGATATCAAATTGCAAGGCAGGAGGTCCAGCAATAGAACCTTGAAACTCATCTCTCTTTAGATAGCATATGGGGAAGGCAGATGACAGCTGGGTCCTGGAAAGCCATTGCATAGTGATCTAAACAGCTGAAAGGCTGAGCAATGTAATTTCTATTAATACATAGTGAAGAATTTTAAACTATGAAGCCAGGTTTAGGCTTCTGGGAAATGGTAAACAACTAGTTGGATGCATAGAAATAAGGTTAAGAATCAGCTCACTTGATGGATTAAAGACCAGAACATAAGACCTGAAATTATAAAACTCCTAGAAGAGAACATAGAAGAGTAATCTCCTTGACAGCAATCTTGGCAATGACTATTTTTTGGATTTGACACCAAAAACAAAGGCAACAGAAGCCAAAATAAATAAGTGGGACTACATCAGACTAAAAATCTTTTGCACAGCAAAGGAGACAATCAGCAAAATGAAAAGGCAACCTATGAAATGGGAGAAAATATTTACAAACCACATATCCTATAAGGGGTTCATATCCAAAATATATAAAGAACTCTTACAACTCAAGAGCAAAAAACCCAGATAGCCCAATTAAAAAGAAAGAAACCACACAGACATTTTTCTAAAGAAGATGTTTAGATGGCCAACAGGTACATGAAAATGTGCTCAACATCAGTAATCTTGGGCAGCCCAAATGGCTCAGCGGTTTAGTGCTGCCTTTAGCCCGGGGTGTGATCCTAGAGACCTGGAATCGAGTGCCATGTCGGGCTCCCTGCATGGAGCCTGCTTCTCCCTCTGCCTGTGTCTCTGCCTCTCTCTTTCTGTGTCTTTCATGAATGGATGGATGGAATCTTTAAAAAAAAAAAAATACCCATCAGTAATCTTTAAGGAAATGCAAATCAAAACCACAACAAGATATCACCTCATAACTGTTAGAATGGCTATCATCAAGAAAAGAAGAGATACCAAATGTTTCCAGGGATGTGGAGAAAACAGAACCCCTGTGCACTTTTGGTGGGAATGTAAATTGGTGCACCCACTATGGAAAACAATATGGAGGTTTCTCAAAAATTAAAAATAGAACTACCATGTGGTCCAGCAATCCCCCTTCTCGGTATATACCGAAACATAATGAAAACAGGATATTGAAGAGATATCTGCATGCCCAGGTTCAGTTCAGCATCATTTACAATAGCCAAGTGATGGAAACTATCTAAATCTCCATCAGTGAATGAATGAAGAAAATGTGACATATATTGGCAGTAGAATACTATTTAGCCAAGAGAATGAATGAAATCCTGCCATTTATCATAACCTGGATTGACCTTGAGGGCATCAGCACTATGCTAAGTGAAATAAGCCAGACAAAGAAAGACAAATATTACATGGAATATGTGGAATCTAAAATAAAATAAAATTAAATCAAAAAGTCAAACTCTTAGAAATAGGAGAGTAGAAAAGTGGTTGCCAAGGGCTCGAGGGTAGGAGAAATAGGGAGAGTTTGGTAAAGGGAATCAAATGCAAAACGTGGTAAGTATAACAGAAAAAAAGATAAGTGCATAAGGCGATGGCTGTGGTTAATTAACTAGGTGGGGGGAATCCTTACACAATGAAAAAAGATCAACTCATTTGGAGTGAAAGTCTGAGCCAGAAAGGGCACACAGAATAAGATCCACATAGAACGGGTAGGAGGTGGGTCAACTTCCTGTAGATATAGCAAGAGGAGGACGATGGGACTTGGCTATGGTGTGACAGTCGCCTTAGGAAAAAAGATCAATCTATGTATGGTAACTCAGATTCTTTCGCAGGTCTCAGTTTACATGTGAATTGAAGCATGTTATTTCTAGATCTTCATTCTTAGAACTCACAAGAACTGAACTTTGTGTCTAGGTTACTTGACCTCTTGGTGCCTCACTTACCCACTCTGTAAAATGGGGGAAATAATTGCACTTACCTCACAGGGTTGTTTAGAGGATAACATGAGATAATGCATGTTACGAGTTCAGAAGTGTGCCCACAGAGAAACTACTCAACAAAGGTCAGCTATTACTATTTTCAGAAGTCGATTAATAGGAAGAAACTTTTCCAAATTGGAAGGATAAAATAGGCAAAATTCCTCATGTCATAGGGCTTAGAGAACGAAGAATTGAGATATTTCTCTTTAATGTCACAAGTATGCACAAGTATTATTTTACAAAATTGTTCCCTACACTCTACAAACACTTGCTGGTAAATTTCTGTGTACAAAATGCTGCTGGGTGCTAATGGCAATATACAGTTGAATCAGCTTTCTATACAGCGGAAGAAATCTTATGCCTATTCACCTGGCCTTTTTTCTTCTCTTTTTCTTTCATCTAACTCTTTTATATATAAAATTCCCTCCTCTCCTTTCTGATGGAGCAACATGGAATGTCAGCGTTAGGCAAATAGTGTCATATTATTATTCATGGATGGTTAGGCAAGGATTGGATCTCACATTTGCTTGGGATTAATTGAAACCTATTGTGGCATAGCTTGTATATTGACACATTAGAATTTTTCTAGAACTTCACCACATTACAGCCCTATAGCCCAGTCTCTGAGTGCTTTAGTAGCATCTAGTAGGTTCATGGTAGGTACTTAGCAAATCTTGGTTGAACGAATAGGAAGCTTTGTTAATGGCTCCTGTGTGGCCATGCAATGCTTTGTATCACCTGAACTCATAGGAGGGAGGTTTTCTTTTCATTCCAAGGAGAAGTGCTCTTTTGATGAAAGCAGGAGTCAAGGTTGATAATAATAATAATATCATCAAGCTGCTTTCTGAAGTGTGAGTACTTGGTGAAATAAGTTGGTTCTTACACAAAATATGGAGATGGGTCTGATAACTAGGACATGGGAGACTGACATCAAGTGGGCGAAAATCCAAAATGTTGAAAATATTTTCTTGATGAGACAGAGGGGAAATAGGCATTCTTATACATTGTTGGTAGAAAGGAAAAATGATATAAACCCAATGGATGAGACTATGTAATAGCTAGCTAAGTCACACAGACATTTTCTTTTTTTTTTTTTTTTTTGACATTTTCAATGACAAGAAGGCTCCTTTCTTGGAATCTTCCCCCCAAATAAACCGGCAAAAATATGAAAGCATATATACACAAGGATATTTTCTGTAGCACTTATTGTAATTTCAGAAGACTGGAAATAACCTATATTGTCTATCAACATAGATGAATAAACTATGGTACAATTACATAGTAGAGTACCATGCACTTGTAAAAATAAGTATAGAGTGTCTTATCTTGATTTTTTAAAAAGATTTTATTTATTTATTCATAAGAGACCGAGAGAGGCTGAGACACAGGCAGAGGGAGAAGCAGGCTCCCCCTTAGGCAGAGGGAGAGCCCAAAGCATCACTCAATGCGGAACTTGATCCCAGGACCCAGGGCCCAGGATCACGACCCGAGCCGAAGGCAGATGCTCAGCTGCTGAGCCACCCAGGCGTCCCAAGTGTGGAGTGTCTGTCTATGTGTACACTGTTCTGGAGAGATCTCTTGGTTAAATGAAAATGCCAAAGTGCAGAACAATGTATCTGGTAAACTATCTTATGTCCAAGAAAGATGTAAGATAAGCATATATGAATATATTTGCTTATACTTAATGAAAGGATAAACCAAAGGCTAATAAAAATGGTTACCCCTAGGGGGAGGAAGAGACAGCGGATGGGATCAATGCTTTGTAGGATCGACTTTTCATCTATGTATGTGTTTTACATAATCAAGAAACGAAATTAAATCAAAATGAAACTAGCAAGCCCTCCAAATCAAAAGCAAAATGAAGCAAATTAATTAAAAACAATGTATTCCTCACAAGGCTGATGAACTTAAGCCAGGAGATGGGATTACAAACTTTATTTTGTTCACACCCAGAGACAGGCCCTGGGAGCTGTACTCTGGCTCAGGAGAGCAGGCATGATGGAATTCTGATTTGCTCTCTATCTTGGGCGGTTCGCCAACCTGCTTTCATCGCATCTACCTTCTTCATTTGGAAAATGGGCATCTCACAGGTACGTAACATGAATCCTTAATGACATCAACGACCACACACTTTACAGAGGCATAGTCAACTTGCGTCACCTGGTCCGATTTACTAGGGAATGGGAAAAAACTGTGAATGGCAATTTAGGATTCCTGAAACCGACCACTGCATTCTGCGCAAGAGGGATTTACACTCACAGGACTGAAGTTCTGTTGGTGAAGAAGCTGCGGGTGCATCTGCGCTGTCATGCCTTGGACATTGTCCTTGGAGCCGTGTTCCCCATATGCCTGTGTCGCGCACAAAAACGGCATCTGGCTCTTCAGCAGAGCTCGCCAAAGAAGCCAGACCCAACTTTCACAGCAGCTTTCCTCAAAGTCGTTCTGGACGAAGATTCCAAACCGTGCTCCTAGCACTTTCAAAAAGTTTCTCCAGCCACAGGGGGAGAGTGAATGGGGCTGCAAAGCTGCCAGAACAGTATTCAAGTTGTCCTCTTGGAACAGCGAGAGGAGCCAGCTCCTTAGGAAGCAGGCGCTGCTGCGGGATGACACGGGGGCCCCAGCGGCGCTGAAAAGTCTCTGACTATCCTGAAGTTGGAGACCGTCCCGGGGAATCTATGCAGCGTAAGCTCGGGCGGGCCAAATGGCCACTCGGAACTGCCAAAGGCTGCCTGGATCACTAGTTCACATAAGCTTGGTCTCAGCAGGCTACGATGCTGGCATTTGTTCAGTGGGGAAAAAATAAAATAAACTTTGTGTGGCAAGTGATAACCCTGACATTTCAATCTATTTACCACGATGATGTTTCCTAGAGTTTCAGAGTAAAACAAATTAGAATTATAAATACCATCCAATTTTCCTAACAGCTCTTGTGAGTTATTAGTGGAAATCAAATCACCTTAGTCAATCAAAGGCGGCTGAAATGCCACCAGGCTGTTCCCCCCGAAGATCTGAAAACGCCTATCATTCCTATGGAGTGGTGCCGCGCCCTCGGTGTGGTAGACGCTAAACACTTCTGCGTGAATAGGAAAATCAAGTCAATGATTTGTACTTCTACTAAGTACAGTGCTTAAACTTGGTTACCTTTCTGATCTTGGGCCTGAAATCTGCTGCAATGCTGGTGGCTTGCAACAGGAGCTCTGGGAATGGATAAAAACATATCATTATCCTTTTTGCATGGGAAGTCGTTGCATTACTGTCAGACTATCTGCAGGCGTAGAGGAATTTAAAATTGACGTTAACTCATGATGATGCCACATGAAATGTTGAATAGGGGGTCTTTGCAAGGAGACTTCTTGGTGAGGAGCAAGACACTCGGAAGGCTATTTGAGGTGAATCTTTCATTCCCATCAAACTTCACCTGAGAAAGAAGCAGAGAGACCCACGTTCCTCTCATGGCCATGGCTTGTGGTAATTGCTGAATCCTTGGATGAGTTGTCAACTTGATAGTTGTTTGTCATGTTCTACTTAATTGGAGCCCCATAGAACAATAATGAAGTATCCTCTCCATGCAGATGACTTTGTGATTGATGACCTAGCTGAGGAAATCATTTACAAATACAGCCCAAAATTCATCCTGGTGATGGATCTCATCTGATATTCTCTTGGTCCTCTGACTGTCGCTCTTTGATTGACACCCACGGTATTGTGATAACCCAAGAGAAAAATCTTGCCTCTAGACACAACAAAGGCCCCTAAATTGACTCACTCTTATTGAAATAGAGTGAAACTTCGTTAGCCTCTTTTCTAGCTGACGGAGGGTTTAGTGCATATATATATTTAATGCAGTGTGGGTTGAAAAGATTACGTTGGAAGTAATATCAGTTGATTGACGTTTTAAAAAATTGAGTTCCATTTTTGCGTGGTCATTTTCTCAGATGTGCAGAAGCAAGAGGGTGCTGCAGGCTCCGGCAGTCCCTGCATAGTGATGCTTCCTTTCGGGAGGAGGTGCTGTAAAAGGCACAGAGGATATGTTGATTTAATGATCAGTTTCCACTCACACAAGCTTTCCCATCCTCTTTCAACAACGAATTAAGTCACATAACAACACTTTTTTTTTTGTGTTCAAGATACTCAACTCACCATTAGAAATAATTGGGTTAATTTAAAAGTTATAAATGAAGGATAGAATATTTCAAGAATGTATGACCTGATAACCTGCAGCAGTCATTTGTAGAGAAGGATGCTATTAGTCCCAAGGAGGGCAATTGAGTGATATTTTTAAAAAAGAATTTAATGGCTAGTATTCACCAGGAATCATTCTCATTATAAGGCCAAGGAATCAACTCAGGCAAGAGGGGCCAGAAAAAAAATGAAAAGAAGTGGAGAAACACCAAATTATGTGATTAACATTGTCTTTTGGAATGTAAAGTGCAATACATATAGACAAATTCTTCCATTTACATTTTCCCTTTAGAAGTGTATTAAATAGAGTTAATGTTTATCTATTGGTCTCAGAACTTAGAAATGTACTCCCAAGGATTCTGAGCAAAGACATTGGCAAGAACACAGGGCAACTGACAATGATATATAGTGACCTATGATATCTCATTCCATTGTAAAGTAAGTACAGCAAGATCCATCCGTTCATTTACTCAGTCAACCATTAATTCACAGTTACATATTGAGGGCCTGTTGGGTGACAGAAGTGCAGGGTTAAAATCAGATCTATATCAATTTTGTGATTATAAAAATATATGTGATTATAGGTAGTACATCTATAAATACATATTTACATGCATTCCATTTAAATATTGTGAGCACCCATCATATGTAAGATAGTATGGTAGGCATAAGTGGAAATCTAGTAATGAAATAGAAAGGCCAGTCTGCCCCTCTGTGATTTATAATCAGCACTTGCCAGTCCTGAGGAAGGTAGAGTTTGCTTCAGGGAACACTCCACAGAGTAGACAAGCATTAACGTTGGATGCTGAAGGGTAGATTGGATTTCCTTAGGTGGAGATGGGAAAAGAGAAAAGAAAGGCAACTTTCTAAGTCACTATTCAGAGGTGGAAAATGGCAGAGGATGTTTAAGAATGACCATTTGGCAGGGCACAGCGTGGGAGCGGAATGGTGGGATGAGCCAAGTGGAGCAGCTGCAGGAGATAGGGGACCGGATCTCGGCAGGCTTGCTTTGAATACTAAAGTGGAGAGTTTGAGCTCTGTCTTTACACACTGGGGTACCATTTGTGTTTTTGGAGGAATGGTGTAATAAAAGCAGAGCCGGGCTAGAATAGCCTTTATCAGATGGTGGTCTAGAGGATGTCTTTAAGGAGGGGCAGAACCAGGTGTGGAGACCAATTAGATGAGAGATGGGGACACACGTTGGGGAGATACGTTAAGAAGGAGCAAATGGACACGATTAATAACTGACTGGACACGGGAGTGTCCAATGAAAGAGAAGCCAAGGTGGTGCCGCACTTCACTCGCTTCAGTGGAGAGAGGGAAAGTCAGAGGTGGGAACTATTTGGGGCTAAAGATGGTAAGTTCTACTTCATTCTTTGTGATCACAATACACAGTGTAATTTCGCCTACCACAGCAACTTCTCCCTTTCACAGTAATGGCTCTCCTGAAAGTAAAAATTGCTTTACTTAGAATTAAATGGTCAGTAGTTTCTTGAAGGTGGCATTGCTCAGGGAGTGATTCCCATGGCAGGAAAAAGCAGTCGTAGGAGTGCTAGCATCTCTTCCTCAGCATTTACATTTCAGGAGTCAACGCAGAGACTGCTCCTAGGTGGGGATCAGTGGATAACGCTGACTCCTCCAGTCCCATCAGTAATTAGAGAGCCAGCTGTTGGGAGCAAGGAGAGCACAGGTGGCAGGGCTGGGATCAGTGTGAGTGGGGATTGTCACCACCAGCCCCCTCTCCTGGGGATCCATGGAGGGAGTTGGGCAGCAGGGGAGGCGAGGATGAAACGGTGCAGGGGTGCAGGGGTGCAGGCATGCCTTCCTTCCTCCACACCTTAGCTGGCAGCTGCTTGCCTCTCTCCACCTCCTGCTCACCTTGCTTATCCTCCTGGCTCTTCCTTTAGGTTTTACCTTCTCTCCAATTCCTGATAACCCTACACTACTTTGCCTCCCCCCATCCTCTGATCTTTTAGCCTTTCTGGTCTCCAGTTTATTTTTGTTTTTTTCTTATGATATAGTCCAAACACACAGAAAAAAAAATCATAGAGAATAAATAACGTAACAAACATCCACCTTCCTATGAAACTTCAGCAAATGTTATCATTTTCCCTTATTTGCTTTGGTTCTCTTATTAAGAAATGAAAATACTCTTTCCCTCCACCCCACACACAGTTTAAACCTGTTGTATACATCTCCTGTACTATAGCCGTCTCTCATTTCCCACATCTCAGCAACACTGTCCTGAATCTGTCCTTCTCATTCCTATGCATGTTTTTATATTATTATTAGACTCACTATATATATATATATATCCCACATATAAATACTAAACAGTGTTGTTTTGCATTGTTTTAATCTTTGTACTGATAATATATTGATATTCTACTACCGGTCTTTTTTTTTCCTTTTTTTCCTCAAGCTAATATTTTTAAGATTTATCTGTGTTGATAAATGTAGCTCTAATTCATTTATTTTGATTGCTGTATAAAGTCTTCTGTATAAATATAATACAATTTATGTATTCACTTCACTCTTAATAAGCATTAAATTTTTTCCAATTATCTTTTTTCCTGCTACAACAAAAAAGCTGCAGCAATCATTCATGTGCATGTTTCTTGGGCACATCCACTGGAGAATGTATTTGGATTACATACCAAGAATTGAAATCGTTCATGTCTTCTGCCTATTTCATGAACAATGTGAACAATTTCAATTCTTGGTATTTCACCAAAAAAGACATACACATGGCCAACAAGCACATGAGAAAATGCTCCACATCACTTACCATCAGGGAAATACAAATCAAAACAACAATGACATACCACCTCACACCAGTGAGAATGGTGAAAATTAACAAGATAAGAAACAACAAATGTTGGAGAGGATGCGGAGAAGGGGGAGACTCTTGCACTGTTGGTGGGAATGCTAACTGGTACAGCCACTCTGGAAAACAGTGCAGAGGTTCTTCAAAGAGCTAAAAATAGATCTGCCCTACGACCCAGCAATTGCACTGCTGGGGATTTACCCCAAAGATACAGATGCAGTGAAACGCCGGGACACCTGCACCCTGATGTTTATAGTAGCAATGTCCACAATAGCCAAACTGTGGAAGGAGCCTCAATGTCCTTCAACAGATGAATGGATAAAGAAGATGTGGTCTATGTATACAATGGACTATTACTCAGCCATTAGAAAGGACAAATATACACCATTTGCTTTAACATGTATGGAGGGAACTGGAGGGTATTATGCTGAGTGAAGTAAGTCAGTCGGAGAAGGACAATCATCATATGGTTTCACTCATTTGGGGAATATAAGAAATAGTGAAGGGGATTAAAGGGAAAGGAGGGAAAATGAATGGGGAAAAATTAGAGAAGGTGACAAAACATGAGAGACTTCTAACTCTGGGAAATGAACAAAGGGTAGTGCAAGGGGAGACAGGTGGGGGGGATGAGGTAACTGGGTGATGGGCACTGAGAAGGGCACTTGACGGGATGAGCACTGGGTGTTATACTATATGTTGGCAAATCAAAGTTCAATAAAAATAAATAAATAAATAAATAAATAAATAAATAAATAAATAAAATAATTGAGGGCAGCCTGGGTGGCTCGGCGGTTTAGCAACGCCTTTGGCCCGGGGCGTGATCCTGGAGACCAGGGATCGAGTTCCATGTCGGGCTCCCTGCATGGAGTCTGTTCTCCCTCGGCTGGTGTCTCTGCCTCTCTCTCTCTCTGTGTGTGTCTCTCATGAGTAAATTAAAAAAAAAAAAAAAAAAGAATTGAAATAGTTATGTCATCATGGCATGCTCTTTACTATTTATCACCATATATTTTAAAAAGATTTTATTTATTTCTTTTTGAGAGAGAGAGAGATTGTCAGCAGGGGTGGGGCAGAGAGAGAGAGAGAATTCCAAGCAGACTCTGTGCTGAACATGGAGCCTGATGTGGGACTCAATCTCACTACCCAGAGATCATGACCTGAGCTGAAATCAAGAGTAGAATGCTTAACTGAGCCACCCAGGCGCCCCTTTATTGCCCTATTGATCTCCAAAGTTGTGGAACCAGTTCATATGCTCCCAGCAGTGTGAGTGCTAGGTCTTTCTCCACGCTCTCCTTAACATGAGGTACTATTAGGTTTTTAGATTTGCCAATGTGTTAGGAATGAAATGGTACCTCATCATTGTTTTACTTTGCATTTCTTTAATTACAAATGTGAGTCAGCATTTCTTCATAAGTTTATAATAAATTTTGTTTTCCTCTTTGTGAAGGGCTTGGATATATACTTTGCCTATTTTTTCTGATTTTATGTTTTCATATATTCCTTTGTTATATGTGTATATATATATACTTATATGTATATATATATACAAATAACATTATCTAGTCTGGGGCTAGAGTTTTCACTTTGTTTTTGGTATCTTTTGGTGTAGAAAACCTTTTAATTTTAATGAGCCAAGTGTAGCAATCTTTTCTTGTATTTTTGTTTTGTTTTCCTACCATCTTTTTTCTCTAGGTATAAGTTCTAGTAATTTTGTGAACTTAATTGGCTTGCCTTCACATTTTATTTTCTGAAATAATTTTTAAGGTGGAGACTGTAAATTTCTTGAAGGTTCATTAAACTTTACCCATAAAACTTGTTTTGAGGGAGGAGACTCTGTGGTTGGAGGGAATTGCTACTTTTTCTGATGTGTAGTTTAATAACTGACTATTTTTCCAATTTTGTAAATTTTGTGTGTGTGTGTGTATATATATGCAGATATATATACACATAATATATATAGTGCAATATATTATTTATTTATTTGTGATTTATTTATTTATTTATTTATTTATTTATTTATTTATTTAAGACAGAGGGGGAGAAAGCAGACTTGTGGGGAGGGGCAGAGGGAGAGGGAGAGAGAAACTCAGACTCCACATTGAGCACAGAGTCAGATGTACGGCTCAATCTCAGGAACCTGGGATCATGACCTGAGCCAAAATGAGTCAGAGGATTTTTATAGATTATCCAGTTATTGGCATATAGTTATTCAAAGTATTTTTAGGATTTTATCCATTTCTATCTGTAGTTATGATCTTTTAATTTATAATATTACTCATTAAGATCTTAGTTTTTCAAAGATCAACTCTTATTTTATAGATTCCCCCTGTTGTTTGTTTCTATTTAATAAATGTCTTTTTTCACATTTTTCTTCTTTCCTCATATACTTTTATGATGTACTCTTGTTCTTTTTTTAGTTTCTTAATTTGAAGGCTTAATTATTTTACTTACGATTTACTTTTTTCTGGCTTTATTAAAGTGTGCTTGGCAAATAAAATTGTAAGATATTTAAAGTGTACGTGTTGTTGGTTTGATGTACATACAAATTGTGAATGGATTCTTACCATCTGGTTAAGAACACATCCCTTTAAAAAACAACTGATTCTTTTGTGACAAGTTCATTGGCAGCCATACTTAGAGTTAGCAATACTTTAGATGCTTATCATGAGTTTTGAAATCTACTTTTAGCATCATTCAGTAACTTCTGCTTCTTTTAATCCATAGACCAAACATTTATTTAATTTACTGTGTTTTTATTGTTGATTTTTATTTTAAATTGCATTGTGCTCAGAAAATATAGGCTATATGACATAGATTAGTTGGAATGTGTTAGGGCTCCCTTCCTGATTTAGGATATCTTTAGTTTTTATCAATGTGTGCTTATAAGAGATGTATACTCTCTATTTTGGGCATATAGGATTTTATGTGTATCTTAGATTAAACACTACTTTGTTCAAATCTTTTATATTCTTACTCTTTTAAAATCTGATTTATCCATTATACTCAAGAATTATTAGTTTCTCATTAATCTCAAATTTGGCTTATGTATATCAAGGCCTTGCTAACTAGAGGGTGCTTAAGAGAGAACCACTTCATGCCTTCTTGCTATTAGGTACATACGATGTCATGATTAACTCACTGAGTAATGTATTCATTCTGCCAACAGGTATTTCCTGAGTACTTCTGATGTGCCCAGCACTTTTCCAGAATAAAACAGTATGCATAACCAGGGAAGTCCCTGCTTTCAGGGAACTTATGCCCTAGTGGGGGAGACAGATAATCTATCATGAACAGTCCGTGTCTGATGTCAGGGAGCTGCTGGTGCTGTAAAGGAGACTGAAGCAGGGGAGAGGTGAGAGATGATAGGTTGGAATAGGGAGCTCTAGTCCCAGGATGGTTAGAGAAGGCAGCCCCAGGAGGTGATACTTGAAAAAGACTGAACAAAGCATGGAGGCGAGTCATTTGGAGTTCAGAAAGATCATTCCAGGCAGAGACCATGGAAAAGTCCCCAAGGAGGAAGCAATCTCTATGAAGCGAATACAACTCCCTCATGTTGGAGGGATGGTCCTCATGGTGAGGGCCAGCGTGACAGGGTAGGGCTTTTTTTTTTTTTTTTTTTGAATGGATATGTCTGTGGGCTGTTTGGGGAGCTCATGGCAGTGAAATGAGAAGGAAGGTGGAGGGCCAGCAAGGAAGTTAATGTCACAGTCCACATGGGAAAGCCAATAGTGGTTTGCACTATAGAATTGATAGTAGAAGTGGGAGGATTCAGAATTTGTTTTGGAAATTTGGCCCACTGGATTTGCTGATGAACTGGATGCCAGATAAGATAGCAAGACATGAATCAAGAATGGGGTACTAAGATTTTTGCCTAAGTAACTGGCTGAATGGGATTGCCATTTAGTAATAGGATTAGGTGTAGGATATAAATGAAGAATTATACTTTGCAGTATTATTTTGGTGGTACCTGTCTGTCTGCTCTCATATTCACTCCCTGTGCCCCACCCCCATGTCACAGGGGTCTGTAGTTATTGTCACCCTTCTCCCACAAGTGCAGCTGTTCTGAGGAGACAACCAGCATCCTCTGCTATAAATGTGAAGATGGAAAGAGAAGACATCCAGAGCCTGATCCCTCAGCCCTGCCAGTGTTTATGGTTGAGGGAAGGCAGAGCATCCAGTGAGAGGGAGAAAGAGTAAAAATGATGGTGACTTGGGAGGAAAGTGAAGAGAGGCTTTCTAGGAGGAAGGTATCATCAACTTTGTCAAATGCTGCAAAAATTTGTGTAGAATGAAGATAGGAAACTGACCATTGGTTTTTGATAATGTGAAGGTCTTTGGTAACACTGACAGGAGAGATTTTTTTTTTGGCAGGGTATGAACTAAGGTTTGACAGAAAAGGTTCAAGGAAGAATTAGATATATTTCATGGTTGATGTTCTGTTATAATGCTATTCGAGCATTCTGACTCACATTCTACTGTAGCCTGATATTATATTGCCAGACCAGGTTTCTTTGGGTTAGTGTATTAGTTTGCTAGGGCTGCTGTAACAAAGTAGCTCAGACTAGGTGACTTACACAACAGAAATTAATTTTCTCACAGTTCCTGAGGATTAATGTCAGAGATTGAGGTGTCAGCGGGGCTGATTTCTTCTTCTTTCTTCTCCTTCTCCTTCTCCTTCTTCTTCTTCTCCTTCTCCTTCTCCTTCTTCTCCTTCTCCTTCTTCTCCTTCTCCTCCTTTATCTTTTCCTCCTCATCCTCTTCCTTTTCTTCTTCCTCTTCCTCCATCTTCTTCTTCCTCCTTCTTTACTTCCTCCTCCACCTTCTTCTTTCTAAGATTTATTTATTTATTTGAGAGAGACACACACACACACAGAGGAAGAGGGAGAGGGAGACAAACTCCCTACTGAGCAGAGAGCCCAATGTGGGGCTTGATCCCAGGAACCTGAGACCATGACCTGAACCAAAATGAAGAGTCAGAGGCTTAACTGACTGAGCCACCCAGGTGCCCAGGGCTACTTTCTTCTGAGGCTTCTCTTATTGGTTTGTAGATGGCTACCTTCTCCTTGTGTCTTCACATCGTCTTCATCTTCCCTCTGTGTGTCTGTATCTAAATTCCCACTTGTAAGGACCCCAGTCCAATTGGATTAGAACCCATCATAGGGACACTTGGGTGGCTCAGTGGTTGAGTGTCTGCCTTCGGCTCAGGGCATGATCCCAGGGTCCTGGGATCGAGTCCTGCATCAGGCTACTTGCAGGGAGCCTGCTTCTCCCTCTGTCTATGTCTCTGCCGCTCTCTCTATATCTCTCATGAATAAATACATGAAATCTTAAGAAATGAAGAACCCACCCTAATGACTTGATTTTAACTTCATTACCTCTTTGCAGACTCTATCTCCAAACATGGCCATACTCTGCAGGTAGGACTTCAACGTATGAATTTGGGGAAGGGAGACATTTTTCAGCCCTTAACAATTAGTATTTGTCTAGTCTACTCTTCTTCCAGTTCTTTGTGTGGTTTTTTTTTTGTGTGTGTGTGTGGTTTTGTTTTATTTTTTAAAAATAAATTATAGCAGCAAATGGCTAGATTTTAAAGATGTAATTTAAATAAAGATTCAGTTTGATCTAATGCTATTGATCTTCTAAATTGTGATATTATTTCTTTCATTTATTGGGATTTTTATATTTGGACCCATCTGCCATATTATTTTATGGTTTCTATTTATTATTATTTTTTACCTCTTATTTTCCTCTTCTTGCCTCCTAATTTCACATGAACTGGGTAAGCTTTCAATACTAGCCTTTTTTTTACCTTGCCATTTGAGAACTCTTGTTTGCCTTCTTATTTGGGTATCTTACACATAAACATGTGCACTTGTATATACATTTTTAAACAAAGTTTAAAATTATTCAGTATCTTTATTGTCTTCCAGAAGATGCTTTAACTCTTCTTTGAACATAATCCATGTTATTATTGCCTAAATATTTAGATGCTCACCAGAAGTTAGTATTTTTGTAATTGATTTTTAATTAAAATTTCCAGCATATTTGATCAATTTTTGCACTGAACCCTACATATACTATATTTTTCCCTATATATACACACCTATGATAACATTTATTTATAACTAAGACACAGTAAGAGATTAACAACAATAACGAATAAAATAGGACAGTTTAACAATATACTATAATAAAAGTTATGTGAATGTGGTCTCTCTCTCTCACAATATCTTTTTGTACTGTGTTCATCCTTCTCGTAATGATGTGAGATGATAAAATGCCTACATGACGAGATTTAGTGAGATGAATGATGTAAGCACAGTGACACAGTGTTATGTTAAGTTGCCATTGACCTTCTGAGGATATGTCAGCAAGAGGATCATCTGTTTGTGGAGTGTGATTGACCATGGGTAACAGACCCTATGGAAAGCGAAACTGTGGATAAGGAGGGACTGCTGTAATTGTCCTTTGTATCAGCCAAGATACTGTGGTTAGAAATAACTTTTAAAAAGCAATGGTTTAAGAAAAAAAGTTTTATCTCTTGCACACATTCCAGGTTGGCTAGAGGTTCAGCTTCTGCATTCTGAAAATCTTCTTAAGGAACATCCCCATCTGGAAGGATGCTGGTGGCTGAGGCAGAGGGGAAAAGGAACAGGAAGACATGTGCTGGCTCTTAAAGCTTTCACATAAGAGAATTATATATCACTTTGTTCACATTTCCTCAGCCAAAGCAAGTCACATGGCCAAGCCTGACTTTAAGAGGGACAGGAACATATAATTCTCTCATGGGGGTGGGGTGGACATTGGATCTTGGTGAGTTCTGCAAGTCATTCACATCTGCTGTCACTCTGGCTTCACTTTCCTTCCTGCTGAAACATATTCTTTAATAATTCTTTTAATGAGCATCTGTGGGTGGCAAACTCTTTAATTTTATAAGTGTAAAAAAGCCTTTATTTTGCTCTTACTCTTAATTAAATGTTTAGCTGTGTATAAAATTTGAGCTTACTGCTTCCTTCCCTGAACACTTTGAAAATATCATTCCATTGTCTTTTGGCTTGTATTGTCGCTAATGAAAGTTTTGTTGCCAGCTTAATTGCCATTATTTTGTGGCCATTTGTCAATTTTGGCAGCTTTTAGTTTAGTTTAGTTTTTTTTTTTTTTTTAATCTGGGCACGCATTTATTCTCTATCTTGCTTAGAACTTGGAGTCATAGTGAACCTAAGGACTTTTGTTTTTCTTTAACTCTGGAAATTCTCAGCCATTCTTTCTTTAATTCTCTTCTGGAACCCTTATTGGATATGTATTGGAGCTGCTCAAATTTACTAATTCTTTTCAATCTGATCTAGGATTTATCCTATTGCTTTTCTCTATTTCTCTGATTTTTTTCCTTTCTAAGACTCTCAGTTAATTACTTTTCATAAGAACCTTCTTTTATCTCTGTGGTTCGTTGTTTATTCTATTTTTCTGGATATTGTTGGTTTTATGGCCATACTAAGCATACATATGTTAAGGTCTTTGTTAGACTATTTTATGACATTGACTTCATTTGGATTGAGTTTAATTAGTTAATTAATTAGTTGGTTTATTTATAGTTATCTTTGTTAACATTACTTTTCTCTGTTTTGGAATTTGGGTTTATAATCTCATCGTAAGTGAGGAGATTGTTTATCCCTTGCTCTTTTCCTTTGTGCTTCCCTCTTTCTGGTTAAACGTTTTGCTGTTGCCTTTACTCAGGCCTTCATGTCCTAGGTAAGAACAAGATTTCATAATTGTACCATATTTCTGATGGTACTGGGGGATATAGCTGATGCCTTCACAGGGGTTACAAGGAAGCTTGGTTCCTCCCATTTGGCTCTACTCCTGGCTTTATAAAAGTTGAAGCCTCAGGCCTCATTCAGGAGCGTTTTTAAAAACTTCCTTTCAAGTAGTGGAGAGCCACCTTCCAGCTTTTGGCTTCGAGTAGTGAACTTAGCACTAGATATCATATGGCATGGAATCCTTTTAGTCTCTACTATCTTGTAGCTGAGCATTATGACTACCACCAGCATCTGATAGGCTATGGTTTGACCATCTTCACTTCCTTCCATCCTTTTTTTAAGTTCTTGTCTCTTTTTTGATCCACAGGGAGTTTTGACTTGCTTTGGAGCCTTGATACATCTTTCTGGTTTGTTGTTTGTTTGTTTTTATTATGTTTTCTTATCTATTATTTATAAGTGTTTGAAGCAGAAGAGGTAGATCGACTTTGAATTTCGAACCCACTAAGCCATTTTAACAGGAAACATCTGCCTCCACTTCTTCCCCTTTATTCTCACCATAAGACTGGAGAGCCCCGGTGGTGCAGCGGTTTAGCACTGCCTGCAGCCCAGGGCGTGATCCTGGAGACCCTGAATCGAGTCCCACGTCAGGCTCTCTGCATGGAGCGTGCTTCTCCCTCTGCCTGTGTCTCTGCCTCTCTCTCTCTCTCTCTCTCTCTGCATCTCTATGAATAAATAAATAAAAAATCTTAAAAAAATAAAGTATGGGGATAATAAGTTATACTTATTGTACAGAGCTGTTGAAGAGATTACTGATAGAATGAATGTAAAGAGCCTTTCACAGTGGCTGCACATGGTAAGTAATTATAGGCATATATAACCTAGGTATTGCTCAAGTATAAGGATTTATGCTTTGAAGGTTTTTTTCTAACAGTGGCAGGAAGGTGTGTCTGGTAAGTACATACATACAGCAATGTTAGAGATGCTGGAATGTCCTTCCTCTTCCGCAAACAACTTTTCTGAAATCTCATTATTAGAAAGATTTTTATTTGGATTACTGTATCTCTCTTTAAATCAGAGGTTCCTCTGGCAAAATTATATGTTAAACTGCACAGCAGAGGTTGATTTTCTGGTTGCTGATTGGAGGAAATAAGGAATTAGAGTTTTATTTGGGCAGGGAAGACTTATGACGCTACTCAGGATGGGTGAAAGGATCTGAGTGGGACACGCTAGCGGGGTTTCTAGCAACTGACAAATGGTAACACACAGATGAACAGGAACCTCAGGGGCAGGGGTAAGAATGCAAGTAGTATTATCCAGCTTAGACTCAATCATACTATGGTAGCAAACAACTCTAAAATTTTGATGAATTATAACAACAAAGGCCTATTTTGCCCATGATATGCACCCTATATGGGAAGATTCATAGCTTATGCTACAAGAAAGGAGGACATGCTGGAGGCATGCAATGGCTCTTATGCTTTTTGGAAATGGTACATCTCACTTTCACTCACATCTTATTGGTGAAAGAAAGTAACATGGCCAAGCTCGAAGTATAATACAATCCTCCATAGCTTATAGTGCAAGGTAGCTGATAACTACACAAGTGATCCTAGCAGACCCATTGTGTAACCAACAGGTGTCAAATTCCTCTATTAGCTTCCTTAACACCATATTCTTATCATACCAAGCAGGGAGGCACCCAAATGTATGTACCATGCTTTTAACTAATGTTACAAAATCGTGAAAAATCAGGAAACTTAGTAGAGATAAAAAACAATATTAATATCTAGGCTCATTATGGACTGAATTCTGTCCCTTCTAAATTCATATAATGAAGTCCTAAAACTCAGTACCTCAGAGTGTGATTATATTTGGAGATAGGACCCTTAAAAGTGTGTTAATCAAGTTAAAGTGAGGTCATTTGGATAGCCCTAATTCAATTTGAAAAAGAGATTAATATACAGACACTTGCGTGCAGTGTGAAGACACAGGGAAAAGATGATCATCTGCAAGCCAAGGAGAGAGATTTCAGAAGAAACCCAAACCTGCTGACATCTTGATCTTGAACTTCTATCCTCTAGAACTCTGAGCCATCAATTTCTCTTGCTTAAGCTACCCCATCTGTAGAATTTTTTTTATGGCATCTCTAGTAAACTAATATAAGGCTTTAACTTGCAATATGAGAAATGTCTGCTTGACCTTCTCCCCATCCAAAACAGGATGAAAAATAGCAAAAGATTCTGGTCTATCCTTGATCTAGGGATTACTGTTGAGGAATTCTCTTGGAGCTTTCCAAGAGCAAGGGCCATGTTCATTGCTACAAAAAGTCAGCCTTTCTGTTTCCCAGCCCTCAATGTCTTCTTGTTGGCCATCCCATTCAGATAACAATGGCTGAAGGCAAGGCCATTGGGAATGTTCCTTCTCACTGCTGGTGACAGTATAATGATTAGTCTAGCTAGTTGTGCCTATCTACTTTTCTTCCCTCAAGTTAGATACAGGCACTTGAACTTGAGATTTGTTTATAATGAGTTTATTCTGAAATTCTAAATAAGTAATGTATAATAAATGTGTTGGAGTCTAATAGGTAATCAAAATATGTCATGACTCTGTTGGTTCAGTAGCCACATTGGGCACTTGTTTCCACTCTGGCACTCTTTAGGTTTTTGTAGAAATAGCTGCCAGTGAGTGTGTGTGTATGTGTGTTTGTGTGTTAGCACATACTAGGTGTTCTTGTTCAATAAAGACATTGGAAAAACAAATGATGAGATAAACACTATTCTCTCATCATGTAGGAAAATGCCAATCATACACAGATCATTTAAAGTTGTGCTCAGGTGATAGTCTCAGTCATATTTATCAGGAATGGAATTTTTCTCAGAGCTACCCTATCTGCAGAGTCTTACAGGGTCTTGGTGCTTACAGCAAAGATGCCTCTATTTTGAACACTTGGGGTTTAAAAAAATCTAATTTACCCTGAAATCCCTTTTGCATTTTAAAAATTGTATCTGAATCCTCAGTGCAGTCAGAGTGACTATTTGGTAGACAAAAATGTATCCCCAAACCATCAAGGGATTTTCATAAGCAATTGGGATTACTCCAAAATACATTGCAGATTGGTATCAACTATCATATTTGAATTTGTATTCTAGCGCTGAGAGCCATTTGTAGCACATTATAAATCATGGCCCCTCCCTCACAATTCAGAATGCTACTGTCTCTGACAAACACTAAATATGCTGTTGCTACAGTAGCAACATCAGAAATTGCCCAGAGAAATCACACAAAACGGAATGACAGGAGAAAATTTCATAATCACTCTATAAGTACAACCCTTTAGTATAGCCCAATCTCCTTCCACCTGAGAAAAATTGAGATGAGTTTGGATTGAGAATGTTAATTGGAAACTGATATGCTTGGTTTTCTGGCATAGTATTTAAATGATGTCACGGCTGTCTTCCTATCCAAGAAAGCTACAAAAAGTTAACTTATCTCTTTTTTTTCCTCCAAAATGAGAGCTTAGATTCTAGAGACTACAAACCAAATCCATAGAGAAAATCCTAAAATTGCAAACTCCATAGCTATGAATTGACCCTAATAATAGCTTTTATTATTTAGATGTAATAAAAATTCTAATGATCTGCAGAACAGTAAAATCTCTAGTTTAGCAGGAGATTGAAGTATTTTTTGGATTGTGCTATATGAAAGCCATCAGAGACAATAGAGTCTTGATAGATATCCACTCTAACATTTGCAAAAAGCATTAACAATATATCACACTTCACTGCCAGCTGCAAACTCATAATATTATTCACAAATTATGTATTTAAGATTGGGGAGCCGGAGACATTTTTGTAATGCTAACATATTAAGACATCCCCTCCAGAGAGGTTCTATAGAACCTCTGCCTGCATTTTTCATATCCACCTTACTGCTTGACCATGTGATGATTTTGAAATTGTTGCCTGGCTACACCGATCCCTATTTCCTAGAGTATTATATGCCAGTGCCCAGGGGGGTTATGTTCAGGAGTGTTACTTCCCAAAACTAGACCATAATTTATATAATTTATCTAAGGAAGTTTCTAAAACCATTAAAAATACTTTTAACTGTTAGTTGATTCAATCTGAGGGGAAAAAGTATACTTTGAATAATGAAATGCTAATAAGACCAGAAAAATTGAAATTGAATATCATGCAAATAACATGGGCATGGGGATTATTATTTAAGACATACCTTTATTCTTATTAGTTTGATTAACAAATGATGTAAAAAATGCAGAATAGAAAAAATAAGTAAATTTATACCAGATGCTTTTATAGAGACCTAAAACTTTTAAGTATCCCGGAGGAAATAGAATTAATTTATGATGAGATAGGAGTCTTTGATATCTCTATTAAGACTATAACAAGAAAGAGGCATATGGTGGAGAAATATCAATAAAGTAGACATGTCTGGCTAAGTGGTATAAAATGAAAGCATTAATTAAGACATGTGAACAATAATAATAACAATTGCAGCTGCAGCAGCAACAGCAGTAATGATGGTAATAATAATTAAAAGCCAGGGTGAAGGAAAAAAGGAAGTGAGGATAGGTAAAGGTCATTCTACATGGTTATGATTTTATCCAAATGATAACCAATCACTAAACACAACTCAATGGACCTAGTTTTGACAGTGGATTGGATTAACACTATTCCTTTTATTAGAATTAGATTAGGGATCAGATTAGGCTCCTAGGCACTGAAGAGGAAGCAAGAAAATAGGGACAGAAAGCCTATCATGGGAGAAAAAGCACAGATGAGTGATGAGAAGAAATCATAAGGTCATTTTTTTAAGTTCTTGTTAGACAAAGGTGGTACAGAAATTTGTGATTCAGAAATTCATTTTGGTTGCATTCTTTGCTCTATGTCAACATTTATTGGAGCCTCTGATATATAGTAAGATTGATAAATTTGATTTGTACTTGTACTTTTCTGTCCATCTGGTGAAATCTGAACAAGAAATAGGTATCTATCAAATTGGGAATCAATATACCAGCTTTCACTTTTCTTCAGAGACAACACACAGTTATGGTTAAGAGTATTAGTTTTAGAAACAAATAGACAGACCTGTGTATGAGCCTAAGCTCAGTTTCCTCATCTGTAAAACTAGGTCAAGAATACTTACCTTGTACAGCTGATGTGATAACTCAGTGAGATGATGCATGTGAGCAGTAAGCATGTGACCTTCCTCATAGTGTGCATTTAACAATCTTTAGATATCATGTTATTAAAACTATGAATATTTTTATTATTATTGATTATAAGTAAAAATAAAGTAGAATAGCAGAATTTGATTATGTTAATAGGGAAAACTTAATACATTATTCTAACATTTATTGGGCATCTTTAAACACTTGAAGGAAAATATTATTCTCCTATTAAAAATATGATAAATAATAATTTCAAAACAACATCCTCAGAGAGATATATATTCATATGAATAATATGAATTTTACTCTATGTAATTTTCATATCCTAATGAAATTCAGATCAGAATTAATATATAATGAAAAAGTAGTTTTTATGAATAACTTACCCCTGTTGTAGAGAAAGTTGGCAAGTGATGTGTGTAGTATATTTAAGAAGCCCACAGTGTTCTCAGCTACTCATTCGACATTTAGTTAATGCAACAGAGGGTTTCTATTTGACAGTGAGAAGAGAACATTATACAAGTCACCATGTTCTGCAGTTTTCTTGCCAGCCTGCTTTATGCTTATTTAACTTTTTATAATTACCCTCTGCCTGGCTAGATTTCGAAGTACAAAGGGAGAATTCAACTTCGCTATTCCATGCTACCCTTAGGTTTTAAAAAGAAGGATTTTAAAAATGAGTATTAGTCCTAAAGTAAAAAAGGAAAAGTCCCTAAGATGGAATTTAGAGATTAAAAGCCTTTTCCAGGTAACAAGTAATCAAGATTGCTGCTCTTTTACTTCCCAGAGATTGAGCACTTCTATTACTAAGTAGAATGGAATTGTTTTGTCAAACTTAAAGTCCTGTTGAGAAAAACCAGAAAAGATGAGTAAAACACTCAGACACACACACTCACACACACACACACACACACACACATGCACACACTACGTATGTTTAAGGATATCATAGAAATGGAGAACCAAAGAGAAACAGAAGGACTAAAGTTCTGGAGAAGAGAGAACCTCTAGAGATAACAATCTTCATTCTTTTTTTTTCTGAAGGATTTTGTTAATTTTGGGCCTATGCTTGTTTTGTTTAGAGAGCCTCAAACACAAGATTACTTTTTTCTCAAAATATTTGTCAAATTCTAATGGTATCTCTGAGGCTAACAAATCTAAGTTTAAAAACAGAGAGGGGATTTTCCAGAGTCTCTTGATTCTGGGGGTGGGGTGGGGAAAGACTCATAAGGGTCTCAGTTAAAAGCTCTTGCTTTTAAAAGTGCCTTGCTCCAGGAACCAGATTAAATCAGAACTATACTGTCTTACTAAAAGTGCAACACAGCCTTGACTTAGCTTAGTCCCTGACTGGATAAAGGGGATCATTTTCCTCCTGCATCCATAATAACTAGCAGAAGAAATGATTATGGTGAAAGAAAAAATCATCTGGAGCCATCATGTCTGTCATTCAAACAAAAAAATCATTAGGAATGACAAGAAATATGATCATATCACCAAACTCCAAGAGGAAAATTAGACTGTATTACATACTTACAGGTGATTTAGATATTGTAGTTAAGTGACACGGGCTTTCAAATAACTCTATTATGCTAAAAAATAAACAAAAGAAATATAGATAAAAAATTTCACTAGAAAATCAGAATATAGAAAAAGCAAATAAAAATTTCAGAAAAAAATGAAATAAGTACCAATGGATATATTTAACATAGATTAGACACAAAACAAAACAGTATCAAAGAATGATAAGGAAGATTAATAGAATATATATAAAAATAAAACATATAAAAGAAAGAATGGAAGTAGGAATAAGAATGGAGTAGATATTTGGGATACAGTAACAATATCTAACACACATATATTTAGATTTCAGATGTAGAAAGAAAAGAGAAAAAAAGGTAAGTCAGATGGATCAAATAAAAAATAAATATTAAGATGTTATGTGTAAACCCAGTTTTGTCATTAATTACATTGAAGGTAAATGGTTTAAATACTATTATCAGTAAAAACTAAGAAGGTGAGACTGAAACACAAAAATCTGAATATCTGTTGATTACAAGGGCTACACCTTAAATGTAAGGAATGAATGGCTTACAGTAAAAGAAATGAAACACAACAAAGTACTAATCAAAAGAAATCTGGTGTAGCTATACCAATATCAGACAAAATAGTCTTCAAGGTAAGTATCATTACTGGAGACTAAGGGAGACATTTCATAAGTAAAAATGAGTCAGCCCAAAAGGAAGATATTGTGATTTTAAATCTGCATTTTTCCAATAATATAGTTTAAAAATTAAGCAAGCATTAATAGAACTAAAAAGTATGTCAATATCATTAAGAATATAGAATATCTGTATAACTTGACCTAATTGACATATTCAGAACACTATATCTAACAACATCTAATTCATATTCTTTTCAAGTGCACAGTAAATCTTTACTATAATTGATGATGTGTTAGATCAAAGCAAGTTCCAACAAATATCAAAATCTTGAAATTATTTAGAGCATGTTCTCTGTGTAGAGTGTAATTAAGATAGAAATGAATAACAAACAGATAACTAGAAAATACTTAATGGATTGGTGTGTTGACTGATATACTTCTAAATAACTAACAGATGAAGAAACTTTAATAGAAGTTAGAAAACATTTTCTTCTGAAAGATAGTGATAAGTATATCACAAGTTATGGCATTGGCTAAAGCAGTACTCAGAGGAAAATTTAGAGCCTTTCATGCTATATTTAAAAATAATAAAGCTGAAAATCAATGATTTAAGCTTCTTTCTCAAAAAGGTAGAAAATAGAAACAGCAAGCCAAATCCAAATAGAGTAGGAAGAAGGAAACAATAAAGATGAAACCAGAAATTAATGAAATTTTAATGTATAATAGAGTAAATGAACCAAAGCAAAGGTTGATTCCTTGAAAATATTAGTAAAATTTATAAACTCTTAGAAAGATCAATCAAGGGAAAAAAACAGAGAAAACACAAATTACTAATGTCAAGAATGAAATAGGAGATATTACTACAGAGCCACCTGAAATTAAGAAGAAAATATTATATCAACTTCATGGCAATAAATTAAATATTTATAAAAAAGTAAATTCTTCAAAAACACAATTTACCAAAATTGACAGAAGAATTGAAATATCTGAATATTCCTATATTGGCTAAATAAATTGATTCTATTAATAAAAACCTAACCACAAAAACTGAGGTGGTCTCATAAGTAGAGTTTTACAAATATGGAAGAAAGAAATAAGCATGAATACTTCCAATTCTTCTTATAGGAGAGTATAAAATCTTGCTCTCTAAACTGATAGAATCATGAAAAAACAGAAAATTTTAAGACCGTGTCTTTCATTTGTTTAGATAGACAAATCTTTTTAAAAAAGATTTATTTATTTATTTATTTATTTATTTATTTATTTATTTGAGAGAAAGAAGGACAGAGAGGGAGAAGCAGGAGCCTGACATGGGGCTCCATCCCAGGACCCTGAAATCCTGACCTGAGCCAAAGGCAGACACTTAACTGACTGAGCCACATAGGTTTCCCTAGATATACAAATCTTAACCTCAAAATGGTTGAAAGATATAAATGTGAGACAAGATTCCATCAAAATCCTAGAGGAGAACACAGGCAACACCCTTTTTGAACTCAGCCACAGTAACTTCTTGCAAAATACATCCACGAAGGCAAGAGAAACAAAAGCAAAAATGAACTATTGGGACTTCATCAAGATAAGAAGCTTTTGCACAGCAAAGGATACAGTCAACAAAACTCAAAGACAACCTACAGAATGGGAGAAGATATTTGCAAATGACGTATCAGATAAAGGGCTAGTTTCCAAAATCTATAAAGAACTTATTAAACTCAACACCAAAGAAACAAACAATCCAATCATGAAATGGGCAAAAGACATGAAGAGAAATCTCACAGAGGAAGACATGGACATGGCCAACATGCACATGAGAAAATGCTCTGCATCACTGGCCATCAGGGAAATACAAATCAAAACCACAATGAGATACCACCTCACACCAGTGAGAATGGGGAAAATTAACGAGGCAGGAAACCACAAATGTTGGAGAGGATGCGGAGAAAAGGGAACCCTCTTACACTGTTGGTGGGAATGTGAACTGGTGCAGCCACTCTGGAAAACTGTGTGTGGAGGTTCCTCAAAGAGTTAAAAATAGACCTGCCCTACGACCCAGCAATTGCACTGTTGGGGATTTACCCCATAGATTCAGATGCAATGAAACGCCGGGACACCTGTACCCCAATGTTTCTAGCAGCAATGTCCACAATAGCCAAACTGTGGAAGGAGCCTCGGTGTCCATCAAAAGACGAATGGATAAAGAAGATGTGGTTTATGTATACAATGGAATATTACTCAGCCATTAGAAACGACAAATACCCACCATTTGCTTCAACGTGGATGGAACTGGAGGGTATTATGCTGAGTGAAGTAAGTCAATTGGAGAAGGACAAACATATGTTCTCATTCATTTGGGGAATATAAATAATAGTGAAAGGGAATAGAAGGGAAGGGAGAAGAAATGTGTGGGAAATATCAGGAAGGGAGACAGAACATAAAGACTCCTAACTCTGGGAAATGAACTAGGGGTGGTGGAAGGGGAGGAGGGTGGGGGGTGGGGGTGAATGAGTGACGGGCACTGAGGGGGGCACTTGACGGGATGAGCACTGGGTGTTATTCTGTATGTTGGTAAATTGAACACCAATAAAAAATAAATTTATTAAAAAAAACAAATCTTAACCAAAACATTAGGTAATTAAATCTAGCAACATGACAATAGGATGGGGTATCACAGCTTTATTCCAAGAGTGTTTAGCATTCAGCAAAAATAAGAAAAGCATAATTCCTCACATAAAGAGATATTAAAAGTGTATGATAAAATTCAAAAAGTGTATTATAAAATTCTTAACAAGGTAGAAATAGAAAGGAACTTTCTTAAATTGTAAGGATTATCTATAAAAGATGAAAACCACTAGAGCAAAACTTACACTTGTGTTGCAGTAGGGGAAGATGTCCCCTGAGACTAAGAATGAGACATGAAAGTCTACCATAACTATTTTTATTCAAGATTGAATTGAAAGTCTTAGTTGGTACATTAATTGCAAAAACAAACAAAAACTTAATAAATAAATAAATATATAAATAGCCATTTGTTTTGGAAAGGAAGAAATAAAATACCTACATTATTTATAAATGATATGATTTTGTCAAAAGTTTATTTTTATTTATTTATTTTTAAAGATTTTGTTTATTTATTCATGAGAGACAGAGAGAGAGGCAGAGACACAGGCAGAGGGAGAAGCAGGCTCCATGCAGGGAGCCCGACGTGGGACTCCATCCCGGGTTTCCAGAATCACACCCTGGGCAGAAGGCAGGTACTAAACTGCTGAACCACCCAGGCATCCCGATTTTGTCAAAAATTTAAATGAATCAGGCAGCCCGGCTTCAGCGCCGCCTTCAGCCCAGGGCCTGATCCTGGAGACCCGGGATCGAGTCCCACATTGGGCTCCCTGCATGGCGCCTGCTTCTCCCTCTGCCTGTGTCTCTGCTTCTCTCTGTGTGTGTGTGTGTGTGTGTGTCTCTCATGAATAAATAAATAAATAAAATCTTTAAAAAACAAAATTTAAATGAATCTAGAGACAAGCCATTATAATTAATATGTGTATTTAGCAAGATTTCAGGATATAGGAAAACTGATTAAGAATTAAAAAGTGAATTTGGCACAATATCTGGATAAAAGATCATTTGTAACATGGATCTCTATTTTTATATACCAGCAGCAAATAACTAGAAATTGACACTGAAAAGATGATACCATTTTACAACAGTAACAGAAAACATCATGTGTCTCAGAGTAAATTCAGTGTAAGATATAAAATTAAACACATTTTAAATTGAAAAACCACAATTCATTCCTGGTAGAAATTAAAAGCCTAAATAAATGGGGCACTATACCATGGTCATAGATCAGAAAATCCAATATTGTAAAGATGTCAGTTTGTTCTAAATTGAGCCATACATGCAATGTGATTACAATTAAAATCCCTGCATTTTTTTCCCAAGATAATTAACATCAAGTGTTACGTTTCAGGTGTACAATATAGTGATTTAGTAATTCTATACATTAATTAGTGCTCATCATGGTAAGTGTGTTCTTTTTTTTTTTAATTTTTATTTATTTATGATAGTCACACAGAGAGAGAGAGAGGCAGAGACACAGGCAGAGGGAGAAGCGGGCTCCATGCACCGGGAGCCCGACGTGGGATTCGATCCCGGGTCTCCAGGATCGCGCACTGGGCCAAAGGCAGGCGCCAAACCGCTGCGCCACCCAGGGATCCCCGTAAGTGTGTTCTTAATCCTCTTCACTTATTTCACCCATTCCCCCACCTCCGCCACTACCCTCTGGTAACCATCAATTGTTCTCTATATTTAAGAGTCTGTTTTCTTGTTTGTCTCTTATTTTGTTTGTTTTGTTTCTTAAATTCCACATATGAGTGAAATCATGGTATTTGGCTTTCTATCACTGACTTATTTCACTTAGCATTATACCCTCTAGATCTATCTGTGTTGTTGCACATGGCAACTTACTGAATGGGAAAAGATAGTTGCAAAGGACATATCCAATAAAGGGTTAGTATTCAAAATATATAAAGCACTTATACAAGTCAATCCCCCACCCCCAAAATAATCCAATTAAAACATGGGCAGAAGACATGAACAAATATTTCTCCAAAGAAGATAGCCAGATGGCCAAAAGACACATGAAAAGATGCTCAGCATCACTAATCATCAAGGAAATGCAAATCAAAAACACAATGAAATATCACTTCACACCTGTTAGAATGGCTAAAATAAAAAACACAAGAAACAGCAAGTGTTGATAAGGATGCAGAGAAAAAGGAGCCCTCTTGCACTGTTGGTGGGAATGCAAACTGGTACAGCCACTGTGGAAAACAGTATGGAGGTTTCTTAAAAAATTTTAAATAAAACTACCATATGATCCAGTAATTCCACTACTGGGCTTTACCCAAAGAATATGAAGACATGAATTTGAAAAGATATATGCAGCCTATGTTTATTGCAGCATTATTTACAGTAGCCAAATTATGGAAGTGACCCAGTGTTCATTGATAGTTGAAAGAATAAAGAAGAGTGTTATATATACACAATGGAATATTACTCAGCTATAAAAAAGAATGAAATGATGACCAAATTCTAGCACCTTTAATGGAAATTCACAAGCTGATTCTAAAATTTATGTGTAAGTGCAAAGGGCCTATAACAGTCAAAATAATCTTGAAGAAGAACAAAAATGGAGGACCTACTCTTCCAGATTGAAGAGTTATTTTGAAGCTATAGTGATTAAGAGAGTGTGATAGTGAAGTAAGGATAGATAATAGACCAATGGGGACAGAATACAACATTCAAAAACAAACCCAAACATAGCCAATTTTATGAAAAAGATGACATTGTGGTGCAGGGGGAAAAAGGAGAGTATTTTAAAGTAAATGATGCTGGTTAATTGGTATACTCAATTAAAAATTGAGTATAAAAATATACTCCGTATAAAAATATGGATTGCCACTACCTCATACTATATAAAAATAATTCCAGATAAATTTCAATTCTAAATTTACAGGCCAAAAAATATAATTTTAAAATAAATCAGAAGAGAACATCTTCATGACCTTATAATAAGCAAAGATTTCTTAGAAGAAGATCTAATTATAAAAGAAGGGTTTTTGATGTTTGGACTATATTAAAATGAAAAACTATTTAACAAAAGACACCATCAAGAGAGTAAAAAGGCAAGCCAAGTCACAGAATGGAGAAAGATATTTTCAATACATGTAAATACATACATATTTTCAATACAAAGAGCTTGCATCCAGAATGTATAAAGTCCAAATGTATAAACTACAAATCAATAATGAAAAGACAGCATGATTCCATTTATATAGCCTTCAAAAATAGGTGCAACTAAGCTCTGGTGTAAAAACAGGGTAGTTATTACCCTTGGCTGGACTAGTGCTGGACTGGAGCATGAGAGGAGCTTGGACATCCTAGAGTTATATTTCTTTTTCTTTTTAATTTTTTTTAAGAAGTGGGTGGGCAGAGGTAGAGGGAGAATCTTAAGAGGGGAGATTAACAACCCTGAGACTGTGACCTGTGCTGAAATCAAGAGTTGGACACCTAACTGACTGGGCCACCTAGGCACCCCTAGAGTTCTATTTCTTGATCTGAGTACTGGGGACACATATGTATTCATTTTGAGAAAAAGCATTCTGATTTATGGAACTTTAATATGTATGTTAAACTTCAACAAACAACTAAAAACAAAACAAAGCAAACAGTAATGCCCCCAAATACGGATCTGTTACTGTATACCAGAAAACTCTAGAAGAAAGGCAGGGTAACTGTTTATGGGAAGGCATTTCTCCATTCCAAATGCTGTGGTCAATGGCCACCAAATGTTGTAGATCATACAGCAGCAAAAATAGTGGGAGCAAGAATTTATAATGTTTTGTATTTACGCATGTACTCATGAACATTGTAAAATATATGTTTAGCACATGATAGCATCCTATGTACATGCTTTGTATATGATGACCACATGACCACAACTAAATGTATAAAGGATGAAATAAGGATAAAATAAGCAAAAATGTAAAAGTAAAGTTTTCTCCATCAATTGTATAAAATCCCACTTTTTTTACTCCTTTAAAAAGAAAAGAGCATGACAGGCATGTGATTCAATATGTCAGCTATAATTAGGTCATCACTGCTTTTACCCATTTTGTGTCAGAGGCTGGGCCTATATAGGAATAAAAGTATTCAGCTCAGCTATTTTTTTATTTACTCGTGTGTGTATTATTTATGCTATCTTCAATCTGCAGGTTCTTTTAGAGAATCTTTTAAAGCCATTTGTCCATTTTGTGGGGGGTGACTTAGTTCAGACTAAATTATATAAGCCATAAATTCATTTAACCGGGGACATGCTATAAACTGTAAGTCATGAGAGCACTTCAAGATGCCTCTCTGGAAAATGTCCATTCTTTCCTAGGTGCCACATGATACCTAACCAGTCTATCCGCAAACTAAATGCATCTAAACAAATGTGCTCCTTATTTTAGGATGAAGAACGTGAGATAGAAATTCTAATATGTTCTCCCCACTGCCGGTGAATTGTCTTAAGGGCGCCCAGAATACATACACTTCTTGATGGGTATAGGAAGTCCCACAGTTTCCCTCATAAGTGAAGACCAGAAGTCAGTGCAATTACATCTGGGACTAAGAAGATGTGTGTGAGCTCCATGTGAACTTCACTGTGCCCAATCCATAGATTCACAGTGATCAAGGACTACTGGAATGCTTTTACCACCACAGCTCCGCTGGATATAAAGCAAGGTTTCCATGAAAAAAAAAAATTTTCTCTCTAAATTTTCAGAGTAAGAGCAGTGGACTAGAAGTCTCACAGACTGTTGTGGTTCTAATTCTGTCCCTGTTTAATTCTATCTCTATGACAAATCTCTTCTTGGGCATGTCACTTGACCTTATCTCAATCCAGTTTCTTCCATACAAAATGAAGGATTTGTAAAAAGTGAACACAGAGGTTCACTTTTGTGCACCTCTGCACAAATTATGCCTCAAATTGTGCCTCAAATAATGGCCCCCTATAATGTGTATGTTGAAGTTATGCCTCAAATTATGGCCCCCTATAATTTGTATGTTGAGGTTCTAATCCCTAATGCCTCACAATGTGGCTATATTTGAAGAGAGGGCATTTAGAATGGTAAGCAAGTTGAAAGGAGATCATAAGGGTTGGATCTAAGCCAGTAAGATTGATGTCCTTGTAAGAAGAGATTAGGACACAGGTAGAAGACATGGGAAGACTCAGAGAGAAGATGGCCATCTATGAGCTAAAGAGACTGGTCTCAGAAGAAACCAACCTTGTTGACACCTCAATTCCAGATATCTAATTTCTAGAATTGTGAGAAAATAAATCTGTTTTTTAAGGCACTCAGTCTGTGGTACTTTGTTATGGCAGCCCTACCAAATAAATACAATAAGTACATTTTCCCCCCCCAGCATGATGGAGATATAATTGACATGTAACATTGTGAAGGTTAAGGTGCACAATGTAATGATTCAATAACACATATATTGCAAAATGATTACTACTAATAAGGTTAGTTAACACATCCGTTACCTCACATAGTTATAATTGTGTGTGTGTGTGTGTGTGTGTGTGTGTGTGTGTGTGTAGTGAGAGCTTTTAAGATCTACTGTTTTAGCAGCTTTCAAATATACAATGTGGTATTGTAACTGTAGTCACCATGCTGTGAATTACATCCTAAGAACTTACTTGTCTTATACCTGGAAGTCTGTACCCTTTGACCACCTTCACTGATTTCCATCTGATAAGTAAACTTGAACACACACCATCTGCTTATAATTGAACTTAGCTTTCAAACCAACAACTTGAACCTAAGTTATCCCTAGAAGATAATGAAGCATAGAAGTGCCTCGACTTATTATCTGTATCTAGAGATAAATAGGTGAACTTTTAAACTTCCTTGACAAGAACTATACTTCCCTTTCCTACAAACCATAAACTTAGACTTGGTTTACAGATTTTCCTTTACAAATATTATACCTTTAGACAATTAGACAGTGTTCATGAAAAGCCAAGGGAATCCAGGGATGTTGTGGGTCATGACCATGGTGGTTTTGTTGTTATTGTTTAATATTTATGGAGTACCCACAACTATGGGGGAAGATTATACAGTGCTTTCTCGTGTGATGCTCAAGTTTCATCTGATGAAATACTTCTTTATGGGCTCAGTCACCAAAGATTCTCTCAAAGAAACAAGTTACCTTATTTGAATTTATAAAAACCTGATTAGTTTTCATTCCACTTAGGTCCTAGTAACTATTTTCAAATAAAACATCTGGTGTCCAGATAGGATGGCACTAAATCACATTTATACCTGAGAAACTAAAAGAATGTGAAACACCAAATAGGTTGTTTGCTCAAGGAGAATGGACCAATGCAGCTAATTGGACTCCCTCCTTGTCTTTCTGAGAGCCAAGGGCTGTTTTGGGAAGTTAACAAGAGGCATATGTGAGGAAAGATATTAGGTAGTAATGCTAAAACTTTGCATAATCCATTTAACAAATTACTTCTTTTAAACTGGGTATACTGTCAAATGAAGGGAACACACTCAGTCAAATGTTCAAAGAATCTCTTGCTTCTTGTGGAGAAACTGTAGGCAGTGGTACAGTAAGTACCTTCCTTTTCTTTTCTTTTTTTTTTTTAAGATTTTATTTATTTATTCATGAAAGACACACACACACACACACACACACACACACACACAGAGGCAGAGACACAGGCAGAAGGAGACACAGGCTCCATGCAGGGAGCCTGATGTGGGACTTGATCCTGGGACTTCAGGATCATGCCCTGAGCCGAAGGCAGACACTCAATGACTGAGCCACTCAGGGGTCCAGTACCTTCCTTTTCGTGTGGAATGTCTCATCCCTGATTGTGGAGGGAAAGGGACGATCCTTTCCTCTTAACATCATTTTACCCCTTCCTTTTTTTCAGTAGAGGAAAGAATGAACTAGCTTTCCTCGGCATCTGGATATGCTTGATGCCTGCTGAAGGCTGTCACTCCAGTGAGTTTACATATTAGAATTTAGACACCTGAAGAGTGTTCCTGAAAACTTCAGACCCTAGGAATTCATTCATTCATTCACTCAACATCTATCTATGGAGTGCTATTACTTAAGAACACATTGACTAATATGGCCATCTCAGCCCTCAAGGAATTCAGTCTGCAGAGAGAAACAAATCTGTGAAGAGATACATGTCATCACAAAAACAATGGTGGCAATATCCATAGGGGGCTGATCTCAACTTCCTCATGGTCCACAGATACTTGGAATCACTGATGCTTAAAGCTAAATGGAATGTGTTTTTGTGCTTGGTGGGGAGCTATTTGGTCTGGATGACTGATAGAAAGAAGGCAAAGAAAGTTCCTTTAGGGCCATGACCCCATTCAGAATTTCTAAAGTAGTTGGTCATTTCTCAGTATGAGATTTTAAAATTTAACTTGGTAAGTGAAGGCAGTAAAATACCTCACAGTGCTTTTCTTGTCCCTTAAAACTTCTAAACTAATGTGGGTCTGGGACTGCCTTTATCTTGCAGCAGCATGTGTTTTGTACTCAGAAATTCCATTTGACAGCTAGCAACATCAACCTGATCATAATGGCTAAGAGTGATGAAGAGCATATTTTCTCTCACAGAAAGGAAGTTTTGAGGTAATTAGTTCTGAGGAAAGATGAGGGACTAATATCATGATTTCACGGTGTTACCTGGAACCCAGCTGTGGCATCCTTAGCACGGACTTCTATCCTCAAAGTCATTAAATGATTGCCAAAGATTGAGTCATCATGTCCATATTCCAGATGAGAAGGGAGAAAGGCAGAGGGCAGCAGGGATGTTAGAGATGCCTGTCATCTTTTTAAGGATTCTCCCTGGAAAGCACATCCAACAACACCTGCTACCATCTTATTGGCCACAACTCAATCTCCAGGCCACATTTAGCTGCGAAGGAGGGAAGTAATTTTTTTTTAAACCCTAGAATCTTGCTGCCAACAACAAAACTGAAATTTTATATTTAGGAAAAAGGGAGGAATAGCTATTGAATGGGTACCTGGCAGTCCTGGTTACAGACGTCCTGGCTACTCTAGTAATGTCTCTTTCTCTTCATCTTCCTTCTTTCATAGCATAAACTATAGAAACAGAAATGTGTCAAAGGGAGATTTTCCTGTTACTAGAAATTAAGAAGCTATGTAATTCCATTCTGATACTGAATCAAACTTTCTTTTTTATTAAAATAACTATGCAACAGATAAATTATATATTTTAATGTGACTATTTCCCCCTCAAGTATCACCAAATTTAATAATATCCAAATTTTGTCTTTATTCCTTAATTTAGTCAAAGTATATAAATGATTACCTCTCCATTGAACAGAAGTAATTTCATGGACTCTGATTCTTTCAATATTAAAGAATTTTTTATACCAATAAAAAGTTAAAAAAACATATATCTAGGTGTTAAATATAGTGGCTTTCAATAATTTCCAAGGTTCATCTGTGGTCTGAAATTATTACTAAAGGTGAAAATACGGATTTTATATGGAAAGTGTTCATTGATAAGAAATATTAGAACACTTTACCAAGAAGATTATTGCCTCTATTTTATACATATAGAACTGTGGCACCAATTGGTTGAGTGTTTTCTTCAAGGGCAAAGATGTATCAGTGATAGAGCCAAAAGTAAAACTTAGGATTCCTAACTCCTACTTCCATAGTATAATAAATGAAGAACTCAGTAAATTAACATATTGCCTTTAGAGCCTGTAGATTATAAATTAATAAAGTCAATATAAATTAAAATTCAATTGAGATACATGACTGTTGTCTCAGGCATTAGTGCTCTTAGATTATATCAGCAAAAATGACTAAGGTTTTGAAAAGGAGCCACTACTCAGAATTAATAACCATTTGCTCAAAAAACTAAGTAAGTCATTTATTCATTTGCTCATTCTGCAATAGAACATTTTGAGCACACCTAAATGAGGACCAGGCATTATGCCAGTGTTGGATATACATAGGTAGATAAGACCTTTTTTTTTTTGCTCCAGAAGGCACTTTCTGGTTGGCAACACTGATTTGCAAACAGATAATGACAACAGAACTCTGTCAATGATAGAAGATAGGTATGATCAGAATGCTGAGAGACAGAGCATGAGGAAGTAGTAACTCACTTGATATAGCATTTCAGAAGAAATGTCTCAGGAAGGGTGGTCAAAAAAGTTGAACATACCAGAGAGAAGGAGTGGAAAGGGTTTATAGTTATGGGGTAAAAATTGCTGGGACTTTAAGGGACTGATATATATATATATATTTTTCAGAGTTTTGAATTCTTTGAGAATGACAAACAATTCAGGTATATTGGTATACAGCTATCAGCTTTCAGAAACCTGAATTAGAGTACAAGGCTTAGATGGGCAGCAATGGCCTTTCTAGATGGACAGCAATGGCCTTTCTAAAACTTTACTACAGAACAGGTCTTGCTGTCTTAGCGACAGGTATTACTGAACCAGCCTCCTTTTATGGGAGTTGCCTCTATGTGTGAAGGGTAGATGACACTTGTGCTTTCCTCAAAAAGGGGGCAAACTCACCAGCCAGTTAAGTCCTTCCACTTTCCCAGGGGAAATTGAAACAGGGGTCATAGAAGCAAAGGGTGTTGTACTAGTGAAGCTCCCTCCACATGCAAAGGCACAATGAGAAGAAGGGATAAAGTATTCTTTCTGAATACTTATTAATCTAACTGGAGGACACCTGATTGAAAAAATAAGAGATTTCTAGTATGGAAAATGCCAAACATACACAAAAATAGAGCCAGTGGTGTAATTGATCCCAACATACCTATTTAGTTTCAACAATTTTCTGCAGTTTGCCACAGACACACATTTTTATATTTTAGTTATTGGAATAGTCAAAAAGTGGTATCAGATTGAATATACTGACTACTAATGCAAAACATTGAGTACAACAGCCAGTTGGTTTATAGCATACAGACCTATGCCAGCTCATGGAAAGGGCTAAGCTTATTTTTTTGTGTCTTGCCTGTCTCCCAACAGAGAATATTTATGTGCTTCTTTTCCTCTCTTCCATCCCTTTATGCATCTCTACCTCAAGAACTACTCTAAGCTGGCAAAATTTGAAACTGATTATCCTTTAGTAGAAAAAACACTGGTTTGTGGTAGAAGATGTAACAGAGAAACAATGCCAAGGATTTTTTTTTGGCATGAATTAGAAGGAAGCAAACTCATTTACTGTGTTTCATTGATACTAAGGAGTGACGGATTTAGAGTTGGAAGCATTCTTAAAACGCCTCTTTAAAATATTTTAAATGATGGATGTGCTGATTAAGTCCAGCGTATGGGACTGAGACTTCATTCCTATAGAAAGATGCTATTCCATTGATAGACCCAAACCTATTTTGCAGTAACTCTCCTCCATTAGTGTAGTGTTCTATTCTGGAGAGACACAGAACAATTTGACAATCCTATCAAATATTTGCTAGGTCTTTAGCTATTTGAAAACAGTCTACATTTCTCCTCTTACCTTTATCTCCTTTTTTTTCTCTTTTGTTTTGAACAAAAAGTGCTTTCAAATATTTCTATATTAGGATACTCTCCAAAATCATCAGAATGCTAGGTTCCCTATTCTGGGTGCACTCTAGACTGTCAATGTACTGCTTAAAATGTGATGCTTGGAACCAAACACAATTTTTTGTACAAAAGCATATTGAGATTTTTAAAAACATTGTGAGATGAATACATTAATAAGTAAAACAAAATCCATGCCCTCAGCCGTCTAAAGGCAGGATTATCATCTTCGGCCTAAAGTTTGTTTTCCTTTCTTTTCTTTCCATGATTCTTTCCTTTCATTTTCCCTTATATTTAAAAAAATCAATGACAACACAGTTCACATTAAGCTTGTGGCCAAATAAAATGGTAGACATTTCTCATGTAAATTGTTTAAGACAGCAAATCTTTCTGTCTTCTATGTGTGCCCTTGGTCTTTTGGACTTAAATAAAAATTTTACATTTATTATCATTATATTCAACCTGTCTCAGCTATTGAAGTTTCTGAATCTATGCAGAAGAGTAGCTAACATTTTTAGGTTTGTATTTTTTTTTTGTCACATTTGATAGACTTATTCAATCTAAGTCATTAATAAAAATGTTGAATAGGATAGGGACCTGTAATTTTCTTTGAGAAATATTCCTCTAAATGGACATAGTAAAATTAGGTAATGCTTTTTGACAGTAATTTGTTAAAACCTACAAGCTCTAATAGACTTTTTAAGCACTGCAAAAGACAATAGACCTTGCATCACCACTGTGTTTCTTGTTTTTTGACTGGCATCATTTGTCATGTGAAAGTCAAAATTTATTTCTTCAGCACCTCCAATTCTGGCTTTGTGCTTCTGGCCATGAGGGAGTAATAAGGACTGGACTTATCCTCTTACAGTAAATTAGAAAATTATTTACAAAATGTAAAACAATGTTTAAAGGCATCAGACAACAGGTACCACAGGTCCGTGATCTTTTGGAAAAGGGAAACATGATGTAAATTCCATAATACCCCACTTTTGGCTTGGAATCAATTTCTAGACAATAAGCACAAGGAAGGGAAACCCAAACTGAGGCTGGTAGTCTTACTGAGTTCAGGGGATGGTGATCAGAGTATGAGAGGGAGGCAGAGATGACAAAATTGGATGGCAAAGCTTTAGAAAGAGGCACTCAGAACAAGAATTCTAGAAATGTATAAGAGAGTTTCCTTGGGTGTTTACTGAATACCAAGTCATGCACGCATAAAGTATATCACACAAGGCTGAGCAAAGAGTAACCAAGCACTTGTAAGCTCAAAAATACCCGGCAGTTACACAGTAGAAGTAGAGTCAAATCCCTTGAGTAAAGGTGACTCTTGACTAACTCAAGCTTAAAAATTAGACCTGGAAGAGACCCAACTGATCTGAGGTAACATAACCACTGAAACAAACCACTGAAACTCATTAAAGGGACATAACAGTATCCAGTGTTCAGCAATGTGAAAATTAACTACGTCCAGCATCCAGTAAAAAAATTAGATATACCAAAAAGAAAAAAAGGCCTAAAATGATGAGGAAAAACAAAAGAATTGAGAAGAAATGACAGAGAGGATGGTACTAAGAGACAAGAATGTTAAAATTATAAAACTATGTTAAACTTTTTAAAAGAAAACACCAACATGATGAGAAGTAGAAGATACAATAAGACCTAAGTGGAACTTCTATAGACAAAAATTGCAACATCAGAAATGAAAGTTTCATTGAATGAGATTATCAGCAAAATGGATACTGTAGAAGAAAAGTCAGTGAGCTTGAAAACACAGCAATAGAATGTGTCAAGAATGAAGCAAAAGGAGAAACAAACTTAAAAATGAAGAGAGGGCAGCCCGGGTGGCTCAGGGGTTTAGGGCCGCCTGCGGCCCAGGTCGTGATCCCGGGGTCACGGGATGGAGGCCCACGGCAGGCTCCTTGCACGGAGCCTGCTTCTCCCTCTGTCTGTGTCTCTGCCTCTCTTTCTTTCTCTCTGTGTGTCTCATGAATAAATAAATAAAATCTTAAAAAAAAAAAAAAGAAATGAAGAGAGCCTCAGAGACTTGTGGAGCAATATCGAGTGGTTTAATATTTGTGTAATTGGAACCCCCAGAAGAATGGGGGAGGCAATCTGAAAAAATAATGCCTAACTTTTTCCTCCCAAATTTGACAAAAACTATAAAATTGCAGATCAAGGAGTTCAGTAAATACAATGAAGATAAACACACGTACACAAAATATAGCAAAAAAATCTAATCAAATTCCTGAAAATGAATAAAAAACAAAAAAATTTTTAAATTTATTTTTATTGAAGTTCAATTTGCCAACATATAGTATAACATCCAGGGCTCATCCCATCAAAAAAGAGAAATCTTAAAAGAAGTCATAGGAAAATCTAAATATTAAGTACAATGAATAAAACAAAAAAATTTACAGATTTCATGTCAGAAATATACAAGCTTAAAGCAAAGGAATAATATCCTTAAATTGCTGAAACAAAAAGCAAAACCAGAAACCTGTTAATCTAGAATTCTATATCCAGAGAAAATATCTTTAAAAATGAAAGTATAAGGAAAGCCTTTTCAGTTAAACACTGAGAGATTTTATTTCTAGCAGCCCACACTTTAAAAAATGTTAGTGAGAATTCTTCAGGCAGAAAGAAAATATTACCAGATGGAAAGAAAAAGAAGAAAGAGCCTAGAGATGGTAAATATGTTGGTAAAGATAAAAGATGTTTCCCACTCATTTTTATACCTCTTTACAACATAATTGACTCTTTAAAGCAAGAATGACAATGGTAATAATGCTTGGTGGGTTAATAAAATACGTGTAAGTAAAATGCATGAAAACAAGAACATAAAGGACATGAGCAGAGAAACAAAAGTAGACTGTTGTAGTTTTCAAACTGTACATGAAGAAGTGTAATAATTATTTGGAGGTAGACTGGGATATATTAAAATGCATATTATGATGCCTAGAGCAATCACTGGAAAACATTTAAAAAGAAGTACAGCTAATAAGCCACCATTGGAGATGGAATGCATTACTGAAAATCTCCTCAATGCAAACACACCCCAGCCAGTGTCTATGGATGCATTTCATTCTTATTCCAATGGAATCGTTCCTTTCTCATTAACCTTTGGGGATTTGGAGAAATTTCTTTTTTTAAAAAAAAAAATTTTTTTATTGGTGTTCAGTTTACCAACATACAGAATAACACCCAGTGCTCATCCCGTCAAGTGCCCCCCTCAGTGCCCGTCACCCATTCACCCCCACCCCCTGCCCTCCTCCCCTTCCACCACCCCTAGTTCATTTCCCAGAGTTAGGACTCTTTATGTTCTGTTGGAGAAATTTCTTACTTGCTTCTTGCCCACTTCCCCTCTCTGCCAGGGGTCCTTTGGGTACACTTCATCTTAAAGTTGATACCCAGTACTCACTGTTACCTCTTCTATCAGCACTCCATCTAGATTTGTCCTCCCTGCAAGCACAAAAATCCTAGAAATTGTTCATGGTAATCAAAATGTACTATTCTCTTCAAGTTGCCCCCTTAAACTTGAAGAATGTTTATTGTGAATAAATGCATACATGCATGCATGAATGAACTAAATCCTGATTGTGTATTAAGAGACTTGTTACTTTTAAAGAAATATTTTCTCAGACTTTAAGACCCAGCACAAATGTTACCTCTTTTCTCAAACTTTCCCTGGCCCCTACTTCTGGAGGCCATCTTACATTTTTCTGAACTGCTCTTTGCACTTTGTCTCATAGTTATGCATGCACATACCTCACCTCCTTGTTTCACCTTAAATTCCTTGAGGGTAGTGTCTATGGTTAACAATAATAATAATAGCAACAGCTATAATTATTCAACTTTTACTGTGCAAAGCATTCTCCTGAGTCCTTTTCATTTTTTTTTTTTTAAGATTTATTTATTTATTCATGAGAGACACAGATAGAGAGCCAGAGACATAGGCAGAGGGAGAACCAGGCTCCCTACAGAAAGCGCAGTGTGGGACTGGATCCTGGGATCCAGGATCACACCCTGAGCTGAAGGCAGACACTGAATCAATGAGCCACCCAGGCATCCCTCCTGGGTCCCTTTCAAATAGTCAATCCAACGTGATATACGGGTACTATCATCCCGGCTTGGCCGATTAGAACACCAAGGCTTAGTTACTTATCCATGATCCTATAGCTAGTAAGAAGTTATGATGAGGGGATCCCTGGGTAGCTCAGCGGTTTGGCGCCTGCCTTTGGCCCAGGGCGCGATCCTGGAGTCCCGGGATCGAGTCCCACGTCAGGCTCCCGGCATGGAGCCTGCTTATCCCTCTGCCTCTCTGTCTCTCTCTCTCTGTGTCTATCATAAATAAATAAATAAATCTAGAAAAAAAAAAAAAAGGAGTGATCATGAAGTTTGAAGCCAGATTTTTCTATCCCTAATTTTTTTCACTTCATAGTATTTCTGTAGCCCTACGGCTCACACATCTTTGTAAGCCTCATAGTACTTAGAACATAGTAGGCACTTAGTAAATATTTGTTGAACAAATGTTTTCAGTAATGTGTGGGATAAATTTTGACAGGCGACTCTGGCAGATGCAGCCTTGAGCCACAGGAATGCATTTAAAAAAAAAAAAAAGAATAACAAATACTCTTCAGGCCAGGGGTGGAACAGAAGATATTTTCCAATCTTCTCCAATCACACATCTGGGGGCACAGCCTCCTCTACCTAGACCCAATTCTTAGCCTGCTGTTGAGATGGCTGCATACCATCTGTCTTGTAAGTTTAGATCTCTTCAGGAATCCTGGAAGTTCTTGCTTTCTAACTCTTATAAACCTCAGGCAGCATGTTAATTATAGCACACAGATTTGTGCTTTTTGAAATCAGATGTTTTTAAAAATGTGTAAGTTTGGAATAAAAAAAAGGACCCTGAACATCAGGTCATAGAGATTATTCCTAATGTAATATAAATGCAATGTGATATAAATGCAATGTAATGTATCATCATTAGCTGAATGTCAGGGTTGAAAGTAATGAGTCATCCTAAAAAGTCTTTGATTCCACTGAGTACATTTATTTATTCTGCTTAAGAACTCAACTTTGGTATTTAAATGGACACAGTTTATGAATCTATTATTAATGATGCTATTAAACTCTTCAAGCTGACCAGATTCAACTTTCTATTTTGATTTGGTTTCTCTTACTTACACTTTATAAGTATTATGACCATGTTTTTGTTGTTGTTGTTGTTGTTGTTTTGGAACCATCATGGATAAGTTTTTAGCCAACTGCACTGAAAGAATGTCAGGGTTTTCATTTATCTTGAAAAGCAAAATTTCAATTCTTTGTTTCTTCTAAACAGATGATGCTGTTCAGGGATATATTTATTTAGTTTTTCACCATTTTTGACATTCAACCCTTGATTCCCAAACTAGCCAGTGTTTTAAAAGATTTAAAGTATGGGTCATTAATACATTATTATAATATAGTATTTCTATTTTTACTAAAATCACCAAAACTGATAAATACATCACTGCAAGAATCAAAATTTCCTGTTCCAAATGGTCTTCCAGAGTTCTATAACCTGAACTGAAGTCTTCTATGAATAAGAATTATAGGTGATCTTAACAAGACTTCTTTCTCTAATTGGAAAATTTAATTTGATTAAAATGACAATTCTACACATATAGTTATATTTATTTCCATTTGAAGCTATAAATGGTCTAAAAATGTTTTCAGAATGTTAAATGAGGCCATAATGAGTTTCCTATGGTTGAGTAAGGATGCACAAATTAGTATTATAACATTGCAATTAACATCCATCTTGACCGGGTTAAACTTTGCCAAAAATTTCCTTTTTGCTTTTGAACAATGCAAAGATAATTCTGAGGTAAAGTAGGGCTAGGAAAAAATAAAAACGCCACTGGAAACTAGAGAGATTGCATTGCTCAAGGATTTTTTTTCATATTAAGTCACATGCTCTCCCCAGGGAAATAAAATATACGAAAGAATCTCTTTGCATTTTTTGACCCCAAGTGGAAGCAAGGTCAATATTTCCCACATATTATACATTTCTTACAAGTCCTTCATATTTTCCATAGCTATACATGCCTGGACATATTTCTTTGCAGACTTTGTACATGCAGTAGAGTAATTCCAGTTCCCTGCATGTTTGTGTATGTAGCTGTATTGGGTAACATTTTTATTCCTTTTTGATTGTAATTTTGGTTATTACTGGAAATAAACCATAGTCCTTCAAATATAACATCCAACTTATATCAGGCTTCCTTTCACAAGTTTAATAATACATATTCAGTGAAGATGATAAGTGTAAAAAAAAGGACTACAGTATATTGGGTAATTTTATTAAATGTATGGCCAGATTTTACCATAAAGACTACATAATATTTTCTGTCTTTTGTCTAAATCTGGTCTCCCTAGCTAATTTACCTTGGATAAGGCCTCTGTTTTCTCATTTTTAAAAGAAGAAGGTTTAGCTTCATTATTTCTTAGTTATCCCCCACTCCAGATTATGAAATTCATCTTGTTAAAAAGCCACTAACACAAATCTATAGAATATTTAGGCTTTATAAATCCTATTTATTGATTGGCCTTTTGGAATTATGATAATAGAGAATTGAAATGGTTTTCAATGGTCCCTTTAAGGATGTTGTCTTAATATAGGTTTCCAACATACTTTTATTATTGATCTAGTGCTTTTATCATGCGAGTTTGCTAACATAAGAAATATTTATAAGAGTGATTTGTGACATACAGAGTGGCCACAAAGTCCCTATGTTTCAGATTGTGCCCTCTACTAATAAATAATAATTAAGCTATCAGAGATGGATTTAATATTCTAAGCACTTACATATAAGGAAACTATTATTTGATTTTGCCCACGCTGAGTGCCAGAATTCTGATATTAATTATCAGGTAGAGTTGGTCACTATGGTCTAGACATCTATATTTCTGCAGCCAATTCATTTAGTGGGATAATGAAAAATTGTTAATAATGAGAACAGAATGATAATATTTTGATTTTGGAATTATACAGCATATTGCAAAGCACTTTTCAGAGACAAATTTTCATTTAATCTTCACAGCTATTCAGTGACATTTAGGTGTACTGTATCAATATAGCATCTCCTTAGGCTAGAATGAGTTCTCAGATCAGAGCAACATGATATCCTTTACTTGCTTATTTTGTGTCTTCCAAGAATTTAGTGAATCCTCATAATTTTATAAAGACTATTTTAATATAACCAACACTAAGTTATGCTATGGTGAAATGAATAATAATTATAATAACTCCTTATGTGTATATACTGTTTGATAACTTATGAAAGAATTTTCAGATATTTCATTATGCTTTTGCAATATACTTGCTACTTTATTTCATTTTTATAATATCTGTGTTGAAAATTAACATGAATAAAGAAATCCATGGATGATCAAAATGATTTTAATAGAAATTTCAACCATTTCTCTGAAAAAGTTGATAAAAGAATAATGAATGATCAGATTGTGGTATTTTGATTAGTTTAAAACACCTTGAATGGTGATGAGCGCCAAGGTGAGTGAAACATTTGTCCAAATCCTCAAATTCCTTGGTGTCTTGTATTCCAAGTTTCTTCCACATAGAGTTTACTTTGCACATAGCACTGTACTTCTTCCAATCAGCCAGAGTGGTCATATTGATGTACCAGACCCAGGAGGCCTGGGTTCTTCCCTGACTCCTGGGGATGTAGAAAGGGAGTGCACTATCTGTTAACTTTTCCATGACAGAGAAGTTAACAAATATTCTTGGAACGGCTGGATCATAGCTTCAAGAGTTGAGGAAGAGATCTTAGGAGCTGACTAGTTCCAGACACAATCCTACACCATCTCTGATAATTATATTTGAGAGAAGCTCAGTTCATCTCAAGGGAGCCAATTATTTTACTGGGCAGTACTACTTGCTAAACCAACCTGAATCCATTTCCCTTTAATTTAATTGCAGGTATTAGCTCTTCCCGTTGAAGTAGCGCCGCTGGTCAGTTTTATGTTCATATGATCGCTTTTCAAATATTTAAACATTGTTATTGGGTCTTCCCTTTCTGAGAATGGAAATCTCCAACTTCTTTGGGTCTTCCCCTAAGTTGATTTTTAGTTCTTTATCCTAATCAGCCTTCTCTGGATGTTCTGTACCTTGGGAATGTCCTTCTAGAATGTTAATTCAGCTGTGGTCTGACCGATGAAGTAAACAGTGCCACCATAACATCCCATAATTGGGTTATAATATTTCTATTAAGGCAACCTAAAATTGAATTAGTTCTTCCAGTTTCTGTAACACATTGTTGGTTCATAATGAGCTTATTGTCTAACACAACCTCTAAATCTTTTTCACATGAACCATTTGTTGACAAATGTGGTCTATCTTCATCTTTAATTTATGAAATTGATTGTTTTAAATCAAGTTCAGGACTTTTTAATTTATTATTTAATCTTAGTTTTTTAACCATTATCTTAGCCTATTGTTTTTTTGGTGTACTATTTTGCTATGTTTGGCCGGCATAGAATCCCTTTGGAGAACAAATTCCTCCCTATTCTTGTCCGTGGGCCCTAGGTGGATGTGTCTCCCCAAGCTTGGACAATCAAAACATTGAATCGCTGTGGTTGGTTCAGTGATGGGCACATGTCCCACGTTAAGGTAATAAGTCTCACACTTAGGACTTTCTGTGGAACTCTTAGGCAAGAGGAACATTCTTTCCATTATGGTTGCTGAGCTGATGGAACATAAACCTGGGGATGCTAATGCTCCAGTTGACCTCATTTGGGAGGACCTGCCTGAAAATGAAGCAAACAAAGAGGAAAGCAGAGCCAAGAGTAGAGTCTGAAGCTTGATTCCATTATTTGAGCAACTGCATCCAATTATGCCTGAAGTGATTTACCCCCTGGGTAATTTGTTTTGTGAAGTTAATTTAAACTGGGCTTCTGTCCCTTGCAGTCAAGAGTCTTAACAAATGTATGGGCTTTCATTAACTTGCCCAGCTTTGTGTCTTCCCTAATTTGAATAAATAAATATGCTTTCTATGTCTTAACTTTGGTTACTAATAAAAAAAAGTTGAGGAGGATGGGATTTATTTTCCATGTTACCAGTTAATATTTTTTGAAGTTTTGATTGTTCGAATAACCCTGAACTAAGTTTTATCCTTTACTGTCCACATTTTATTTTATTTTATTTTTTGTCTAAGGGAAGATTAAGGTTTTTTCAAGTGCTTTGCTAAAATCCAGAGATTTTATGCCTTTGACATATTTATAATCTATTCTCTGAGTCACTCTGTTAATAAGAGTTAAAATCAGTTTGGTTTAGTACATTCTTGGTGATCCCCTCTTGGTTCTAGTAAGACCATATTCTTTTCTCAAAGTTTACAAACCATAAATTTATTAATTCAGGTTAGATTTCCCCAAGATTCATTTACCATCCAGTGAATCCATTTTTTCACCCCTCTTGTAGCAAATTGCACATTTTTCATCCTCAACCTGTTAGCTTTTCTCCTATTTTTAAATAGGCTAAGTGGTGATGGCTGAGTGTTCTCTGAACACCCTGGATGGAATTCTCAGGACCTGGAGACCTGAACTTTTTAATTATCTAAGCTTTTATGTTCCTTTTAATAACTATTATTCTGCTTTTTCCAGATTGAATATTACATTCTTCTATGGAAAAGAGTAGCAACTTGGTACTTCCTGGCTCTGCCCTTCTGCTGAAGTGTTAACCTTATGCCACCTTCCCAACTGTCACCTTTCCTTTGCTCCTTCCTCTAGGTGCAAACCCAGCTAAGAAAATCTATTGTTGCTTATCTAGAGAGATTTATTTTGCAACCTCATCCCACCCTAAGGTGTAGCCTCCCTTGTTACCATTGAACACTTTAATAGTTCACCTTGATCAAGAGCCTCGTCAGTTATTTCTTTTGATAATACTCTTCAAAATTTTATTTCAGAATTTTCTGTATAGGTGTGCTAACTTTTTTTTTAGGTGTCTACATACATTTTTATTTGCCATTAGCATCATTTATGATAGTATGGTGAGATTTCATTTTTTTTATTCCTTTTTTTTAATTAATTTTTATTGGTGTTCAATTTACCAACATACAGAAACACACAGTGCTCATCCCGTCAAGTGTCCGACTCAGTGCCAGTCACCCATTCCCCTCCAACACCCGCCCTCCTCCCCTTCCACCACCCCTAGTTCGTTTCCCCGAGTTAGGAGTCTTTATGTTCTGTCTCCCTTCCTGATATTTCCCAACATTTCTTTTCCCTTCCTTTATATTCCCTTTCACTATTATTTATATTCCCCAAATGAATGAGAACATACACTGTTTGTCCTTCTCCGATTGACTTATTTCACTCAGCATAATACCCTCCAGTTCCATCCACGTTGAAGCAAATGGTGGGTATTTGTCGTTTCTAATGGCTGAGTAATATTCCATTGTATACATAGACCACATCTTCTTTATCCATTCATCTTTCGATGGACACCGAGGCTCCTTCCACAGTTTGGCTATTGTGGCCATTGCTGCTAGAAACATCGGGGTGCAGGTGTCCCGACGTTTCATTGCATCTGAATCTTTGGGGTAAATCTCCAACAGTGCAATTGCTGGGTCGTAGGGCAGGTCTATTTTTAACTCTTTGAGGAACCTCCACACACAGTTTTCCAGAGTGGCTGCACCAGTTCACATTCCCACCAACAGTGTAAGAGGGTTCCCTTTCCTCCGCATCCTCTCCAACATTTGTGGTTTCCTGCCTTGTTAATTTTCCCCATTCTCACTGGTGTGAGGTGGGATCTCATTGTGGTTTTGATTTGTATTTCCCTGATGGCAAGTGATGCAGAGCATTTTCTCATGTGCATGTTGGCCATGTCCATGTCTTCCTCTGTGAGATTTCTCTTCATGTCTTTTGCCCATTTCATGATTGGAATGTTTGTTTCTTTGGTGTTGAGTTTAATAAGTTCTTTATAGATTTTGGAAACTAGCCCTTTATCTGATATGTCATTTGCAAATATCTTCTCCCATTCTGTAGGTTGTCTTTTAGTTTTGTTGACTGTTTGTTTTGCTGTGCAAAAGCTTCTTATCTTGATGAAGTCCCAATAGTTCATTTTTGCTTTTGTTTCTTTTGCCTTTGTGGATGTATCTTGCAAGAAGTTACTGTGGCCGAGTTCAAAAAGGGTGTTGCCTGTGTTCTCTTCTATGATTTTGATGGACTCTTGTCTCACATTTAGATCTCTCATCCATTTTGAGTTTATCTTTGTGTATGGTGAAAGAGAGTGGTCCAGTTTCATTCTTCTGCATGTGGATGTCCAATTTTCCCAACACCATTTATTGAAGAGACTGTCTTTCTTCCAAAGGATAGTCTTTCCTCCTTTATCGAATATTAGATGACCGTACATTTCAGGGTCCACTTCTGGGTTCTCTATTCTGTTCCATTGATCTATGTGTCTGTTTTTGTGCCAGTACCACACTGTCTTGATGACCACAGCTTTGTAGTACAACCTGAAATCTGGCATTGTGATGCCCCCAGATATGGTTTTCTTTTTTAAAATTCCCCTGGCTATTCGGGGTCTTTTCTGATTCCACACAAATCTTAAAATAATTTGTTCTAACTCTCTGAAGAAAGTCCATGGTATTTTGATAGGGATTGCATTAAACGTGTAAATTGCCCTGGGTAACATTGACATTTTTACAATATTAATTCTGCCAATCCATGAGCATGGAATATTTTTCCATCTCTTTGTGTCTTCCTCAATTTCTTTCAGAAGTGTTCTGTAGTTTTTAGGGTATAGATCTTTTACCTCTTTGGTTAGGTTTATTCCTAGGTATCTTATGCTTTTGGGTGCAATTGTAAATGGGATTGACTCCTTAATTTCTCTTTCTTCAGTCTCATTGTTAGTGTATAGAAATGCCATTGATTTCTGGGCATTGATTCTGTGTCCTGCCACGCTACCAAATTGCTGTATGAGTTCTAGCAATCTTGAGGTGGAGGCTTTTGGGTTTTCTATGTAGAGTATCATGTCATTGGCCAAGAGGGAGAGTTTGACTTCTTCTTTGCCAATTTGAATGCCTTTAATGTCTTTTTGTTGTCTGATTGCTGAGGCGAGGACTTCTAGAACTATGTTGAACAGCAGTGGTGAGAATGGACATCCCTGTCTTGTTCCTGATCTTAGGGGAAAGGCTCCCAGTGCTTCCCCATTGAGAATGATATTTGCTGTGGGCTTTTCGTAAATGGCTTTTAAGATGTCAAGGAAAGTTCCCTCTATCCCAACACTCTGAAGGGTTTTGATCAGGAATGGATGCTGTATTTTGTCAAATGCTTTCTCTGCTTCTAATGAGAGTATCATACGGTTCTTGGTTTTTCTCTTGCTGATATGATGAATCACATTGATGATTTTACGAGTGTTGAACCAGCCTTGTGTCCCGGGGATAAATCCTACTTGGTCATGGTGAATAATTTTCTTAATGTGTTGTTGGATCCTATTGGCTAGTATCTTGTTGAGAATTTTTGCATCCATGTTCATCAGGGATATTGGTCTGTAATTCTCCTTTTTGGTGGGGTCTTTGTCTGGTTTCGGAATTAAGGTGATGCTGGCCTCATAGAACGAATTTGGAAGTACTCCATCTCTTTCTATCTTTCCAAACAGCTTTAGTAGAATAGGTATGATTTCTTCTTTAAACGTTTGATAGAATTCCCCTTGGAAGCCATCTGGCCCTGGACTCTTGTGTCTTGGGAGGTTTTTGATGACTGCTTCAATTTCCTCCCTGGTTATTGGCCTGTTCAGGTTTTCTATTTCTTCCTGCTCCAGTTTTGGTAGTTTGTGGCTTTCCAGGAATGCGTCCATTTCTTCTAGATTGCCTAATTTATTGGCGTACAGCTGTTCATAATATGTTTTTAAAATCGTTTGCAAAAAAAAAAAAATCGTTTGCATTTCCTTGGTGTTGGTAGTGATCTCTCCTTTCTCATTCATGATTTTATTAATTTGAGTCTTCTCTCTCTTCTTTTTAATAAGGTTGGCTAATGGTTTATCTATCTTATTAATTCTTTCAAAGAACCAACTCCTGGTTCTGTTGATCTGTTCCACAGTTCTTTTGGTCTCGATTTCATTTAGTTCTGCTCGAATTTTAATTAACTGTCTTCTTCTGCTGGGGGTGGGGTCCATTTGTTGCTTTTTCTCTAGTTCCTTTATGTGTAAGGTGAGCTTTTGAATTTGAGTTCTTTCCAGTTTTTGAATGGATGCTTGTATTGCGATGTATTTCCCCCTCAGGACTGCTTTTGCTGCATCCCAAAGATTTTGAACGGTTGTATCTTCATTCTCATTAGTTTCCATGAATCTTTTTAATTCTTCCTTAATTTCCTGGTTGACCTTTTCATCTTTTAGCAGGATGGTCCTTAACCTCCACGTGTTTGTGGTCCTTCCAAACTTCTTGTTGTGATTAAGTTCTAATTTCAAGGCATTATGGTCTGAGAATATACAGGGGACTATCCCGATCTTTTGGTATCGGTTCAGACCCGATTTGTGACCCAGTATGTGGTCTATTCTGGAGAAAGTTCCATGTGCACTTGAGAAGAATGTGTATTCAGTTGAGTTTGGATGTAAAGTTCTGTAGATATCTGTGAAATCCATCTGGTCCAGTGTATCATTTAAAGCTCTCGTTTCTTTGGAGATGTTGTGCTTAGAAGACCTATCTAGTATAGAGAGAGCTAGATTGAAGTCACCAAGTATAAGTGTATTATTATCAAATATTTCTTCAGTTTGGTTATTAATTGGTTTAAATATTTGGCAGCTCCCACATTCGGGGCATATATATTGAGGATTGTTAAGTCCTCTTGTTGGATAGATCCTTTGAATATGAGATAGTGTCCCTCTTCATCTCTCACTATAGTCTTCGGGGTAAATTTTAATTTATCTGATATAAGGATGGCTACCCCTGCTTTCTTTTGAGGACCATTTGAATGGTAAATGGTTCTCCAACCTTTTATTTTCAGGTTGTAGGTGTCCTTCTGTCTAAAATGAGTCTCTTGTAGACAGCAAATAGATGGGTCCTGCTTTTTTATCCAGTCTGACACCCTGTGCCTTTTGATGGGGTCATTAAGCCCGTTCACGTTCAGAGTTACTATTGACAGATATGAGTTTAGTGTCATCATATCTATTCAGTCCTTGTTTTTGTGGATTGTTCCACTGAACTTCTTCTTAAAGGGGAATTTTAAGAGTCCCCCTTAAAATTTCTTGCAGAGCTGGTTTGGAGGTTACATATTCTTTCAGTTCCTGCCTGTCTAGGAAGCTCTTTATCTCTCCTTCCATTTTGAATGAGAGCCTTGCTGGATAAAGTATTCTTGGTTGCATGTTCTTCTCATTCAGGACCCTGAATATATCCTGCCAGCCCTTTCTGGCCTGCCAGGTCTCTGTGGAGAGGTCTGCTGTTACCCTAATATTCCTCCCCATAAAAGTCAGGGACTTTTTTTCTCTTGCTGCTTTAAGGATCTTCTCCTTATCTTTGGAATTTGCAAGCTTCACTATTACATGTCGAGGTGTTGAACGGTTTTTGTTGATTTTAGGGGGGGATCTCTCTATTTCCTGGATATGAATGCCTGTTTCCCTTCCCAGATTCGGAAAGTTTTCAGCTAGGATTTGTTCAAATACATATTCTGGCCCTCTGTCCCTTTCGGCGCCCTCGGGAACCCCAATTAAATGTAGGTTTTTCTTCCTCAGGCTGTCATTTATTTCCCTTAATCTATCCTCATGGTCTTTTAATTGCCTGTCTCTTTTTTCCTCAGTTTCCCTCTTTGCCATCAACTTGTCTTCTATGTCACTCACTCGTTCTTCCACCTCGTTAAGCCTCGTCGTTAGGACTTCTAGCTTGGATTGCATCTCATTTAATTGATTTTAATTTCTGCCTGATTGGATCTAAATTCTGCAGTCATGAAGTCTCTTGAGTCCTTTATAGTTTTTTTCTAGAGCCACCAGTAGCTGTATAATAGTGCTTCTGAATTGGCTTTCTGACATTGAATTGTAATCCAGATTTTGTAACTCTGTGGGAGAGAGGGCTGTTTCTGATTCTTTTTTTTGAGGTGAGGTTTTCCTTCTAGTCATTTTGCTCAGTGCAGAGTGGCCAAAAACAAGTTGTATTGGGAAAAGGAGAAAAAGAGAGAGAAGGAAAGAAAAGAGAAAAAGAAAAAAAGAGAAAGAAGAAAAAAAGGGGGAAAAGAGAAGAAAAAGAGAAAGAAAAAGAAAGAAAGGAGAAAAAAAAGGGGGTGGGGTGGGGGAAGCAATCAGAAATCAAAAAGAAAGAAAGAAAAAACACACACACACACACACACACAAAAACACGTGGGAGTATCTTCTGATTCTGTATACTTTAAATCCCTTGACTTCCTCTGGAACTTGTCCTTCTAGCTGGTCTTCTGGGGGAGGGGCCTGCTGTGCTGATTCTCAGGTGTTAGCACTTGGGGGAGCTGCTCTGCCCCTGCCTGGTGCAGGGCTCAGTGGGGGGTGTTCACCCCGTGAGGCCCCTGGAGGAACAACCGCAGTGGTGGCGGCAGCTCTGGAGCCCTGGAGTCAGCTCCTGCAGTAACTCCGGGGCTCTCTGTCTGCAGGGCCTGGAGGCTCTGGGGCAGGGCCGCTGATCTGCTCAGCTCCAGGCAGGAGCGTCCTTGCTGTCCTGGGCCCTCCCGGCCTCTGCCTGTCCTGGGGGGAGGCGGGATCCTGGGCTGTGTCCCGGCGCCCTGTGCTCCGGAGCCTGCGCTGTTGGATTTGCGCTCCCGCCCTGCAGCCCCTCCGCGGAGCCGCCGCCCGAGCCCCTCCGAGCTGCTCCGGGTCCCACCGCGCGCTGCAGCCCTTAGGGAGCTCGGCGCATCTCCCCGGGTGCAGTTCCTCTGTTACTGTCCCAGGGAGCCCGAGGGCATCCCCGCCTTTCTGGGGATCCTGCTCCAACTCCCTGCGAGCCCCTTTCCGCCCTGGAAGGTTGGCGCAGCTCCTGCTCCTCCGGGACGGGGCTCTCCTGTCCTGGGGACACTCGCCCCGGCCTCAGCCCGGCTCCTCTCGGGGCCCCTCCCCCTTGGAAGCCTTTTGTTTCTTTATTCCTTTTTCCCCGTCTTCCTACCTTGATAGAAGCGCGAACTCTTCTCACTGTAGCGTTCCAGCTGGTCTCTCTTTAAATCTCAGGCCGAATTCGTAGATTTTCAGGATGATTTGAAGGTTTTCTAGGTAATTTGTTGGGGACAGGTGATTTGGAGACCCTACTCTTCTGCCATCTTGCTCCTCCCCTCAAGATTTCATTTTTAAAATAAGTATAAGCTTTCACTTCTGAGCACCACAGTAGCTATAGTGGAATTAATGAGGTTAAAAAATGGAAAGGCATGAGATAACTAAGTAGCCTCAAGAGTCAACTGAACTTATCTGGTAGCATTTTTACAGTCATTCATGCAAATCCTACCTATTAAGCACCCACTATGTGCTTCCTCAGACTAATACAGATTTGAATTAGTCCCAAATTAGGTACAATAAATACATCCCGATATCTTAATGCTTTAGTAAAGTTGAACGAGTATGCTCTAACTTCCATATATTTTTTAGCAGTTTCATTCATTTTGTAAATCTTCACTAGATCTATTAAACTTGTTCCTACTTGAATTGATTCGAGTGTGCAATTAGGATATTTTTGCTACATATGTAAAGTTGGATTATTGAATGGCTTTCAAAACTTGAATGACCAGGCTGTGTCCAAATCTGGCTTCTATTCACCCACTAGGTGGCCTCTAATCAGATCATGATGTAATCAGGGCTACCTCTCTGGAAGAAACTTTAACCCATCTCTCTTGTTTAATTCCCTCATTCTGAGGATCAGCAAACTGAAGATCTGAGGAGTTGTATAATTTGTCCAAGAATGTACAAGTATGTGAGCAAATGACTAGAGGGGTTAGTATTTCCCCACTGTGTGGCAGGAATGATCAAGCCTCCCACAGGCTGTAATATAGAATATCACAATTTTTTCAATGTCTACATTATAATAATTGAGCGCCCGTCCTTTCGGAGTTCACTTCCTTTAGTGGGCTCATCCCTTCTTACATTTGGGGACTCCCGAGGAGATGCTAACATTCTCCTCCTCAGTCTGTCATTGCTGTTGTATGCTGTCATATATGTCGCTCTGGGCCAGTGATCCCCTGCAGCCTCCTGCTTCTGCTCCAGCCAGATCACAGTTAGGCCCAATGTGGGTTACCCCTTGCCCTCTCAGGATCTCCCTCCTTCCTGAGGCTAACCCTTGCTCCCTGGTAGTGCTCTGTTAGGTATGGGTCTAGTCTTTCCCTTTAAACTTCCCACTGTGAAGTTGAGACCATACTGTAATATTTCACAAGATTCTTACAGAAGGCTGATGATGAAAAAGAAATTATAATGTAGAGAAATTTAAAACCTGGGGTAAGACCCCTCCTAGGATACATGAGTCTAAATCCCACTATATACATTTCTTACTGGAGGAGTCTTTACCCTGGCCTTGTCTTATGTCCTATTAGGAGTGATTTTTTACCCTCTTCTTTCTAGAATTCAAGTTCCCAAATTTCTCAAGTCCCTCATAGAGAAAAGGACATTCCCCTCTTTTAAGGTGGTACCCTCCCATATTCCTATATGTGAAACCATACGATGGTAATGTCTGCTTCCCTCAGGGAAACCTGCAGAATGGTCTTCCCCAATAGCCCTGGAATATAATAGTCTAATATAAGTCTCAGATGACTGAAGGTGGTACAGCAAGTGGCAGTGTATGCTGGACAGTATCAGCTCCAAGTGCTTGCCATTTTTAAATAGATTTTTAGAGCCTTTATCCTTAAGGGTTTAAAAAATCGTAAAGTCCTACCTCTGTCAATGTTACCTTATTAGATTAAATATTTCTAACTATAATAACAGCAAAACAGAGGGCAACCAGTAATACAGAGAAATGCTGATTTGGTAAGAATATTCTTTAGATAAAATTATAAATAAAGGGATAGAATATTAAAAAATATAGACACATTTTACACTGTTAAATGTGTATAGTCTATGATTGATACCAATAATGTTAGGTGCTTATTATTGTGTTCCTACTGGGTGCTAGTTTTGTGCTAATACATATAACATATAACACAAAATTCCTTTATAATGTAGGGATTAATAGCTCTGCTTCAAAGATGAGGAGGTTAAAGTTCAGAGATGCTAAGTGATTTGTGCAAGGTCACATAGCCATTAAATGGTGGGCCAGGATTTGAAAATAGATCTCTTTGGACCACAGCTCAGGCAATTTCTATATCATCATTACACTGACAATCTAATTATCATGACAATCAGGCAGGAATGTAATAAAATGGAAGAATTTTTTATATTGATTACATGTAGAAATTATAATATTCTGGGCATATAGATTAATATTATTAAAATTAATTCCAGCCATGTGTTTTCATCATTTTAAAAAAGATTTTATTTATTTAGAGTGAGAGACAGCAAACCAGCATGAGTGGAGGGAGGGGCAGAGGCAGAGGGAGAGAGAGAATCTCAAGTGGGCTCCATGCTCAGAGAGGAGCCCAATGAGGCGCCCCATCTCACAACCCTGAAGTCACAACCTGAGCTAAAATCAGGATTTGGGTGCTTAACTGACTGAGCCACTGAGATATCCCTCATCATTTTTAATATGACATCTAGAAAACTTAAAATTGCACTATTGATTAACATCACATTCTTATTGAACAACACTGATCTAGAGACTTTACCTTGCTGAAGCTTATGCAGTGATGTAACAGTGTTTTTCTTTTTTCAATTAACAACTTTTAGGGACAATTCTGGATGAATATAACAATGTACCTAAAATTGTATGACCTTATTTTAAAAGCAAGATCTCTTTGTTTTAGGACTTGAATTTTTATACTTATAGGCTTGTATTCACCCTGTCTGTTGCAGCTGTCTTGGTGTCTGGTGTCTTGGCTGTCTTGGTGAAGGAAGTTTCCTGGTAAATGGGAAATTATGATATACACTGTTAAAGCCAATGTCACCCCCCATTGTTTTAGAGTGAACACTGGGTTCCAGCAAGTGCATGGCCAGAATGATTGCTGAAATCTGGAGGATTGGAGAGGGGAGTGTTCATCTGATTTGCTTTGCCTTCTACTAGCTGACTTTCCCTAAATTAAGAAAGGAGAGGGCCCTTGGATGTTGGCATATAGACTACTTTAAGCATAGTACTTTTTTTTTTTTTTAAATATGTAACCATTTTATTGCCAGGCATCTGAGAAATGTCTGGGGCCTTTGGCAGGTGACTGGAAGCAGGAAAGTTTAAAGTTTCTTGTACATTTCAGAGGGCAGAGGCTGTCAACCATGACTGCACACAAGAACGAACCTTTGCAAGACACAGTAGCTTCACGTCCACCACTAACCACTTCTCAGCTCCATGGACCATGGCAATCATCACCATTGGCTTTCTACCTAGAGCCTGAAAGAACACTATAGTTTTCATTATTTCAAGATAAGCTGAAGAGACTTTATTTTGCTGAGATGCCCTTGACTCCGAGAAGAGTAGAAAGAACTGGGATGCCATGCAGATTTGGCTTAAATCAACCTTTCTGGAGTGACCAAAGCCGCTCAAGAAGCAGGTTCCGAATATTAGTTGAGAACCGTGGTTAAGAAAGATAACCCTATCCGACACTTCCCACTTTCCCAGGTCTAGGGAAGACATGCATGGGTCTGAACCTTAGGAGCATTTTCTTGACTTCAGATTAAGTTAGCATTTATTTGACCAAGAGTTACAGACCCCTGCTCAGAAGCCCAACACCTCAACCAGGACTGGCCTTTGTCAGCAGTGACATTCCAAGGAGGAGGTTGGTAGCCCACACAGCTTGTCATAGTCCACTGAGTAAAGGTTCAAAGAATATCTCCCATTTCTTTTCTTTTCTTTTCTTTTCTTTTCTTCTTTTCTTTTCTTTTCTTTCTTTTTTCTTTTCTTTCTTTTTTCTTTTCTTTTCTCTTCTCTTTTCTTTCTTTTCTTTCTTTCTTTCTTTCTTTCTTTCTTTCTTTCTTTCTTTCTTTCTTTCTTTCTTTCTTTCTTTTTCTTTTTTTTTTTTCTCACACCCTGGCCTGCAAAATCTTGCACAGCTTTTTCTTGTTCCAGTAGCTGCTCAAGCGTGTAATAAGTTGAGTTCCAATGAATTGGAACCTCCTGTTTTAGGTGATGTTTCAGCAAGTTGCTTTTCAGCTGGAGCTGGGTCAGGAATATTTTTTACCTCAAACATTGACAGAATGGCTGAAGTGTTCAGATTTTCTGTGTCATCACTAAGATATTTGTAAGTATACCTGTTATGATGCAGAAAATCGGTTTTGAGGATGTTTAAGGAGCAAGAGCAGCACAGCATAAAACAGTAATCTTGCACAGTGCAAGCTGCTTTCTGTGAACTTGCTGAGGGGTGGAAACGGAAGAGAAGGATATGAGAACGTGAGGGAAGCCACACAGCAGGGCTCCCATTTCCTCTCTGTGCTAAGGGTTACCTGTGAATTCTAATGAAGGTCTCTTTCTCTGGCCGGTAAAAGTGCCTACAGTAATATCATGGGTTACTGGCAGAAATGAATTCCAACCCACCTACAAGAGGTTTTGTTTTCCTTACAGATGTTTCTGTACTGATCACCTTAGTCCATTTGGGTGGCTATCACAATATTCTGGAGAGTGGGGGGCTTATTAACCACAGAAATCTGTTTACAGTTCCAGAGGCTGGGAAGTCTAAGGTCAAGGCCCTGGCAGATAATCTTGTGAGAACTTGCTTCCTGGTCCATAGATGGCCCCACTCTCACTGTGTCCTCATGTGGTCCAAAGGGAAGAGGGAGCTCTCTGGAGCCTCTTTTATAACGGCGCTAATCTTATTCATGAAGGCTTCACCGTCATGAACTATCTCCTCCCAAAGGACCTCTCTCCAAATACCATCACCTTAGAGAGTAGGAGTTCAACATATGAATTTGGGGAGAACACAGACATTCAGACCACAGAACAGACTATTGCATCTTTCGTTTTGTTGATACAATTTATTCAAGCTACTACCTATTCAAAAAGTATTCACCAGACTCAAGGGGGGTTATTTATCACTTTGACAAGGGCAGTATGTTACATCTAATCTGCTCATTGATTTTTTTCTAAAAAAAAATAATGTTTTGGTGAAGGCATTCAGAGGACCTTTACACTATGGCTACGCAGTCTATATACAAAGATTTGGAGATGATTGGAGCTGGGAGTCCTGAGGCACTGGTTTGGGTAGAGAGTGTGGGGCACAGAGAGTGAAACAGGAATGGAGAGAAAAGGGCTAGAGGGGACACGGGCAATCCAAGTGTGAAAGCCAGAGCGAGGACTGGAGAACAGCATATATCCAGGAGAGGTCATAAAAAAGGATTAGAGGAGGAGATAATAAAAGAGGAAGAGAAAAAAATGGAGGAAAACTAATAAGCAGAAATGATGAAAGGGCAAATAAAGCAAGCACGTGGTCAGGCACTAGACTCTCTATCTGTTGACTGGATTTTTCTATCTTGCAAAGAAGTCTTCTTATGTTCTCTGCCTCTCAGCTGTAGGATTTGAACCTGGACCACACGACCAGGTCTTGGCTCCTCTGAAGCCACCTGGCATGTTCCTGGAGAACTTTGTATGCATTCATGAAACTGTGTTCCTAATTTTGGATTTTTATTTTATTCATTTTTAAAGATTTTATTTATTTATTCATGAGACACACACACACACACACACACACACACACACACAGAGTCAGAGACACAGGCAGAAGGAAATGCAGGCTCCATGCAGGCAGTCTGACGTGGGACTTGATTCTGAGTCTCCAGGATCATGCCCTGGGCTGAAGGCAGTGCTAAACCACTGAACCACCCAGGCTGCCTGGATTTTTAGATACAGTTATATCTGTGTTATATCCCGGCCAGCAGGACGGAAGGGGCCTCAGCAAGTCCAAGCCCATAGGGAGATACATGGGCAAGTTGTTCACTGCACTCCAGCTGGTTCCCTTGAATCCTGAGTAGTACAGCTGCTTAAGATGACAGATTACAATTCACTCTGATGACTTCCTGTTTGTGACCCAGCTAGGTGATGACCTAGTCTATCTGAGACAGCTGCCACTTCTAGGACCACATCTGAAAGAAGTTGGTGTGGATACTCATTTCTCAGTTGCAGAGAAAAATTGTTTTCTCATCTGCACACATGAAAACACACCCTAACTCACCAGCCCAAGCCCCAACACCTGGAACTCCACGTTGAGGCTATTGCTGCTGGTATCCCTTGGGTGTCGATGGAACACATCTGGCTGTCTAGGCTGGGTGTGTGTGTGCATGCCTGTACATTCAGGAAGGCACACATTTCTTCAACAACAAATTCATCCTACGTAGGTCCACACTAACTTATCTGTGAGTGAACAATGGCCACTGGCCAGTTGACTTTAGTGGATCTATAGCAGCAATCATTTTCATGCTTCCCATTATTCTTTCCTCCTGAGTTAGGAGTGAAAAGGCTGAATTCCCAAATAACCTATGATGAGTTCTGATTTCCCTCCATTGCTCTTTTGCTGACCAGCTGCCACAGCCATGCCCCTTATGTCTGGTTTTCTGGGGTTTTTCAGTGGGATAGAAAATGGGCTAACAGTGGCATTCACTGACTTCACTCCATTATGGCTCCAGGTCAACTAGCAATGATCAGATTCCGTGGGAATTAAAAATGATATCTGTGGTAGACAGAATTCTAAGAAGATCCTCAATGGCCCATGCCCTTGAGTATGAGCAGGACTTGTCACTTGCTTCTAACTAATAAAATATGGCAGAAGTAATGGGACAGCGCTGTCATGACTAGGTTGCTTTCTATGGCAAGGGTGAAAGGATTCTGCAGATGTAATTAACCTCTCTATTCAGTTGACTTCATCTTAAAAGCGGAATTATCCTGGGTGGGCCTGACCTAATCAGGCAAGCCCTTGGAAAGAAGATCTAGAGGTCAGAGATGGAAGAACTGAGTCTCCCTCCTCATGGCCTTGAAGAAGTAGGCCACCATGAGTTCTACAGCTTCAAGACAAGGAATTGTTAACCAGCACTTGAGCTTGGAAGGAGCCCCTGACCCTCAGATGAGGTGCCAGGCCCAGCTTGAAGTCGTAATTGCAGCCTCGAGTAGACAACCCACAACCCAAGAGTCACACCCAGCCTCCTGATCCATGAGAACTGGAAGAAAATAAATGTATGTGGATTTGAGCCAATAAGTTTGAGGTAATTTGTTCCACAGCAAAAGAAAATGAATATAGCATCTCCTAAGGAAGATTAGGAAGCTCTCCTTAGACTAATGTGTAAAATCAGTAATGTGACTAATAATAACTAATATAGTGAGCACTTACTCATCAGACACTGTGCTTGGGGCTTTGTGTATATTATCCCCAATTCTCACAACCACTCAGCAAGGCAGAGCTTATTTTATAGGTGAAGAAATGGAGACTTGGCGATGTTCATGAATTTCCCCAAACTAGAGGAGTCATGATTCAAACTTAGCTTTCTCTGGCTGAGAGGCCTGAGCTTTCCCTTCACACCACACTACACACACAGACACCACAAATACTTACATGTCAGGTGTGCTGGACACTGATCCAAGTGCTGGAGCTACAGTGAGAGATAGCAGAAGCTGGAGCTTCCTTCCTCTCTAGCTCCCCTCCAGGGAGACTGCTTCTCCCTCTACCTATGTCTCTGCCTCTGTGTGTCTCTCATGAATAAATAAATAAAATCTTAAAAAAAAAAGAGAAACGTGTGATATATCATCAAGGTCTGCCATCTGCTTTGTGGAGAGCCCTCGTGGAGGTGGGCAGGGGCAGGAGAGCCCACTGGAAGTTTCTGCAGGGATCCTTTCCAGGTGGCAAAGGGTAGAGGCTTGGATGTGCTTCTGGCAGTGGGTGCAGAACTACTCGAGAAGGCCTGATGAGGAGTCATGGAATGGTGCTGCTGAGGAAGGCTGTCACGAGCAGCTTCCAGAAGCCTGTCAAAGCTGTGACTTATGGATGAAAGGACAGGGGTCATGGTTGACATCAAAGTGGATACACCCGCCCTCTGCCCTTAGTTGCACACACAGGGCTTCTGTCCCCTGGGAGACTAAACCCACAGGCAGGACTCAGCAGCTTCTGGGCTCCAGGTGTTGGCTTGGTGGGAACTGTTTACAGACATGAAATTCAGTTTGGAGGGAAGCAGTATTCCCAGGAGCAGAAATCAAGGTGCGGGTTCTTTTCTGACCATGGAACAACAGTGTAATGCCCTGCTCCCATCAGTAGAGGAGGATTTCAAAATGAATATTTAATAAAAACATGAAGCTGCAGTGATCCCACTCCATGCCAGTGTAACCAGGCTCCAGATTTCGGCTCAGACTTCCTATGTTTGGTGAGGATGCCATGAAAGGAAAGAGTAGCCCTAGATGAGGCTTTAACAAATGGCTCATTATCCCTCGGTCCCTTAATTTTTAGCTAAATGTGGTCAGGGGGTCTTTATAACACAGACCCTTGGTGCCTCACCACACCTTTGTGGCCCAGAAATTCGGCCTCAGAAATGCCATCTTATTGTAACACAAAAGGAGAAGGCTTGCCTGATTCTGGAACCACACGGAATATGGTGAGGGACCCTAGAGGTTGTGCAATCCCAGTATTCCCAGGTCTCCCCGCCGCCCCCCTATGTCTCCACTGGAAGGCCTCCTGTGCCAGGGAGGTTTCTTTTTGCTCTGGTCTCCCCATCAGTTGTGCTGGTTTTAATCGTGATGGAGTGCTTCGGGAGGCCGAGCTGTCATTCTGTGATTGCCACTCATTCCTCCTGCTTCCTTCTTTGCAAAGCAACTTTTACAAACTAAAGAGTGAAAAACAAAGTACTGTTTTTGCTCTCACATCTGATTCCAGTTCTTGTTTACAAACCAGGAAACCTTTGAAAGCGTATAGGAGAGGCATGATTAAGGTCGGTATTAAATGCTTAAGTTGCCCAATTGCCTTAGAAGTCTCCTCAAATTAAATCCAATCTGTGGTGTTAAATGACAGCAAAAGCAGCTTAGATCAGTCAAAGGGAGCTGGGATGGATTTTATTTTTCACTCCCAAGGTGATTGTCAGCTAATATTGCTCCCGAGGTGAGCTTAGGTCACTGCTGTAAGTTTGCATTCAGGCTTCCCAAGCAAAAAAAAATTTTGTTGAAAGAAACCCTTTCCCTTTTGTGAAATATAAAATAAACAGTCATCCCACTGGGATGGACCTCCTCCTTCCCCAGCCTGTCTACAGTGTAGGAGCTGCTGGCACTGAACTTGCTCCAATGGTTGGGATAGGTGTTGCCTAGAAAAGTGTATATTGATTAAATCAGCAATTGATGGAAGTGCAGTTTTGCTGGTGGAGGGGTCCAGAAAAAGTGCCTCTCTGTAGGAGAAGAGACGGATCATATACATAAGGCTTTTTCTCTTCTTAATTTGTTTGGCCAATTCAAAAAACTAACACTTATTTCAATAAAAATGAGGCAGATAATACTGTATATACTTAGGTAGGTGTGTGGAAATAGGTGTGTGTGTGTGTGTGTGTGTGTGTGTGTGTGTGTGTGTTAGCCATGTATGTTGGTGGGATGGCAGTGCTGCATTTAGGACTAGGAATTTTTGATTAACCATATGACAGTGTCTTCATAAAACAGACTCGATGGACTTTGTTTGCATATTTAATCTTTTCCTTTAGGAAAATCTGGGTGTTCAGTCACCATATATGGTCACACATTTTAAACCTCATGTTTTATATGTTCGAACGACCAGTGGGATTGGGGCAGAGCAATAGCCATTCTTTTAAACTCTGCTAGATTTGGAGTAGAGACATTCTCCCTTCATGAGGAATTGGTGTGCGTGTCAATTGTCCTACTTACCTTGACCTTCATGTTAGGTGAGACTTTTATTGCCATTTAAACAAAGATGCTGAGGATAAACCATTTTATCTTCAAGGAGCTTAAGAGGAACCATAAGGCAAAGTATTTTGCCCTCAATATAAATGTATCTCTCTGACGATTTATTGGCAGATGTATCTAGGTGACAATAGATTTCTAAATTGAATATTCCGCCTGAGGAATGGCCTCTGATGTGCATTAAGACCTGTATTGTAATAACCACACCTCTCAATTTGTGCAGATATACTCTCCTGATTATATTATGCATCAATCTTTAAGACAATTGTCAGACTGTAGCCTGCTAGCTGAGCAGTCAGAGCAAATTGATGTTTCTTGGCACAAGTCTGACTAGTTAGTCAAGGGAAATCTTTTAAGGCATCTGAGAGGGATATATCTGCTTCTTTTTAAAATTAGTCCTAAAAAGACTCTAGTTTTTTTTTTTCCCTAAGTGTCACATTCATTTAAGATATGTATTGCTCCTCGCTTTAGTTTCTGGGTTTTGTTGTTGTTATTGTTGTGTGCAAGAAATGACAGAAATGCATAGATTTCTGATAGGTGCAGACACATTTCTGGAGGACCCCTTATGCCTCCATGACTAGGTTCCTCTCTCCCTCCTTTCTTCTTTCCCAGACATTCATAAGCACCTAACAAGTGCCAGTTGCTGTGCTAGGTGACAGTATCCAGTGGCAAACAAAGCTAAGATAGCTCCTGCCCTCTCTGAGCTTACAAGTGTATGACACCAGTTTGACTTTGCTGGTGTTTCTCCCACTCTGTTCAAAGCTATCTCCAAGCTTTGGACCTCACAGCCATAAAAAAACTTGACTTATAACTGGACTCCATTGGATTATCTCATATGTATTAACGTGGGAATGCATTGATGTGTTTCTCTTTCAGAAATCACATTTATATTTTTGTCAAGATTGGTCCTGCTTTGAAGAACAGTTCGATTGGCAGCAAGACACCCAAAGTATAGTATTGAAAGCCTAGTCTTTCAGTGGAGTCCACAGTGCTTGGTTAAAGGCAATAAAATGACTGTTAAATCCCAAGAAAACACTTGAGTTCCCTTGAAATATGTTCCATTTTTGACTAATTGTTTTATTTTAAAAATTCCATTTTATCTCCATAATTGAGTTATTGACCATACTGCTTTGTCTCACTCTCAAGTGGTTTCTGTAGAATTTCTGTAGAATTCTGTAGAATTCTGTAGAATTATGTAAACAGTAGACGTCTTTAATTTATCATAGTATACCTTCATATAATCCTACCGCACTTCATGTAGACTACGAGAACCCAAGAACACATTTCAATTTTACCTTCACACTTTTTGTGCTATTGTTGTCATACATGTTATTTCTCCGTATGTCACATACTGTAAGATATTTTTATGCTTCCCACAAACTTACAATTTCATGTGCTCTTCATTCCTTGGGTAGATCCAAATCCCAGTCTAGTTTCATATGCTTTTGCCTGAAAAACTTCCTTTTCCAATTTTCTTGTGGCACTGCGGTGCTTATGATGAGTTCTCTCACCTTTTGTTTGAGAAATTCTTTATTTCACCTTTATTTTTGAAAGATGTTTTTACTGGCTGTAGACCTCTTTGTAGAAGTCTAGAGTGATGGTGTCTCCTTTAAGCATTTTGAAAAAGATGTCTTTCCATTGTCTTCTTACTTGCACAGTTTCTGACAAGAAGTCTGCTTTCATTCTTTGTCTCTTCTGTATGTGAAGTGTTTTTCCTCTGCTTGATTTTCAAGATTTTTTTCTCTTTATTGCTGGTTTTCAGTTATTTATGATGTGATTTAACTGTGGTGTACTATTCTACCTGGGGCTCATCATGCTTATTGCATCTGGAATCTGTAGCTGTTCATCACATGGGAAAATTTTGGCTATTATTCCTTCTCTTCTCCTCAAATATCTTCATCTGTCTGCCCTTTCCTTCTGGAATTTCAATTACATGTAATTTAGACCAGTTGATATTGTCCCACAGGCCACTGAGACCACATGTTATTCAGGCTTTTTTCTTTTTTCTTTCCATGTTCTTCATTTTAGATAGCTTCTATTATTGTCTTTAAGTTTACTAATCTTTCTTCTTCAGTATTTAATCTGCTGTCACTTTCTTCCAGTGTATTTATTTCATTTTATACACAATGTTTTATTTCACTTTATACACAATGTTTTTCATTTTTGGAAGTTCTAATTTGGTATTTTTATATTTTCCATTTCTTTCCTTTTTTTTGTTGTTCATGTATGTTGTTTTTAAAATCTCCTTGAGCATGTGGAGCATTTTCAGAACAGTTATTTTAATTCCATTCAAATAGCTCTCCTAATATTTGTTATTTCTGGGTCTGTTTCCTTTGAGTGATTTTTCTTGTGGTTATGGGTCTATTTTCCTTGCTTCCTGTGTATATAGTTATTTTTATTCAATACTGGCTATTACAAATTTTTTGTTGTGCATCATATCTCATTATAGCTCTCTTAAGAGTGATCGGCTTTGTTTGGACACACATATAAGTTAGCTGGGATAAGTTGGTATTCAAGACCTGTTTTTAAACTTGATTAGGGTAAGTCCAGAGTAACCATTATTATAGAGTAACTAATTTATCCCACTTCTTGGTTGTGGATTTTCTGAGAGAGGTCAGTGAATTCTTAGCTCTTGTGAATTCTGAGATTTATTCATCTTCTAGCTGCCCAATAATTGTTCTCCCCTTTGAAGTTATTCTTTGCTGATCTCATGGGGTACCGACCTATGCATGAGCAGATCAGTCAAAGTTTTAAGAGGACTCCTATACAGATTTCTGGAACTCTTTCTCTGTATATTTTCCTTTACCCTGAAAATTCTAGCTCCTTTGGCTTTCCTGAACTCTTGTCAGTGTTCCTTCACTAAGAACTTCAGGCATTGTTTGAATTTCCATTCCCTGGCCTGGAAACTACCTCCAGGTTCTGAGCTGGGAAAATTGTAAGGCTCATCTAGCTTTTTTCCCTTGTATCTTTTTTTCCTCAGGGATCACAGTTTTTCATTGTCTCTGTTCAATGTCTAAAAGCAGTTATTTCATATATTTTGTTTTAATTTCTGTAATTTATAGTAAGAGGACAGCTCCTGTAGCAACCTGTGGCAGATGGTGAATAGTTGTGGCAAAAAATAACCACTTTACATTTTTCCATGTGTAATAGGACAATTATGATACAAGTTTTAGTAAAGATCCTAAGAAGATAGATATCAAATGTCAATATGAGTCAGAAGACAGATTTCTTTGTACAATATGATAAAAATGAAATAGCTAAAACCCAGTTATATGACTCTTAAGATCTTTATCCATGTGGTGGGTATATAGGATATAGAATAGAGATTGAAAGAGGTTTTTTTGAGGGACTTCTCCAAGGGGAGCTCATGTTATACTGTGATGCTTCACCAATGGGAAAGGTAGAGGATATCTTCCCCTTACTCAGCCTTGTGAGTGGCTTTAATGTGACCCATTTTAGAGCTTGATATGTATTTCCTGAGCTTGGGGGGCACATGTGAACCATATGAGAAATTTAAAGCATAAGGTTAGGGCTTGGTAGCTGCTGATGGACAAGCCAAAGAGAGACAGTTATAATGCAAAACCTGTTTTCTCATAATTTTCTGGGGTAAAAAATGCATAAATGCTTCCTGTGGACCAACTGTGGGATACTCATGAGAAAATGGAAATGAGGGAGAATTTGACAGAAGACTGAGGTTTTTGACTGTATCAGAAGACTGAGCATTCTAATTACAAATTGAGACATTGTGACATAAGTGATGAGAAAAGTCTGCCTGCTTGAGTTTTTAAAATTGTTTAGAGGAAGAACTAGTGCCAGTAAACAAGTTTAAGAGATCATTGGTAAGCAAAACAAAGTTTCCATAACCAGCGGGTTGTCCTTATTCTATATACCGAACAACAGAACCCCATGTTTGTAAAGACTGTCAGTGTACCCAGCCCTAAGGGATGATTCAACTCCATTTCCTAGACATCCTCTTTTCCAGATTACCTTGAAGATTGAGAGATGCTAGGGAACACAACTCAATTCTGTATAATGAGACATACAAGAAAGTCTGCTTAGAAATTATTGGAAAATTATTGCTCCTTGATAAAAGGGGATGATGAGAAAAGGAATATCACTGGCAACACCTTCTGCCTTTCCTTCCTGACTTTAATGTGAATCATGTTCAGAGCAGTGGCAGTCATTTTGTAACTATGGGATAATAAGCCTAAGGACAAAAAGGTTGCATGTTGAAGCTGGCAGGAGGGGTGAATGCAGAGTTGAGTTTTTGGTGCAAGAGTGGAATCAGTGGTGGCAAACTCAACCTTCTCATGCAGAAGATGGTTCAGTGCAAATCTAAGTTCTCATGCTCAGTGATATCAGCTTAATTTCCTATTAGACCAGTTCAAGGCTTTGTTCAGGGTATGTTTCCCGAAGAGTAGCCTCAAGCATTATTTTACACTTCTGCCATTGTGTAAGTTATGTAATATCCTCATAGTAATATAACCCTCTTACTAATCGATAAGAATCAACTTCTTTCAGTTGCAATTAAAAACCTTGACTCAGTATAAAGGGCCTAGAATTTCTCAATTTTTGGGTATTTGTATCAGAAGCTAAATATTCTACCTGTGTGAAAAGAGTGATGACTCAGGACCAGAAATCTGGCTAACCTTCCTGGTGTGTAGGGGGTTTAGGTAGCATACTAAATCAGCAGCAGCACTAGTGTCAGGAAAACCATCTCTTTGAAATGTCTCAAGAGAAAAGAAATGATAAATGGCTCTTCTGTTTATTGTTTGGCTAATTTTGAGTTTGCACCGCCATACACAGCTGTTGTGGTGGTCTCAAATTCTAAACAAAGTGTCCAGTGCAACCTGGACTATTTCCTCTTTACAAGTGTAGTACATTTTACCATGGAACATAATCTTTTTTCCCTTTTTAATTGAAGTGTAGTTGACATACAATATTATATTAGTTTCAGGTGTATAACGTAGTGAGGCAACCTTTATACACACTAGGAAGTAATCACCACAACACATCTAGCTACCATCTGTCACCATACAAAGTTGTTACAATATTATTATCTACATTCCCTATGCTGTACATTGCATCCCCATGTCTTACTTATTTTATAATTGGGAGTTTGTGACTTTTAATGCTCTTCCCCTATTTTGCCCATCCCCCTCACCTTTGGCAACCACCAGATTGTTCTCTGAATTTATGAGTCTGTTTCTATTTTGTTTTTTTGTTCATTTGTTTCATTTTTTAGATTCCACATATATGTACAATTACACAGTATTTGTCTTTGTCTGGCTTGTTACATTTAGCATAATACTCTCTCAGGTTCATCCATGTTCCTGCAAATGGCAGGATTTCATTCTTTTTTTTAATGGCTGAGTAATATTCCTTTATATTATAATTAAATTATATATAAATAATTTTCCACAGTGGCTGCACCATTTTGCATCCCCACCAACAGTACACATAGGTTCCCATAGGTTCTCCACATCCTCGCCAACAGTTATTATTTCTTGTCTTTTTGATAACAATTCTGACAGGTGTGAGGTAATATCTCTGCAGTTTCCTAATGATGAGTGATGTTGAGCATCTTTTCATGTGTCTGTTGGCCATCTGTAGGTCTTCTTTGGAGAAATGTCTATTCAGGTTCTCTGTCCTCCGTCCATATTTTAATTTTTTGATATTGAGTTGTTTGAGTTCTTTATATATTTTGATTAACCTCTAATCGGTTGTATCATTTACAAATATCTTCTCCCATTGAATAGGTTGCCTTTTTCATTTTGTTGATGATTTACTTTGTTGTGCAAACCTTTTTTGTTTAGTGTATCCCATTTGCTTATTTTTTGTCCTGTTGCCCTTTCCCACAGACAGATTTAAAAAAATATATTGCTCAGGATGATGATGGAAGGTAATCTTTTAAGTTTATAGGTTAATATGATTAACATGACCCTTGTAGTATTTGCCCATGCTGCAACTCTGTCTTTGCCATACTGGTGAATCATAGTTTTGCTTGTGAATTTATTTATAAATCTTCCTTCTTACAAGGTAGTAAAAATAGCTGAACTCTTCTGACATTTATGAGTGTGGAGTCCAGAGAAGCTCTCTTGGCAGTTGGCCAGTAGTCAAATCGTCACTGTCCCGGACAGTTGGTAAGTGGCAGGGATCAGATGGCCATATAGAAGGTGATGAGGACAGGAAGGCCAGCACCAATGGAGGCAATGGGGAAACTTAGGGCAGAACCCAGGCTCCCATCAGAGAAGCTCTTCTGGTCAGGGCCATCAGGGGCCACTGTGACTGGTATTTTTCAAAACTCTGGGCATGTTGGTTGAGTCCTTTTGGCTGTGAGGAGGTAGGATTGAAAATAGAGTGTGATATTATGGAGAGAGGCCCTTGATGCTGTGTGTCTCACAAAGCCACCCAACGGGGATGATATGAGTACCAGTGATTGCACATTCATTTTATTGTTTATTGTTGTCACTGAAGTGGTTTGCTTTCTTTTCCTTCATACGTTACTGAATTGTCTGAGCATGGCATTTGGAATAAGCTCTCAATATACATCCTGTTAGTGAGGGAGGGTTTTTTTTTTAATGCTATGGAAATTATAGGCCAGAACAATAGGGTAACATTCATACACGGAGGCCCCATTAAATTATTATTTTTTAATAGTGGAAATGTTTCTGCAATTGACTGCTACCATGTATACATGCTGTGTATTCACTGTATTATTACTTTTTGGCAGTGGGAGGAGCTGAGCAAATGGAATAAAATGGTTCCAAAATCTCAGCAGCATATGATGGGGCACTAAACACATATTTTTTAAAAAAAAGTCTAGAAAATATAGTGGTGAGGGATTACCTGGGAAAGTTCGCTTTGGAAGTAACATGGTGACTAAATTATTATTATTGACACAAAGGTGGTTTAAGAGAAAAACATTCTTAGTGCTTACAAATGCTGGCTGATTTCTATCCAGAGGTCAGCCTCTTTCCTTCTTTGTCCACACTTCAGAGTGTGCTTATTCTAGTTAATGACTTTAAAATCATAAACTCTTCTGGGATAGGTACCCTTGGGTTAGTGGCACCTGTTTAAGATGGGAAGAAACTGACAAAGATCAAAGCCCTGACCCAACCTTGTAAGACCATGGGCTGTGTGTCCTGGCATCCCTCACTGTCCGTGATCGAGATTATCTCCCGTTGCTCCCAAGTGGGAGCACGCAGTCTGATAAATCACAGGCTGCCCCTCCAGGCACCAGAGTGGGGACAGGGAGGCCAGATGGAAGGAAGCATGCACAGCCCTCTGTCACCACTGGCCGGCTGCCATCACCCGGACACTCTGCACTTCTTGCCGGGGGAATGTCACTGTCCTGCCTACATGACGGGCTGGCCATCCTCGAAGCCCTCCCAAGCAAGATGCAACACTGCGCCATGTTGTCATGGTTACTTAGCCATTTCCCCAGAGTTGTGACATCAGTGTCTCCAAGGGGCATGAGCTCTACCTCATGCATATGCATGTGCTAGGCAGGGGCCTTGCCACATCTGAGCATCTTGCAATATTTTTCATAGAAAATGGATGGAGAAGGAGAGAAAGATGACATAGAGAATATGGGAGTTAAAAATGACAGGAGGGCACATTATTAAATGAACGAACAGGGCGCCTGCTGGCTGGACTGGGGAACATGCAAAGGGTTAATGCTGTGTTGGGATCCCTGGCTTTAAATTAACCATCTGCTTGGTCACACCAGACTCCCACTCGCATTTTCAGAGCTTTATACTTTTTAGATGACTTTCAACAGACAATATCGTATTGTATTCTCACAGCTACCTATGATGTACATGTGGCCTGGAGACCATCAACGTGCATCAGATGAGGAACCCCAGGCCAGAGCTGGGCACGTTGGGAAGTTCACACACTCAGAGTTGGGGCGCATACTGGAGGCTGATCCTCTAAACTCCTGGCTCAAGTTTTGTTTCTGTTTCTGTCGTCTCCAGCCCTTTCCATCTGATAACTTCCAGAAGTCAGAGACTTTCCGGGTGATGGTGGTAAAGGATGATCTCCATGAGGCTGTGAGTTCTTCCCTAACAAGCACAGCATCTGAGTTCCTTTTGTACCTACAGCACCTCCCACATGTCAGGCACTTGATGAGTACTGAACTGAGGAACGTTCTTGTCCAAGGGACCCTGGCCTTTCATAAAAAGCCCATTTCCAGCTCTCCATTGCAAAGGTACCAATGCCCAATAAGAAGTTAACATTTTCCAAAATAAAGCAAGGATGTTTCAAGAGGAGGCCATCTGGGGGGGCCCCCTCCAGCTAATGCAATGCAAATTGAAGTGGGCAGCTCCCCACCGCGGGGACTGATGACCCATGGCACAGAATCTTCCTGAGGCTTCGGGCTTCTGGCTTCGGTTGCCCAGACTCCACGCCCTGTGCTCTCCCCCACCACAAACAGAGCAGGAGCCCTGTGCTCAGATGCAGCAGCAACAGAGAGAGCAGAAAACCCAGTAGGTACAAGATTACTTAGTGCCATGTAATTGTCACATCAAGGAAATCCTGCACTTTGTCACAAGTTATTTAACAGTTAGAGTGACTAAGCTGGAACCATGAAAGGTAAACTGTACCAGGGGTGTTCTAAGTGAATGGCACGCAGAGTATTTGTCCTCTGAGACTTCACTCCGTGGATGTGAGGGTAGCTGTGGCATTCAGGCCACAGAGGAGCCCTGTGCTGTGAGGCTGGGGATGCTGAATCCAGGTAATTCCCTGCTCAGAGGATGGATTTGTAACAGACAGGTGGTGTTTGTTGCCATCGGGCCTCTGAGTTAGCACGAGCACTAGCAGGTGTCTGTGGCAGAGATTCTGGGGTTGAGAGGTACGTCTCTTTTCCCACGACATTATCCTCCAGAGGGTCCATACTAGGGGATCGACGGTTCAGGTGTCCTGTCTTTCCTAAAAGGATGGCAGGTGAGCTATCTTCTTCTGTGGCCTTTATTTCTAAGCCCCGAAATAAAGATGGAACAAGGCCAGGCCTGCCTTATTTCCAGATATCAACTGCTGTATAACAAATCACCGCAACATTTAGTAACTCAAAACAACAACCAGCTTACCATACCTTGCGATTTTGTGACCAGGAATTCAGACAAGGCTTAACTGTGTAATTCTTCTCCTCAGGTGCCGCTGATTGAGGCCACTTGGTGACATTCAGCAGGTGAGGAAAACAGCTTCACTCCATGCCTGGGAACTTCCAGCAACTACTGGAAGGCTGGGCTCAGGGGAGGGTGTGGACCTGAGCTTCCCTGTGTCACCTGCCAGCCTGGCCGTGTCAGGGCCACTGTGTATTTTTCATGGTGGCTCAGAGCTGGAACCAGTGTTTCTAAAGACTAGGGAGAATGCTGTTAATTTTTATAAACCAGCCTTGGAAATCCAGGAATATCACTTCTGCTATGTTTTACTGTCTGCTAAGGCCAGCCCCATTCAAGAGGAGGGGAAGACACTCCATCTCTGAATTGGAAGGGCAGCAAAAATGTGCGGTTGTCTCTGATCTAGCACCTGTGTTCACTTGCTTGGTGCTTGAGAGAATCTGTCTTTGTGATTGGTGTCAAGAGAGTTCAGGAGAGAGGCAACTATTTGGGGGGTCCTCTTCTTGCTATGCTAGCTCTCTTGCTTTCTTCACTTTTGTCTGTCTCCTGGATCTCCTTGCCCAGAGCCTTTGCCCACTTTTCCAGCTGCCAAACCGGAAAGCGATCCTGTTAAGGAGCTAGCATTTGCTCTATTAGGCAAATGACCCCTCCCAGAAGTGCTCTTCAAACCTAAAGGAATGAATCTCTAATACTAGAATTTTACGTACTGTTTGATAAAATCTTGCAAGGTGAGAAAGCCCTTTGTGTACTCCTCTTATTCCACTGAGCAGGTGGCTTCTTACTGTCCTGTCTTTACCGTGGTGTTTTTAATTGGAGCGACGGAGACAGGAGAGGATTGGTCAGTGTGAGTCTGAGTAAGGAGCCAGGTGAGGGGCCCGGCGGCTGCCTGCACTTTGGCTGCAGGACTGGCTGCTCCCTCCCGTCCACACCTGCTCTGGGCCCTGCCCTCTGTGTCTCCTCTTAGGCCCCGTGTGTGGGTAGCTCTGCTCAGGTGGTCCTGCATTTTCTGTCCTGACTTGTACTTAGGACATTTCTCAAATTCATTCTGTCCCTGCATACTGCATCGCCACAACTGTAGCAGCTGAAGACAAGCCTCTCTGCTGTAGTATCGGTCAGAAGGCCAGGGGGGCTTGACTGGATTCTCAGCTCTGGGCCTCAGGAGACTGAAATCAAAGTGTGTCTGGCCTGGGCTCCTGTCTGGAGGCTCTGGGGAAGAATCTGCTCGCAAGCACCTTTAGGTTGTTGGTGGGATCCAGTTCCTCACAATTGTAGGAATAAGGACCCGCTTTCCTTGACACGTGACCCCTCTGTCTTCAAAACCAAGCAGTGGCAACTTGTGTCTTTGTCATGTTTCAGATTTCTCTGCATTCAACTTCTGATTGGTGAACATGCGTGACAAAATTATTTTGTCATTAGTGAGAATGTATGATTGGAAGCAAGTCAATACTCCGCTATTTCAGCAATAGTGAAATGAAAGGTGTGCTGAGCAGAGTAACAGCCTTTCAAAGGTATCCACAGCCTAATCCTAAAACTGGTGAATGTGATAATAATGCATAGGCAAAGAGACTTTGCAGGTGGAATTACGATTAGACCTTAAAATAGGTAGATTATTCTGGATGACCTGAGGGGGTGCCCAATATAATCAAAGGAGCCCTTTGAAATAGAGGTTGAAGGTTAAGAAAGGCTAGAACCTTTTCAAATGATTGCAATGCAATTCTGAGCTAGATCTGGAGAGGAGCCACCTGATTTTTTCTTTCTCTGAAAGACTCAGAGATGAGCATTTTTCAGAAGAGTGGAAAACCATTCACAACATAAAAGATGATTAACAGAAACTGTGAAATCACCACTTGGTAAACCCCTACCCAGATCACATGTCATCTCCTTCTGGGAAAATTCTCAGGACTTCTCTAGATAGATTTCAGAGCTGTTGCCATGGTGTTTTATTCATAAGTCTTATGGCAGATACCCCATGGCTCTGACAACTTGTATCTGTAGATGATTCCTTCAATAGCACTTGTTTCCATCTCTGTCTTCCTGGCTCCTAGTACAGTGTCTGGTGTATGCTCATCAGGATCTGAATAACACTCTATGACAACACAGGCTTAGGATAGAGCTCTCACTCCTGTCTGTTACTTGGATGGGAGACCAGTGTTATGGAGAACCAGCAGTTGGCAACTGGCAGTATAGAGGCTTGGATTATAAAGAGATGTGGGGAGAAGGGGATTGAACCAATCTCACTTTACTGAGCTACGCCAAAGCCATGTTCATTTACTCAACAAGAGCATGCTGCCCCTTCCTATGGGGCAGCCCTTGAAGCAGACAACAGTGATGTACGTGTGAATGAGTCCAGTCCCTGCCCTGAGCAAGGGGACACCCACCGTACAATAGGTACAGATGGGTCTCAATCTAGGAAACAGTGAATAAAAGATTCATACTCAACTGTTTCTCTTTTCGTTTTTACTTTTTATTGAATAAAACACATGTACAGAAAATTGCACAAATCGTAAGGGTAGAGCTCGATGAATTTTCACAAACTGAGCAACCCATCTAAGCAACGATGAGATTGGGAAACAGAACATTACCCACACAGTGGTGTATTTGTTTTTCCCATTCCCGCAGTGATTATTTTACACTGCCCAGACGGGGCTGGACCTCGGTGCGATAGACGGGTCCAGAGCCCTCCCTGTAAGCGAACAAATGAGACGGTGCGCCCTTCCTGCCTTGGATGCTATCTCCATGTCATTCTCTGTGCGCTGATTTCAGCAGTGCATCCTGTTGGTAAGAGAACTTCCAGCTTTCCTCCCTCAGGAGCCATGGCTATCCCAAAGCATGGCAGGGAAGAAGCTAACCAAGATTTACTTCACACTCTACATACAGAAATGCATTAGCATTAGGCACAGCTCTTTAGGAACAATTTACTTAAAGAACACAATATAGATCAAATAACTAATATCATGGAGAAGTGTGTAAAAGATACCAAAATGAAAGCTGCATCAGAGGAATTTGGGGGGCTTCCACTGAAATGTTTCAGAGGCTGTTTGAGCGACTGTGTGTAGTGGTTAGGGGAGTTAGAGGGAGGAGGCAGGACTCTGGTCCCCCAGATATAAACAAAGTAGCTCTCCTTTTATCTATTTAGTATTTGGGGATTTCAGGTAAAATATTATTTGGAAAACAGAGTTCGTTGGTGAGAAAGTCCCTAACAGCATTGCTGAGATAGTGGGATAGTGATATTCAGGGGAGGGCACACTCACAGTGCTTAGGCTGGGGCAGGTCTGGAGCAGCAAAGCAGAGGCATCTAGGGAGGAGGACTCGGGGCGAAATGCATCCTAAAAGCCATGTGTTGTTAGAGAGGGACTCGGTGCAGCCTGTAAGGGCCACCCGATATATGCAGACTTCATAACTTCTTAAGCCCATCAGGGCCAGGCCAGGAACATCCACAGGTGAGATCTGGGGGTGGGGGGGGTGGCCAGGGAGGGTAAGGGCAGTCAAGGGCACTTGTCTGGGCTAGAGCGGCAGCTGCCACGTAGCTCTGGGGATGGTGGTTCTGTAGGAGTTCTGGCTCAGTGGGGCCACATCTGCACAATTTTCACAAGATGCTGGAAATTGAGACTGTTATGGGCAGATACCTTGATTTTTTAAACATTGGTTCATTTTTGTTAAGAACAGTGCCCAGGGCAAGCGCAGCCCTTGGGCTACTACCCTGTGACGGAGTGAGTGGGGCCTGAGGCACTCCGCGGCTCTGGAGCAGGCTTGACACGTCAGCGTCAGCGGGCGACACTGCGGTCCAGGGGACGAGGTGGCACCCTGGTCTGGTGAGCATTTTCCTTGTCAACTCTGAAGCATACGCACATTCTGATTGGAGCTTCGTGACACGAACAACCGTGGAAAGGCACACAATGACTACCTTTCTTAACAAATGATTTGAATCTGTGGAGGAAAAAACAAGCCCCTTCCCTTTCCTGAGTATTCTGTTTTGCATTTGTAACTAGAGCTGAGGATAAGTAGCATTTTCCTCCGTGACCCCGTGTTTTATTCTTTGCTGGTTCGCCACATCTACATAACTTCCCAAAGTATTGTTGTTTGATTTTTTTTTTTTCCCACAAATATGGACTGCCTCGATTTAGGAAAACACTACTGAGAATTCCTGATGGCTCACATACCACATTACCTGTCTGGCCGAGATATGACGGTGTCATCAGAAGGTCTGCAGTTTAAAAGCCTAGATATTCCCTTCGAAAGGAGGTAAGTGGCCGCCTCTGCTCCTTCCAACTTGTTATTTGATAACAATCCAACTGAAATTTGAATGGCTTCTGGAACTGTGTTGGAGATCAAAGTGCTAGTTACTCATTTCTAGAATCTTTTTCTTTCTTTCTTTCTTTCTTTCTTTCTTTCTTTCTTTCTTTCTTTCTTTCTTTCTTCTTTCTTTCTTTCTTTCTTTCTTTCTTTCTTTCTTTCTTTCTTTCTTTCTTTCTTTCTTTCTTTCTTCTTTCTTTCCTTTCTTTCTTCCTCTCTCTTTCTTTCATTTATTTATTTTTTTGAATCTACTTTTCTGATCACGCCTCTCTTAAAGCTTGTAATCACATAGATACAATTGTGGTCTGATGAAATTTGCGTTTTCTTCGGAGGCTGACTTAAATTTCGGCAAACACTATCCCCTCCGTCGTACTTGCGGGTGCACGCCAATGTGGTTCTGGATTAAGAACAAAACAACCACCCCCAGGTTCCCAAAACACATACACACGAAACACCATCACTACCAGGAACCATCCCTCTAACCCACCAGGACCCAACACACTTAAAATCTAAGTGTATAATTGGCAGGTGAGGTGCTTTCAGACCTGGCAACATAACTAATTCATGGTCCCTTCCTTTGGTTACGTCTGGTCATTACCTCTGATTGGAAAGCAGCCTTCCATTAGAGGCAGAGTTTCATCTGTGCCCCTACCTCTTCCCTAACAGCCGTAGGACCTGGTTGCCCCACCTCGGACTAACGCATGTGGTCATAGCCGCCAGTGGACCATTGCTTTCCAGTATGGCCATCCAGCTTCTCCAACCCCCATCGAGGTGGGCCTACTCATTTGCTCACCTGAGAAACCTCAGGACTGTGGGATATATCTTCGGGTAATAGCTCTTGATAACAGGAGCACTTGAAAGCTTGGAAAGTAAAATATGTGAATTCATATTCAGTTTTAATAAACTGAGGTAATTAGTCAGTTGAAACGCAATAGAAAGTGACAGCCTGTGACATATAAAAGACGGCCCGGCTGACAAAGACAGAGCTGTTCTTCATTGCGCTAATATCCGTTTCTTCATCAACATTGAATTCTTCAATCTTTTGGCATTTCAATTACATTGTAAAATGAATTTATAAAATTTGCACATCTATGCTTTTTTCTTTTCTTGTGCTCCTGAAAACTTGAAAAGAAACTTTTCATGCATGTCTCCTGTTTCCCTGACCTGCACACATGCTAGGATTTAACTAGATTTCCAAGAGTTGTGTGTGTTTTGAATATCAATTGCACATTGCAGATTCTAAGGGAATGTGTGTATTTCAAATGAATGGACAGAACACACAGAGGGGGAGGATTATAATATTTAAGCTCCCTGAAGACAGAGATCTTATCCATCTTGCTCATGGATTCATCTCTACCTGAAATAATACCTGAAATACTGTAAGGCTCAATACAATTAGTTGAATACTTGAATTAATGGGTGAAAGGCCATTTAGGGAACTGTAGTGGGTTAAATGGTCAGAGCCCCAATAGACAAGTCCACCTCCCAATCCCTGGAACCTGTGAATATGATCTTATTTGGGAAAAGGCAGTTTAGCAGATGTTAATTACCTTGATCTTGAGATGAGACCACCCTCGATATCTTGAAATGACAAGTGTCTTTATAAGGAACATGCAGGGGAGATTTGCCAGAAGAGGAAGAGCAAAAGTGACCATGGAGGTGGAGTTTGGAGTGATGTAGACACAAGCCAAGGAATGCTTGCAGCCACCCCGAACCTTGCAATGGTGAGGAATGAGTTCTCTGGAGTCCCTGGAAGGAACATGGCCCCACCAATAGCACTGGTCTCCAGAACTGTGTCAGAATGAATTCCTGTTGTTTAAAGCCACCAAACTTTTGGGGCTTTGTTCTGGTGGTCACAGGAAACTAACAGAGAGAGCAAAGGGAGAGACATGGCTGCTTTGGAATGTGTCCTGGACAGACCTGACCGTCCTACGGTAGATAAGTGGGACTGTGCCACAGGATGCCACCTTTTGGTTTCTCCATTCCTTCTTTGTATCAGCAAAGGGTGGTGCTTGTATGACTGAGGTGTCTTGAAGAGGAAGCTGTGAATTCTTGAGAGACCCACTTGACCCTGCCCATGGCTTTGGGGACCCACTGTGTGCAGAGCCATCCCAGGTCTTTTGTGAATGGCTCATAGCTTGAGTTTTGAAACACTGAGAAATGGAGGATCAGAGAATCTGCACTTTGTAAGTTGGAAAAAATCTCAGACTGCTTTCATATCAGATCTTCTGATAAAGAGAATGAAAAGCAGTGAAATAAGCACATGTTCATTGCAGACTCTGGAAAGGAAGGTGGGGCGGCAACTAGGTGATGCTCCAGGCTCATCACACGCAGAGCGGGGCTTCAGCCAGCAGAAGTGGGACAGATGCACTTCTGATGAAGACTCTCATCATAGCTCGCTTTTAAAGGCACATATCTTGTGTTGCCTTTCAAACCGGTCCTTCCTGGCGAATAATGACTGCATTTGGGCAACAAGGGGAAGGCGAACTGACAAGCTCAGATTTACTTTTTCACCTAATGTAGCCAAGTGGTGAGCGAGTTGGCTTGTAACCAGTTTTGCCGAGACTATGGCATGCTTCGAGGTCCAGTGGGACTCAGCTTTGATCTTGAGAGTGGCTGTGAGGGGTTTGTTTTTCACAGGGGCTTTAGCCTACAGTTAAGTGCAAACACCTGCTGAAGTACTGGTAATTAGTAGGTAATTAGTAGTTAATGTTCTTAGAATTTAAAAAGAAAGCTTACATAAGTAATTACTTACTATTTCTTATAATGTGCTGCTTTTCCTGAGATTTCATATCCCCAGAACATTTGCCAAGTTCCTAGGTTCCTCAACATACTAAATTGTTTATTAATTACACACGTATATTGCTTTCAGAAAAAAAAGGAATACATTAAATGTTGGAAATAGGAATGAGTTATCTTTTAAATTACAGCAGAGAACACATTTAAAATTACAGACTATGGGACTGGTGGCAGCTCTGGAAGGTGGCCTTGATTAAAAAAAAAAAAAAAGATGTGACTGGGAAGGAAGAGATGGACAGAAAAAGAATGTTCATGACCATTTAATAAAACATTGAGTATTAAATACATGTCACAGAAGGGTCCTTTTCATGTCAGCTGACACACATCTATGCCTTGGCTTGTCAGAAAGACCGCCAGGGCTCCCATTCTTAAGGGTGAGCACTGCCAAGCAAAGCTAAGTGCTTCTAACAATCTCAGGCTCTGGAGGTGACCGAAACGGAGGGACACTGAAACACATTAATTAGTGTGCCATAACTATATTTTCAGAGGATTTTTCTTTAGAATTTTTAAAGCAAGTTTCCAATCCCTAATCCTGGAGACTCTCCATGCCAACTAGAAATGGGCATTCATTCACTACTTTGTTTAGAGGCTCGCACTTTGAGAATTATATCTAAAATCTATTTCTCTCTTTGAACACCTCAGAACTGCCTGCAAAGCAGCCTTACAACTTCAATTTTTCTCATCTTTTAAGGGGGACGGACAGGTATGTCCCTTCTCTCCTTGCATCCAGGCCCTACCACTACACACAAATGTACCTCATAGGAATGTCACCTTCTGACACCCCAGTGTGGGAGGAAAATCATACAGCTCTTCATAGTGGCCATACCTAATAAGGTACATGTGTGGGAAGAAGATCTAGTGATACACGTATATGCTTTGATTATTGTTTATTGCACAGTGTGGCTTCGTTACTTTTTACCTAATCATGGGTTGTGTCTACAGAATCCCAAGTTGAAGAATCTTTTGAGAAAAATGATTAAAGCAGGGTATTTGAATAGAGTAGAAGCAGCTAAAAATTGAAATTGAGATTCTGGGACTCTGACAGGTCAGAATAGAAGCCCCCTCACCTCATGATGCTTCAACAGGCTCTCTCCTGTTATGGGGGCTGCCTGCAATAATTGTTCAAAGGAGCAGAGAGAAAGAAGGAAAACCTAGGAAGGACTCTGAGAAAAACAGACCCCAAGCTGGCAGGCATTTTAAGACCATTTGTTCTTCTCTGAATATTTGGGAAGCTAATCTCAGATAAAAGAAAACCTCCCCCTTTAAAATATTAGCAGAGGAGATGTATTTTATTTAACTTCTTTGTGTTTTTGAAGATATTATCTTTAAAACTATGTGACTGACAAATTTAAATTTATGCTACTATTTGTATTCATGGTACCTGGGGCATTTGTGATGGACGAGAATAACCCTCTGAGGTCTTCACTTCTCCAGGAAAAGGAATATTCCTTCCTGAGCCTTTTTGTGCACATCTTATTTTCCATTTTTTTCTCATTTATATGTGTGTGTGCACGTGAGTGTGCGTATATATATGTATGTGGTCATGTTGCTTTTATCACTGCATTCTGTTTCCTGTCACAACAATTTGTATTATTCGTTTAGTCTTTGTTTATTGTTTGTCTCACTCACACTAGATTGTAAACTCTACCAGGACAGAAACTTTGATTATCTTATGGAGTAATATTTATCCAGCACCTAGCTCAGAGTCTGGCACATTTGAGGATCCCATAAATACCAGTTAAATAAAGACCAGAATGAATGAAGTAGGGTTTAAGAATATGACTCAGCACTGACTATAATGAGAATATTGCAGGGATCCTGTGTTCAATGTTTACTTCTAAGCTGATAATGAAATTGCAGGATAAGCCTGTCCATCACTATGGCTCTCAAATTTTCCTACCGTCTGAATATATGAATCCTTCCCAGCTCCTCCAAGTGACTTTCAGCAATACTGCCCTTGCCCAAATAAATTCCATTTTATTGTGTCCCACCATTTTTCAGTGTACCCAGATGCTGACTACTACCACAACAGGCTACCACTTATATTCTCACTCAGTATTTACTACCATATGGGTGACCTAACTGGAATCTTGTCTTCCAAAAAATATGTTTGTATGTTGATGAGTATGAAAAATGGATCAGAATCAGAAGTCATTATACATACATTTGTAAATAAGTAAATATGTTTATGTCTATGTATCTAAGGCATATAACTCTGACATTAAGTGGAGATCTCTCAGACACAATAAGTGTAACAGTTTTTTACTGTATAGAGTTCAGACAAATTGATAAAGAAAGAAATAGATAAGTGAGCATCAGTCAGTAATAAACAATTTGTAAAAGAGAAAATAGATTGGTTAGAAAACACAAAGGAAAAGTATTTGATTTCACCAGTGATCAAATCAATGCACATGATCTAATCAATGAAAATGATGGGGATATTTTTGCTTATCCAGTTAGTAAAGATGTAAAGATTTTGTGATTTTTTTTTTTACCCTTAGAAGATTTCCTGGTTTATCTGTGCTCTCCTTCACTTACATTTTATCTTTCAGTTTCTTTTGTTGCTCCTTTTTGATTAATAAATTTCCCTCTCTTCCTTCTTATTTCCTTTGGAACTAATTTTTGGGATACTGACAAATCTTGCTTCAGGAATTTACCTTTCCTAAAAGTACGTCTTTAAGATTTTTTCCTCCATTTTTTTAAAGATTTTATTTATTTATTCATGAGAGACACACACAGAGAGAGGCAGAGACATTGACAGAGGTAGAAGCGGGCTCCGTGCAGGGAGCCTGATGTGGGATTCGATCCTGGAACTCGGGGATCACGCCCTGAGCTGAAGGCAGACGCTCAACCGCTGAGCCACCCAGACATCCCCGATTTCTTCCTCCTTTAAATTTGTTTTCTGATTCTTTGAACCTGTTTGCATTTGATTTTTTAAATGATTGCTTTTCGAGCTTTCTTGGGATCCACAGTGGTAACACACCAACCTGGATATTTTCGGGGAAGCGATGGCAAGTGACTAGACCCATCGGGTTAGCTTGAGGTTCTTTCTGACCGTTATTCATGCTGTTTTTAAGGAGGGCATGCATTTTTTCCTTTGTCCGTAGTCAGGTTTTGGAATGGACGGCTCCAGAATTGTAAATATTCTGGAGGGAGACAGGCAGCTGAATTTCAATTTTTTAATGTGTCACATGACAAGAGATTTGGCACATTGGGTTGAGCCAGAAGATTCAGTGTAGCAAAAGTGGCAAATGCCTAATGCTTGATCCCTCAGTAGAAAGATCAGGGCCGCGAACAAATGTACCGAGGAGCCGTATTTCATTGGCAGGCGAAGGGCAAATGTGCCCTCTCAGTCTCCAACTTCTGCTCAACTGTAGTGGCATAAATCCAAGTTTCAGAGAAATACCCCAAGCCTCTGGTTCCTTCGGACTGGAGCTGTGTGTGGATTTTACAGTGCCGAGACTGCCTGAGCTTATGATGCTCCACGCTCGGGAGCATGACAGGGACCTGAGGAGCTTCATGCTGTGGCTAACGCTGTTTGCTCAAAGCCATCTTGAAAGTTCACTGAAGCAGGGGCCAGATCCTTTCTATCCTGGGTGCCTTGGGGAGGGGGGTGCTCATAAACACTGATTGGGATCAGAACTGCACTGTCCTGGATGATATAGATACAATCATGTCCAGATTTAGAGCAAAATGCTGCATCATGTTCCGGATCAAATTAATACACTAGGCTTCACTTATGTCTTTTAACAAGGAACAATAGTTGCTCTTTTTGCTGCCTTGTTCCCACTGAAATAGTCCATGTATAGAGTTTCTCTTTTCAGCAGCAGTTGTGTCTACAAATGCTATTCTCCAAACGACAGCTATTCTCAGAGCCACCAGGCGTGCGGTTGCCCGAACAAAGAGGTGCATTAAAAGAGTCTTGACAATTTCAGCTCCTAGAAACACAGGGGTCACACAAATCTGCCAAGTTGAAAGCAAACAAATCACTAGGGCAAGACATTTTATTTAGTTCTAAACAGCATCTAGCACATGGATAGCATTCAAAAGCATTAATACAGTCATAATGCAAATCAACATGGGCCAGCAGACCAGGAGCTGAAAGAAATTAGGCTAAACCCTAAAGAAATCAGAGCGTGAGTCAAAAGGAATTTCAATAAAATTATCAAACATTATTCACTAATATGGCAGTCAGTCATCCATGGATATCTTGTACACTGGGGTGAATTACAAAAGAAGTCAACACTTATAGGTAGAGACTTAAAATGTAATGAAGGAGACAGGACAAACACAAATAAATAGGAACAAAAGGGGCAGAAACCATTACACTACAGGCAAAAACAATATTAGCTCTACAGAGCTGGAGAGGAGAATCCTGGCTATTTACAGAAGTAGGAAGGTAGCTGGAGAGGTTGGGATCAGATTTCTAATTTGAAAGGAGTGAAGTATGCTTCTTTTATTAAAGTACCATTAAAAATATGCATGGGATGCCAGACGCAGCTTATATTAAATTAAGTCAAAAAGAACCTATAGGTTCTGAATTGAATCAGAGATTCAGTAGGCTACGCTGATAGGATCCTGGGTCTGTTTAGACTCCTTGTTCCTTCCTTCCTTCCTTTATTAATTAAACAAAGCTATTGACAGCTTGCTGTCTGTTGAAAATGATGCTAAATGTTAGAGATGTGCAGAAAAATAAATCATAATCCCTGTTCTCATGAAACTCATAGTCTGTTGGATGAGACAGACATGGCAAAGATATCATCACAATATCATGCTTAATAAGTTCTGGAGGTGTTACAAAGCAAAAGGAGGGAGGGACAGCCTCCCTGGGAGGATTAGGGCAGGCTGGGTCTTTAGGTCAGACAGGGTTTGTAGCAGATAATGGAGAGGGAGAGGCAGGGATATAAAGATCATGTTTATTTTCCAGGAATGGTAGACGTTTCCTGTGGCCGCCCAGATTCCAGGAGGTGAGAAAAAGATGGGTGGGACAGGGACAAACTAGGAAGGACTTTGAAAGCTCCGTGGGAGATTCAGCCTTGGTAGTGTGAGCAATAGAGAGCCCTGGGAGTTTTAAAGAAGGGGAGGGGTATGAGCAGATCTGTGCATTCCAGAGACAACTCAAGCAACTGCTGTAACTCCATGGACTACATGGACTACATGGATGACTGCTGCCATATTAGTGACAAATCTTAGAGAATGTTACTGAAATCCCCTTTTACTTGTGGTCTGATTTCTTAAGAGCTCAGTCTAATTTCTTTCAGCTCCTGGTCCACAGCCCCAGTTAATTTGCATTACGGCTGTAGGAGTGCTTTTGAGTGCTGTCCACATGCTGGATGCAATTTAGAACTTAGTTTTCATGGTTGGTTTTCTTTCTGTTTGGCTGATTTGTGATCACTGTGTTTGAAGACGCTGCTTACTCAAACATCACCTGTGGCTGGAAGCCATGGGAAGAAAAGGACTAAGAACCCTCTCCTCTCTCTCTTCAAAGGTTCTGAGAGCTGAGGCTGCTCTGGGTGTCTCCTTTCTTGGGCTGTCCCAATCTTCCTTCAGAACCTCACTGCAGACAAAGAAGTGCTGCATTTGTGAAAAAGCTAATTATCTGGGGTTGTTGACCTGTGTTCTGCAGAAAATAGTAGGGGCTTTGATATGTATAAAGGACACATGAAGGGAATAGAAGGGAAGGGAGAAGAAATGGGTAGGAAATATCAGAAAGGGAGACAGAACATGAAGACTCCCAACTCTGGGAAACGAACTAGGGGTGGTGGAAGGGGAGGAGGGCAGGGGGTGGGGGTGAATGGGTGACAGGCACTGAGGGGGGCACTTGACGGGATGAGCACTGGGTGTTATTCTGTATGTTGGCATATTGAACACCAATAAAAAATAAATTTATTATTAAAAAAATAACAAAGGTAAAAAGTGTAACATTAAAGTGGAGAGACTACCTTAATCAAGTGATCAAAGTTAACATTACCAATAATAAGACTAATAGACATCATGTAAATCCTCATATGATGCATTTATGACACAACATTCCTTGTGTGATATTCCTGCTAAAAAAATGTATGTCTTGGATTTAAATGCAAGGAAACTTCAGTCAAATAAAAATAGAGACATTCTACTAAAAAAAATGAAAATGATCATGAAATGCTAAAAACACTCATGAAATGCCTACTACCTGTCAGTGTCTGCTCTTAGTTCTTTCCATATATCTATTCACTTAATCTCTCACTGTAACACTGAGAGACGGGCACTCTTATCATCAAGAAACTGAGGTGCAGGGAGGTTTGACTCATGCTGGTGTAAGGCTGGAATCTGGATCAAAAGATTGTTACTCTCTTAAGCATTCAGCCCTACTATGAAAGTCATTTAATTCCACTCTATGTCAGAAATATGTATCACCACCATGACATCCTTTACAAACTTGACCACAACCAAATTGCACACTTCTTCAAACAGTATATCCCATTTTTGAACAGCTCAATTTTATTGTAAGCTTCCCCCCACCCCCAAATGGAGCAGTACTTTGATTTCCTGAAACATCAGAAAATCCAAAATGGAGCATAATTTCCCAAATGTAGTCTGCCTGGAAGAACGTTCAGTTCAGAGCATCATCTCTCTTGTTCAGAATGTTTTTCTTCTCTTCATGGAGTCTAAGATGTGGTAGGAATGCCTGGGATTTGTTTGTGGAAGCCATGGTAGAGTGGATACCATAAGGTGAAATGTGAACAAATGAAGTCAAGGTTGAGGGAAGTTAGATACAGGAGAGAAGTGGAATTTAAAGAGCATGATGAGAAACTTAAATCTCATGGAGAATCAACTGGGGCCCACTGGAGTGTTCCGAGAAGGGGAGTGACACACAAAGTAATGGTGGAGCTCTTCAGGTAAGTTCACTGCCCTCTCCTCGTCAACATCCCAACACTAGTAAAGGGAGAGAAGCCTTGTGAGCATTCTGTGGGCCTGTAAAAGGTTTTTTTGCTGATAGATTTGCTATAGCCTATCTTCAAGAGGGTCATAAATAACTGATAATGAGGCTGATTTGGAAAGGTGTGTTGGTGGTAGGCTGGGAGTTAGGCGTTGTCCATTCTGTTCCTGAAGTTTGCAGTGTGGTTTGGGGTAGGTCAATTTACCTTCTCCATCTCTCCCATCACATCTACTTGTTTGTAAAGTACTTTGTACTCCTTAAATAAAAGATGTCATAAGTCACTTAAAGTACTATTTGCTGAATATTTTTAAACTTAAAAAGAAGGCTGGAGTGCTCAGGGTCATGAACTTTTGTTTTTTTTTTTTTTTGTTTTTTTTTTTTTTTTTTTTAGGGTCATGAACTTTTGAAGGTGAAGTAGTCCACCATTTTCAAAGAGAACCCCATCAAAACCTCACGAAGCAGGGAGAGCATATGGATGGTGATTATAAGTGAGGAAGAGAAGAAAATGATAATGATGCTTGCTGACGCTGACCCCTTGTGTTACACATTTGGAGGAAGCATCTTCTCATTCAGTCCCCTCTAAAACCCTATGAGCAAGATACTTTTGTTTTTCCACTTTGTACTAAGAAAATGGAGGTTTGGAGAAGTAGGCACCTTGCTTGAAGTAATAGAAATAGAAATGGTAGCACTGACATGAAAATCCAAAGCTCTGGGATATATATATTTTTAAATATTTTATTTGTTTATTCACTAGAGACACAGAAAGAGAGGCAAAGATACAAGTAAGGGGAGAACCAGGCTCCCTGCAGGGAGTCTGATGCAGGACTCCATCCCAGGACCCTAGGATCATGACCTGAACCAAAGGCAAACACTCAACCACTGAGCTGAGCTACCCAGAAGACCCTAGAGCTCTAGGATTCTAAATATTAAGCTATTCAAAACTCTGCAAAAGTTTTCCAAACTTACCTGATCCTAGCATTCACCTGTAGTGCCTTTAAAAATCCTGAATCCCAGGTCCCTCCCCTAGAAATTCTAATTCTTAGGTCTGGGTAAGGCCTAGAAATATATTATTTTAAAAATTGTCATACAGTACAGCAGGGGTTGGCAAAGATTTTCTTAAAGGGTCAGCTAGTAAGGATTTTGGAGTTTGTGCACCACATGGTCTCTGAAAAACTACTTCACTGTAGTATAAAAGCAGTCACAGACAATATGCAAATTAATGTTTAGCTGTGTTCCAATAAAACTTTATTTGTGAAAATAGGCAGCAAATTGGATTTAAGCTGTGGTTATAGTTTATAACCCCTTGCTGTATACCTTAATTTTCTCTGGAGGAATCATTTTATAATTTCCTTAAGACCATCTGAGCATATTCCAGGGTTGGAATTTTGTATAAGGTCTATCTAGGACTAATTTGAATTTTAGGGTATAATTTTAGCCCATTTTCCTTTATTTGTCCATGAGAACTTGCCCTTTTAGGAACTCTAAGGACAAATTCTGGTCCATGGAACTTTATTCCATGGTTAGCCAGGGTCTCACACGAGCGTTCCCTCTGTAGCTCACAAAGATGTATCTTTTCATCTTTGCACTTGCTATGGTACCCACTACATAATTAGTGCTTAATATTTACTAAATTCAATATAGTATATATGCTCAATTGAATATAATAAATACTTATTAAACAGTAATAATGTGCTAGGCCCCGTGACAGATTGAATTTTCAGGTAGAGAGTTGGAAATGCATATATGGCATTGAGAGAAGAGGCAGGAGATGCAGATTGAAGATCACTCTGGGGTATAGCACAGTGAGTTAGAAGAGTTAGAATTCCCCAGAGAGAATTCTGGGGGGAGGCAGGCCAAGACAAACCAGTACTAAAGCCCAAGATGGAAAGGCCAGAAAGAAGAAAGGAGTTCTTACTGGGTAATAGAAACTAAGGGAGGAGAGATTTTTGAGAAAAACAGATTGTTCAAAAGTGCCAACTCTGAAGATATCTGATAGGATAAGCACTCACCATTGGAAAGGAGGGCATTCAGTCACCTCAGAGAAGTTTCTTTAGGAAGATATGAGTATAAGCCAACTTGCTGTGAATAGGTTCACTCAGGGGAGGGAAGAAGTGAAAGAACTGAAAACAGGTCAGAGTCTGAGATCCTGAAGGTGATGGAATTCTTGGTGATTACCAAGTCCAAGGTGTGGTGATGGTTGTGGTGGTTGAAGTGGAGAGGAGGTAAACATGGTTGGAACTGAGGAGGATGGACAAGGGAAGGGGTAAAGGAGAACAATTGTGATCCAATTGCCATGGTTCTTTGAGAAGGTAGGAAAGTATCCTGATAATCAGAAGGAAGGAATGGGAAACTCTAACACCAGAAGACATGCTGGACTTCTCAAGAGAAGCTTCTGTGAAATATTAAGTCAGCAGAGAACAGAAATACTAGACTTGTAGAAAATGTTATCACTTGCTCCTGGGTTCGACTAGAAGTTTCTGGGCCTGGAAAGCTCATGGTGGATTTCTTTTGTTTGCCTCCTTTTCTACCACCTGTGTATCTAACCAGGTTATCTGTCCCCTTCCAATGTCTTTTCTTTTTTAAACTATAATAAGACAGGAACAATGACAAAACCACTTCCACCTCTGGGAAACTCCAGTTAACTTAATTGGGAAGGTGTTTTCTTTGAAGACATATTTGTCCAAGGGAGATATAATTTTTCTTCTCTTTTTTTAAGATTTAATTTATTTATTCATGAGAGACAGAGAGAGAATGAGAGAGAGAGAGAGAGAGAGAGAGAACGAGAGAGAGAGGCAGAGACACAGGCAGAGTGAGAAGTAGGCTCCATGCAGGGAGCACGACGTGGGACTCGATCTCGGGTTTCCAGGATCCTGCCCTGGGCTGAAGGTGGCGCTAAACTGCTGAGCCACCCGGGCTGCCCTCTATTTTTTTTTAAATAAGAATCTTACTGCTTGAAGGGAAACTAAAAAAACTGGAAAGATGTCAACCTGAGCAAACTTGTATAGTTAAGCATCAGATCACATATGGTCAAGGGATAGAGACTCTGAGGGAACCAATGAAATGCCCAAAAGAGGTAGGAGGTCATCAGAGAAATTTTATACTAATAATTAACTGAATTATATATATCCTGTCTATCTATCATCTATCTATCTATCTATCTATCTATCTATCTATCTATCTATCTATTATCTATCTATCTATCTATCTATCTATCTATCTATCTATCTATCATCTATTTATCACTTATGTAGAGAGGACCGTAGCCAGAATGGTAGGTGGGGATGGATGGACCCACCATGAACAAGGGATCAGATAGAATGTGGTCCAAAGTAAAAAACCCTAAGGAATGATGGTGGCTCCTGCACCGGTTTGTGGATACAGATATCAGCACCATATACATTGAGTTTTGGACAAAGATCTAGATGTGCTTCTCCAGTGTCACATAATCATCATGATGCAGGCTGAAGTCTGGTGATATGAGCATCTTGCCAGAGGTTGTCAAGGTTGTTTAGATACTGGACACCAGCAACCACAGCCTAGCAAAAGGCTCTAACGTCTAGCTGGGTCTCTACTGAAAATTTTAGCTGTTTCAGTATTAAAGATAGAATCCCACAGCTTTTGCTAAAATTGAAGTAGTAGAAACTTAATTCTAAAGTGTGTGTATGTGTGTGTACGGGACTTTGTTTTTGTTTTTGTTTTGTTTTGTTTGGGCTTGGGATCTTCATTTCCCTTTCTTCACTCCTTGTACAACTTAATAAAAAATATGTTGTCGCCTTTTTGCACATAATCAGGTTTCATATACCAATGTGCAGTTACTAACTCACCCATCTTCCCACCTCTGTAATTAATCCTCTTACTAGGTTTATTCTCTAACCTTGAGTTAATCTCTCCTTTAGACAACTAACAACAATTTAGTACTTCAGGAGAGATAGAAAAGAAGCATAACATGTTGTTTCTGCTCTTGAAGATCTAACAACCCAATGTCTGATGTACGGATACTTGATGCACATAAAAAAGACATAAGCATACAAAAAGAAAATTAAACAAGTTAAAAATCGATGTAGCTGCATGAAAGTAACTAACCAATCAATATGTATTTGTTTGCTTGTGTTCAGAGGGAATGAAGGAATGTGAGACGTTGGATCTGCATAGGCTTATGGGTAGAAGCCTCTGTAAAGAAGGATCCTTGAGCAGAATTCTGTGGCAAGCCAGGGACATGAGGCCCGAGGCCAGATGACCGGGCTAACAGTATTGGGGCTGGTTGGCCAGGGTGGATTCATGATGGGTAGCAAAGATTTTAGATTTAGTAGCTATTATAATTTTTCAAAGAGAGGGTTGTAATTTATTTAAGCTAATTGATTTCATAGACGATCAACGAAATACGTGCATACGAGTCTTGAGTAAACATATTTAATCGCTCTTAGGATCTTTAAAAGTCTTACCAGTTCATTCCTTACAAATTAGAATTGTTTTCTCCATTCTCTCTCTCTCTCTCTCTCTCTCTCTCTATCTATCTTTTCTTGCCTTACACTTTCAGGTGAACATCCCATGCTTCCTCTTTCCCAAATAGTTGGGAAGATCTTTGTGAGGTTGCTATGTAGTTCCCATCTTGCAGCTATGGATCTTCTACTCTTGTGACCTGTGTCCATTATCCTCCCTTCTGAGATTTCACAGGGTGAATGAAATGAATTCTTCTTCCAGATGGGGTGCTTTTGAGGGTAAGAGTCGTGACCTACTAGCTCCGTGTCCTGCAGCAGCCAGCATGATGTCTGGTGCATAGCAGGCACTCCTGGTACACAAGCAGCCAGTTCAACTTGCCTTTCCTGATATACAAGGCAGGTAAAGTTGAAGATTTTATGCTGTTATCCTGAGCAGATTGTAGGTTCTTCCTATTTACAGAAACAGACGGTGATGAGTCTTCTTTGAGGGTTTGAAGATGAATATGTACATTGTACATTGAAGTATAAAGTTTGCCCAACTCCATCTCAACACTGGCATACTCATACGTTGTTATTATCGGTCTTGCAATTTTTAAACCATTGCATAGAGCTTTAGCTGTTTGACTCCCATTGACTTCCAGCTATTGTACATTCACATAATGGAAGCAGTTTGTCCACATGAATAAAACATCAATAAGGTGTCTGCACAAGTACCATTTAAGAAAAAAATAGAGAAAGTAAAGCATACTTATGTATAGATATATACATACATATATATTAAAAAAACAGGAAGGCAAAAGGACCAATTTTCTGGTTAACAAAAGGTTCTCACCTAAGTGAATGTCTCAAGTCATTCCCCTACATCATATTCAGGTGGGGACATTGTTGCCCACATGCCTGGGGAAAAGCAAAGCTACCCATGCAAAAAGTGAGATCACCTCGATGATATTTTTTTCTACAATGGCTTTTTCACTTTTTGCTCTTTTAAATTGATTTTAAAGAAGGGTAGGGCTGCCGGAACCTTGGGACTACCTCTTTAAGCCCCCTGAGCAGGAGTTAAAAGCTGGCAGCCCCAGCTGGCTTTCCTCCGTCCCTAACAACTCTCACTGAAATTAATGAGGCTCAAGCAGGGGCCGGGGCTGCCAGTTGTCCAAAGACAAATCATTGGTTTTAAGAAAAATCCCCTTTTTAATGATTCACAGTTGAATTTGGATTTAAACTCCGCTCAACAAGCAAACAAAACAAAGAGCTGTTGGAGAGGTTGGGCTTGAAGCTGCCAATATGCTGCAAATCATGGGATGGCCACAGGGTTCAAAGGCTCTCCACGCCGTGACACCAGAGCACTCAGAACCCAAGAAGCAACAATTGCAACCAGTTTCTTTGTGAATTATACGTGGGTATGGTAATGCTCAATTTCATTGCTCTTGCCTTGGAAGTTCTGGGCTTCATTTCTACCTCAATGTGTTTTTTTGCAGAGTTGGTGCTAGACACAGTGCATGCCGCCAGATGCTGAGTGGGTGACACACACATGCAAAACACAACTTCTGCCCTCAGGGGCTTAATATTTACATAGGAAAAGGAAGCATACAACATAAGAAGAAACACAAATTGAAATCCTGATTCTCAGACTGAAAGCCAGCTTCTCATAGCTGGCTGTGTCAGAATAATCGGGGTAAGCCTAATAAACAGAGACACACATATAGGAGTGCATGCGCGCGCGCACACACACACACACACACACACACACACACACACGAGAGAACTAGCAACAACAAAGAACAATGAGCACAGAACATTTCTTTGCTTCTGCCCCAGACTTCTTACTGAATCAGAATTTCTGGAAGTGGGGCTTAAAAATTTGTAGGTTCAAAATATTCTGGTTGATTCCTAGTCAGAGTTAGGTACAAGAGTCATTAATCCAGGTGGCAAATGGTTTGAGGTAAGAGGTATGGGTAGTTCATGCCTGAGGAGAAGTCAATGGACTTCTACTGACGAAGGAACATCTTGCGGGGGTGATAGGAAACGACTCACAGCTGCACCTGCTCAGCCCTGTAAACTAGTCAGTGCACTGACTTGTCACAGTACTGTACCAAAGTGGGGCTCCCCCAACATGGTGGGATTTGCACTGTCATATCCTCTCACCTAATGATACCCCTGAATCCACCTTCGTGGGTTAGATTTAAATACAGCTGGGGCGGGAAGGCATGTAGGTAAGGCTGCAATGAGAAAACAGAGCTCTAAACCTTGGACAGAATTGTGTATGTGGGGTGCCTGTCTTTTACCACAGGAAGAGGTAGAGTGGATGCAAACTGCCATCCCCTCAGGACTCCCTAACTCAAACCATTTAATAGTAACCCATGTCCTGGAGTAGAGAGCTTTTCTCCTATCACAGGAGAGCATAGCAGATTTTCCCAAAGATTGGTTTGCAACCAATACTTGTGCAGCTCCGGCAAGAAAGCAAATGGAGGCTCACAAGCCATATATGTAAATATTGAACACACTGTTAAATAAAGTATTCTTAATCCATTCACTTTGACAAATATTCCCTTCCTAACGATTTGGTAGATCAGGTTCAAATTTAGGATTCATAGCTTTTAGGAGTTTCTGCACCATGTCTGATGTACTTCCCCTTCTTTTTACTCCCCGGCTCTGTCCTGCACCATGAGGAGCTATATACAAACCCCTCAGATCACACATCCAAGCTCCATTCACAACTCTTGCAAACAATGCTTCTTGTCTATCTCAAAGCCACGGGCGGCTATACTAACAACAAAGGCCAGTATGATTCACAACTTTGAAGGGTATAAAGCTTCATATGAATTGACCGCATGATTGTTCTTGGAATTCACCTTCTTAAAGCCTCTGTGTTTTCATCTACCAAATAGGAGATGATAGTCCATGCTTCAGTACTTTGTCACTCATCATCATTTTCACTAGTAGAGTTATCAACTTTTATTGAATTATCCTGTATGCCAGTTTCCTTGTTACTAATCCTCATAACTCTGCTAGGCATAGTTTATTCTTTTAATTTGAGCAAATGAGGAAACTGAGGCCCAGATTAAGGTACTTGCATGGAACATACAGTTATTGAGTGATAACGTTTTTTTTATAGTTATTGAGTGATAACTTTGAGGGGCTGTCTGCCTCAAAGTTGAAGTTATTTTCACTGCACTATGCTCTCTCTGTTAGTTAAAAAAGTCTGCATAGTCTGAAAATGAGGTGAAATGTTGTTCTCTTACAAAAGAAACAATTGCCTTCTATTCAAATCTTTACAAAGTCTTTTGTGAGAATGCTCTTTCAATTATTTTAGTTTGGGGAAAAATGCTATTTGGGGAAGACATATAAATCTGAAATAAATCAGTACTATTTTGGGCTACCCATAGAGGCCTCCTAATCAAATTGTTTTAAAAAGTAATAGAAAGCAAATTTTGGCAGTCTGGGGGGCTGAGCACTAGGAGGATCCTGTGTAGAACAACAAAATCACCATAGGACATACTTGTGGATAAATGACTGAGCTGGTAAGAGATGGCAGAGATACTTAACAAACTTTCCTTCTTTTCTAAATGATATAAAATGGACTAGGATGGGAGCTTGGAGTGCTAGGCAGTGGGGGCTGGGGTTGTTCTGGGCCAGTGGCCAGGAGGTTCATAGAATCTGGGACTTTGACAACACTATTTGAGAGAACAAAAGTGGTCTTTTGTTACTGGTGCTCTTTATATGACAGAAAAGCAGAACCAAATCCTTTTTGGAGAAAATTTTAGGCTCATAGGATTTAGGCTCATATGATTCATACACGTTACAATCAAGCACTGAGTTCATAATAAAAAAACCACTAAACGACCAGGACACATCCATCAAGTAAACATCATCAGATACAATAAACAAGAGATTCAGGCCCGCCCCCCCCCCCAAGTGTGGAAACATTAAAATTGTTAAAGACCATAGAACAGCTATGTATGGAGTGTTTAAAGAAATAAAACACTCAATAGATGGATTAAATATCAGATTAGAATCAACTAAAAAGAGAGATGGAAAATATGTCTAGGCCAGTGCTGTCCAATAGAACTTCCTGCACTGATGAAAAAAGACAACTTCTAGACCTGTGCTGTCCAATAATGCAGCTATTGAGCACTTTAAATATACCTGCTGAGACTGAAGAACTACATTTTAATGTTATTTATCTTTGAGTAACTTAAATTTAAATAATCACAGTGGAGTGGCTGCAGTATTAGGTAGTGTGGATCTAGGCCGAGAGGAACTTTCAATAATTTCAAAGGAATCCATATCATACAGATCATATTCTTTGACCAAATTGCAATTACAACTTGACTGCAATGGGCATGAGGGATACTTTCTGGGGTGTTGGAAATGTTCCAAAAGTGAATGGTAGTGATGTTTAACAACTTGACGAATTTACTAAAAAAAAAAAAAAATCATTGAGTTCTACACTTACTATGAATGAATTCTATGGTATGTAACACACCCGAATAAAATTGATAAAATGCAATTATAAGTCGACAACATCAATAATAAAAATCATCCTCATGGCTTACAAATTAAAAATCACTCTACCAAATAATCCATGGTTCAAAGAATAAGCCATCATGAAAGTAAAAAAATACTTAGACTTGTACAATAATGGAAATACACTATATCACAGTTTGGAGAGCATAATGAAAGCTGTACTTTGAGAGAAACTTAACATCTTAAATGCTATGCTGGAAAACAAGAATGACTGACAATTAGCTACATTCTGCTTAAGAAATAAATTAGAGCCATAAGAAAACAAACCCAATGAAAGTAGAAAGAAAGCAAGAATAAAGATAAGAGCGAAAACAAGTGAATAGAAAAAAATATAATACATAGGATCACTATGTTGGTTCTTTGAAAAAATAAGAAAATTGGATTATCCTGAAAAGACTGACTAAAAAAATGAAAGAGGGCACCAGAAAATAATAGTGGTAATGAAAAGAGTTCTATATTCCAATAAAGTAGGACTTACAAAGTATACTAAGAGCAATTATGCCAATAAAGTTAAAAATTAAGACAAAATGGACAAATTCTGGGAAAATAATAATTAAGTACAAAACCAGAGTAGTTCCATAATTATGAAATAAATGAACCATTACTTAAAAATTTTTACAAAAGCTGAAAAACCAGATGGCTTTGCCAATGAAACTGTACCATTTTTAAATGGAAAAGACTTTTCTAATCTTATGTAAAATTTTGCAGAGCACTGAAAAAGAATGAATGTTCTCAAACCCAATCTATGAGATGAGTAAAATCTTGAAAACAAACATGCCAAGACAGTCTCAGAAAGAAAAATTATAGGCATTCTCATTCATGAACATGAGTGTGAAGATTTGAATAAAATATTAGAAAACCTAATGAAATAAGGTGTAGAAAGATAATACACCATGACTAAGTTGGATTTATTCCGGGATTGAAAGAGTGGCTTAGCATAAGAAAACTTATAAGTGGAATTTATTACTTAACTTATTAAAAAGAAAAAAAATCATGTGATCACCTCAAAAGATGATGAAAGTCAACAATCACTTATGATTAAAACGAAGCAAAAATATACTTAAGAAATCTAGGACAATAGGGAATTTTCTTAATCTGATAAAGGGGGCATATCAAAATATCATTCTTAATAAAAAGGAAGGTTAGAGGTATTTTCTTACAGTCGAAAATAAACCAAGGAAGTCAACTACATCTATTCAACTTTGGAGGTCCCAGCCAGGGCAGTAGAATGAGTAGAAGCATAAGGAATAGATAAACCCCACCAGAATTTAAAAATATATATAATTGTATATATAAATATATATATTTAAAATGATATGAAACCTTAGAAAGAAGGCCGACTATATTAGTTTACTATTACTGCTTTAACAAATTAACACAAACTTGGTGGCTTACATTTTATTATTTTTATTACTTTATAGTTCTGTAGGTTAGAAGTCCAACACAGGTCTTGCTGGGCTAAAATTAAGGAGTTGCAGTTCTTTGTGGAAGCCTTGAGGAGAATCTGTTTTCCATCTTTATTCCTTGGCTAGTTGTCTGCTTCCTCCATCTTCAAATCCTTTTGTGGTTACATCTTCCTCTAATGACAGGTGGGAAGGCTCTTCACTTTAAAGGAATCATGTGTTTGGGTTGGGCTCAGCACCTAATCCAGGGCAACCTCCCCATCTCAAGGTCCTTAACTTCAGTTACATCTGCAAAATCCCTTTTGCCATGTAAGATGGCATATTCACAGGGTCCAAGGATTAGAATGTGGATATCTTTGGGTGGGTCATTATCCTGCTTATCACAGTGGTAAAACAAGAGCAAATTTAAAATCAAATGCACTTCTGCATAAATTAATTGGAAAACATAATTTTTAAATATGTAGAAGAGCAAAAAAAATCAAAGGACGCCTATAAATTATCTGATAGAATAAATCTACCAAAAGGTCTTCAAGACCCATATGCAGGAAACCCAAAAGCTTTTCAAGATATCAGTCTTCTTCTAAATTGAGAATGCCAACAGAGTTGCTAAAATTTATATGAAAGAATGAAGGACAAAATAGGCAAGACACTTCTGAAAAAGTAAAAGTTAGTGAATTTACCCTACTAGACATTGACTGTTTTACAAAGCAACACTAATTAAGACAGTAGAGCAACTGGTAATGTAGGTGATAAATCAACCAATGGAACAAAATAAAGAGCCTAGAAACAAGTTTGTCCAATGGAACAAAATGGAGAATGTAAAATCTGCCTCATGGAAACTTGGTATGTAATAAAGGTAGCATTACTCATCATTGGTGCTTGCTGCTTAGGATATCATTCCAGTGATAGAATCATCTGAAAACTTAAAAAAAAAAAATACCTATCATATTATCCAATTTATACCTGAAGGGAAAAATTGAAAAGTAGATAATACCAAGGATCTACTGGTGATTGTGTGAGCTAGTGCAATTGTTTGGAAAGCAAACTTTGCCATTTCCCAGCTCCCTTATATATAAGCACATATAGGGACATTTGTTGTGTTGTCATTTGCTATAGTGACAAGACAGAGGCTGTCTGCATGTTCATCACTAGGAAAATAGATAAGCAAAGTGGGTAGGGGACAAGAGTTGTCAAATTTAGCAGATAAAATATAGGAGGCCCAGTTACATTTCAGTTTCAGATAGACAAAGCATAATTTTTAGTATAAGTATGTCCCAAATGTCACATGGGATCAAATTATTACTAAAATATTATTTGTTGTTTATCAAAAATTCAAATTTAATTGAGCATCCTATATTTTATCTGGCAACCTTAGTGGGGCCATAGAATGGAATATAAGCAACAGTTGGGAACAACTGCCACGTATTCTAGAGCAGCATGGGTGGAGCTGGAAAACAGAATCTGACAAAAGGTTAGAAGTCAAGGAAATGGGTAGCACAACACTATTTGTGTGAATTGAAAATACGTACCCAGAACAATACTTCTTCTTTCATAGGGATAAACAGGTATTTAAGGACATATATCAAACACGTTAGTGCGGTGCCACTGGGAAGAAGAATGTGAATGGGCATCAAGGACGAAGGGAGAAAAGAAATAAACCAGGAGAAGGAGCTGGTAAGGACTGGTAATGACACTGTGGTAAGAAAGGAGGAAAATAACCCAATTCTTCCTTCTTTACCCACAAATCAAAGAAAATGAAAAGATTATGTCTCCTGCAACTTGAAGGGACATAACCATCATGTGACCTAAAAAACTATTAGGAATCTCAAAAAGTAGGTCCAATTATGATGAGAACCTTGATGTCAAAAATACACATGAAAGAAAAGTACATGTGAGAGGTTTGAACACAACAATTTTGTGATATGTAATGTGGGAAAATAAGTAGTTCTAGATTGATATAATTTTATATTATATTGGAGGCCATTGTAAGTATGTATGTATAAATTAATAAATCAAATTCAGGAAGTAGCTATTTGAATCTTTTCTCTACATTCCTAAACTATTATATATTCAGATTGGATCAATCTTTAAAAGAAAATTCACAATAGGAAACTAGGAGACTAGTCTATATCCCATGCATCTTCTGTTTGGACACATGGAACATCTGCCAAGGTTGTGGGACACATGGTAAGCAGCCAGTCAATTGTTGCCCAGTCGATATAATCAGGATGTGCTCACATCTAAGCTGACAGCTTACACTAACATTGCTTTTGTGATGAGGATGCGGCATCCATTTGAATGAGAAACCCTACGTAATGAATTTGCAACCACCTGTTTAAAGAAGATACTATTCTTTCTGCTAGACAATTTATACAAATAGCCATGTTTTAAATCTGACACGGTGTTAAGTATTCTTAACAAACAAGATATGATATTCAAAAGGTGCTGGAAATGATAAGGAGTGAGGCTGTAGGATGGAAGTTTGGTGGTTGTAAATGGTTTTCTTTTGGGTAAAGGAGTGCCTAGTTGCTGTCTGTTCAGCTTGAAAGCATGATGAATTACTTTGCAAGGGAAAGAAAAGATAAAATGGGGAGGATGAGAGATTTGAAGCACCTGGGTCAGGAGGCCACGCATGAGGTGGCTGGACCCGATCTCATTTCTGATGGCATCAAATGATGGCCTGAATGCTCCATTGGAAACTGACTTGGAGCCTGGGAGTTTCCCCCAGCTCTGTCACCAGGACAATGAGTTACTATGTAGGTAACTACAGTAGAGTTGACTTAAGTGGGGACATGTTAATTCACAAAACAGCTTGGAATGTTTTATGGTTTGTCAACAGCTAGAGCATTAACAACCCAGAAGCACTCTTTTCTAATGTAAATCAGTATACTGTGTTGATCCTATTATTTAACCAAATCAGGAACATGACTCTTTTTTCAAAGGAAGCTAGAGAAGCAAAAATCGCAACCTTAGCATTATTTACCTTCTTATATGACTTGTTTTAGAATTTGTCAAATCGCGCCTTTTGTGTACAACTTTCTCCTTTCTATTTTCCAAAAATAACGTGCACTGGTTTTATTTTTTAACAATATCAAAGGAACTCAGTATAATATTCTTTTCTATACTGTGTTTCCACTTTACCACTTACAGTTTAGGTGTCTGCCTCAAAGATGTTTTCAGTAGATGTGCCAAAGTACGTTCTTCACAGCATTGTCCTAACAATGAGATTGTAAAGATTGTAAAAAACCTCATTGCCCAACAGTGGGAGAATGGCAGATCTATATAATGCACATTATAAAATGAAACCCTATAGAATAAAAGTCATTCCTTGAGCAACTTTTTGATATGAGAAGTACCTATGACATAAGCTTACATGACAAAAATAGAATAAAAACTTGTTCGGGTGTTTGGGTGGCTCAGTCGGTTAAGCTTCTGCCTTCAGTTCAAGTCATGATTCCAGGGTCCTGGAATGGTGGGGGTTCAACCCCACTATCAGGCTCCCTGCTCAGGGGGGAGTCTGCTTCTCCCTCTCCCTCTGTTCCTACCCCCTGCTTTTGCACTCTCTCTCTCTCTAAGATTTTCTGAGAAAATCTTGAAAAAAAAAAACCAACCTTCTACATAAAATACTATTTCAACTAGCAAGTAACTCTGAATGTTGAGATTATGGATAATCTTTTACTTTTAACTGGACTTTTGTGTGTTTTCCAAGTTCTCAACAATGAGTTTGTATTACTGAATTATTAGGAAAAAATCTTTAGGAAAAATCTCCACCTAAACCCAAAACAACATAGCAGTTTGACATGCACTCTATTTCTGCACCATACACATCAAATTTGTTAATATAGGTTAATGTGTTGAGAGAGAATAAGCATATATCTGATGACCGCACTGTCAACACAGCGGTTCAATCTATTGTCAAAGCATAGGTAATCAGCTTACATGTACAAAACTGCTGATCTAAGAATAATTTCAGAATGGTAAGAAATTTTGACCATATTTTATTTGTTATTTTTAATTTTTATTATTTTTAAAGATTATTCATTTATTTATTCATAAGACACACACACACACACACACACAGAGGCAGAGGCAGACACATAGAGGGAGAAGCAGACTTCTTGCAGGGAGACACTCAACCACTGAGCCACTCAGGTGTGCCTTGACTATCTTTTAGATATAACACATTGGCAAAGCTATGTGAAGTAGTTGAGATAGTATAAACTTAAGAAGTGTTCTTAAAATTATTAACGTGCCTATATTTCAATATCTCAATCATCTTTGAAAATATGTCCTCACCTTCTAGTTATTAAATGTTTAGTCTTACAAATTCTAATATGTTTAACTGACTTTGGAGAGACCTTACAATTTAGTCAACTAAAGGGACTTGGTAAAAACCAATGTAAAAGTCAAGCTATTAGAAAGAAGCTGAGATATTTACTCGGAAATGTTATACACTGAAATACGCTCTGCTGGCAGAAAAGGAAGCATGGCACATTTTCATCTTACAACCAAGAAGGCCTGAATATATTGTTAAATGACAAATCATAAAACTTAGGTGTCTGAAAATATCTTAGAGGTCTTCTAATTCATCTAATTAATGCCTGCAGACTTTGGGAATGAGAGTGTTTTGTTCACCTGGTGTTTATGTTTTTGTTTTCAAATCAGGCAGGCACCATTTAAAATCCAGAGATTTAATGTATAAACCCAGGTTTGAAAACCTCTAAGGCCTGACTGCTCTGGTCCAGCCTCCCTTGGTCCCTGAAGCTAGGTGCCAGGCCCTCTGCTTTGCATCACCTCTTTAATTCTCAGGCACAGTACATATGCACTTACCCCAGCCCTCCTTGCTCAGGCTGTTTATGAGTCTGGCCTCCATAACTCAATACAGAGCTTGTGGCTGCTGCCCACATCCAGCTCTTTGCCTCTTCTGCCTCCAACCCAGGCACAGCTTTCTTTCTCTTACTATAACACACCATTCAAGCTGCACCGGCAGCCTTTGCTTAGCAGTTTTCTTCAGCGGCTCTGCACTCTACTTCCACCCCAGCTGGCTAATTCCCATTCATCCTTTTGAATTCAACTCACCAAAGATTTTCCTCAGCCATTGGACTGAGTCCAGTTAACCAGCTACTCTCGTAGCACCTGGTCTCATCTTTTGTTAAAATGAAAAATGGGTGATCAAATATCTATCTTTTCTGCTAAAATGAAAGCCCTGGGGCATCTGGGTGGCTCAGTTGGTTAAGTGTCTGCCTTTGGCTCGGCTCAGGATTCCAAGGTCCTGGGATCGAGCCCCACACTGGGCTCCCTGCTTAGCAGGGAGTCTGCTTCTCCCTCTGCCCCTGCCTACAGCTCCCTGTGCTTATGCTTGCTCTCTCTCCCTCAAATTAATATAATATAATAAATATAATATAATATAATATAATATAATATAATATAATATAATATAATATCATATAATATAATATTTAAAAAGTAAATAAAATGAAAGCCCTAAGAAGGTAGGGAACAGATTTAGTGTAGCTACCTATGTATAGTAAGCAATCAATAGATACTGAATGAATGTATTCTTGCACTGATTTGATGAGGAATAGGTGCCGAGCGGGTGAAGGGACTCAGGTAGGTGCACAGGAGCCTGAGACAGAACCTACAGAGACAGCTCAGGGAAGGCAAGTAAGGCTGCCTATTTGCATGGCAGGTAGGTCTAGCTCTCAGAACCCCTCACAAATCATGTACTGTTTTTCAAATTACCCTCTGTCGGGAATTGATATCTCTATTATAACCCCACCCCAGCTGTTTTGATTCCTCCCAAACATCCAGCTTTTTGCAGGCCCCATTTTTGCTGTTTTGGAGCTATACCAGGTGGAAGAAACACAAGCTCACTGTGTGCCCAACACAGGCCGAGAGTCCAGAATTCCAGAATCTCATTTCCTTCTCCTGAACCTTACTGACACCGTTGGTGACCTTAAGAAGGATCAACTAGCACAACAAGGAATTCTCTGCCTTACACACCATCAGCATCAAATCCTAAGCCATGGCTTTCTTATTTCAAGTATAATTTTAGTTGAGGAAACCAAGACATCTGAAATGCCTTGGAGAGGATGGCAATGACTTATATCAATTTTTGTAGTAAATATGAAGCCTCCTCATTTTACAGCTTATACAAAAAATTACTCTGACTCTACTAATATTCTTTATGAAAAATCCATTTTAGCATTGTCTTCATAACCACGAGAGGACCAGAAATGTACAGGTATAGTGAGTGCAATGTGTGAGAAGAGAGATTGACTTTTTTAGACATATAGCATGCAATTATGAAAAAAGAAGAAAAACTTGGATTTCTAACTTGTCTGTAGCTCAAAATAAATTCAAGTTGGAACAGAAATTGAAATAAAACAAGAAAAACAAACAGCTATATAAAGCCTAAAGTTGTAAAGGAAAGACAAATTTGATTATAAAAAATCTAAAAATTTCTATATAGATACAAAATAACAAAGAGAAAGTTTTGTGGGTTTTTTGTGATACATCTGACACAAGGTGAATTTTTCTTAATTCACAAAGCACTCCTAAAAATCAACCAGTGGATTCATTGGATTAACTTTACCTGTTGGATTAAAAGATTCTGCGCAGCAGGAAGAAGCTCAGAGGGAGGATGAGTATCAGATAAATAAGTAAATGAAGCTGCACTTTCTTTACCAGAAAAGCCCCAAAACACACACACACAAAACACAGCAGATCTTAGGAAGGAAAAGAAACAGATAATTCACCAAAAAAAGACAAATAGCAATACGCATATAAAATATACTTAAGTAAGTAGAAATTAGAGATCGAAATATTCTTTTGGAAGACACTTTAACAATGCCTGGTATTTGAGAAGGTATGGAGAAACAAGCACACCCGTACATTTTTTGGTGGGTGTGTAAATTGATACATACTTTGGGAGAACAATTTGGCAATTAATATGTACAATTAAAAACTTAAAATTCATACACCTTTACCAAGCAAGTCTACTTTTGGGAATTTCTTTGACAGGTATATTCAAAACTAGGCACAGAAATGCATATAAAAATATTCATTGCAGAATTATTTATAATAGCAAAACCTTGGAAAAAAGCCAAGTGTTCATTTTTGGAGGATTAGCTAAATAGATTATGTAATCTATAACCTTAAGCTAATAAACAAATGCCACGCAGCCATTAAAAATAATGAGGTAGGTATTGACTTGAAAAATTATCCACAATATGTTGCTAAGTGGAAAAAATAGATGAGTATTTTTATGGTATGATTCAACTCATGTAAAGAAAATAAATAGACATAAATGTTTTAATATGCATAGAAAATACATGGAAGGCCACATCCTAGACCAGTAACCACTTCTAAAGCATGGTGCTGATGAAAGAAACTAGGACTTTAACTTTTATAATGTTGTAATATATAATATATCATTTTGTATCTTTTTATCATGATTTTAACCCTTTTCCCATCACCTTATATAGAAAAACAAAAGGTTTTTGTTTTTTTACCATTTATTTCTAGTTCACGCCTCTCCCACTCAAGCTCCCCATTCAGCCCTTAAAACCCAAGTGTGAGCTGCTATTTTGGCCCCAGGCACCATGGCCTGGGGGAAGCTGGGGAGCAGAGCAAGGGCAACTGCACCTGTTCTCTCCTGAATCTGTTCCTTTCTCTCCCTCCAGCCACCTCCCACACCCTGCCTTCCCCGGGCAGGTGTCTCTCCTGGATGAGAGGAAAATGTCAGATCTAATAAAGGCACACTAGAGCAAAAAAAAAATCCACAAAATTTTATAAAAATTTTTACTTTTTATAAAGTAAATCCCCCCCCCCACAAAATCCACCTTATATAGAAAAACAAAAGGTTAAGAGCAAAACCAACAAGGAAACAAATTTAGGTTATAAGCTACTAAAGAGCAGAAATATTATACTATTCATTCAACAATTTAATTCAACATTTTTTGAATGAACACTAATTCCCAGGAACCATGCTGGGAATTTAGCATAACAAAAAAAGAAAATAATAAACCATGGTTCCCACTGTTATGGAGCTCACAGCTCTGTAGCTGCATATTTCTCTAATCAATACTAATATTATTAAGTACAATAATAAGGGAGTCCACCAAACACTGTGATGGTACAAAGGATGAACTCCACTGGAGAAAATCAAAGTTCCACATAGAACATGTTTGCTCAGAATCTGAAAAAAAGAGTATCAGCTCTAGGACCTGACTTTACCTTGCTTGCACTCTAGTAAGCTTGCTAATACCATTTCATAGATACTGGCCACCCCTCGACTCCTGGGTCAGAAACATAGGACTTCATTATTCACTGTAGAACAGGCAACCTGAGTATCAGCACATGAATCTACTCCTTTGTCTCCCATGTCCACCGGTCCAGTGCCATGGGCCAGATGGATCTGTGTTGCAGCTGAGGAGCACCGAGCTTGGGAAACTGAGTGTTTTATAACAAGCAATAACCAAACCTGCTTGTTGTCCCAGAGAGATCATCCCTGAAGTTTGCTCATTACAAAGAAGAACCTGAGAAAGTACCCAGGTAAAGAATAGTCAAGGCCTTGCATTCTTAGCATACCCAGCAAGATGGATAGAGCTCAAGAACCCATGGAGATGTATCTCCCAACAAAGAGTAGGCAAGAAGTAGCCCTCTCAAAGGCCATATGAGATAGGCCCTAGAGGAAGAAGAGCAGAAATGGGGAAGCAAGCCCCATGGCAAGAGATGTACCTGAGTAGGTAAGCAAGGATCAATTCTGAAGACTCAACTTTGCCCTTCATATAGATTGGGAAGCCTTCAAGCTTTTTTTTTTTTTTTTTAATTAGGTTGAACTATGCAAGATTGCTGCTTTTGTAGATCAGAAACAGTTGAATAATGGTAGTAAGTTCATATTACTCAATCTAATAGATTTCTTGAAGGGAGTGTAGAAGATGAATAGGGAAGTGGGGAGAGGGCAAGACTATTCATCTCTATCTCTGTGTTTAGCATAGTGATGCCTGATGGATATTTTAGTGACTCAGTAATGTCTACTGAATGAATGAATGAATGAATGAATGAATAGTGAATGAATTAAAATAGAGGATTATTTTCTAGAGGAACGAGGATACTGTGGTAGAGTTTCAATTCTCTTGAATGTCAATGAAATAATATATATATAACATATATATATATTCCTGATTTCTGGCACAGAGCTCCTAAAACCCTTGTGATTTCTTAAATGATAAGAGCATTATGAGCATCTTTTGCTCTAATATTTGGTCTTAGACTTACCCTCCTGACACAGATCTAAATCCCTTGGAATTTCCTGGGCAATATGTGTGTCTTTTGTTCTAATGAAGTGACTCTTGGTGGGCTTCTGGATAGTTTCAGGATGGGGGCTGGTCATCAGGAAGACCAAGCCTTGATTAGAAGCTTGGAACTTTCAGCCCCAGCTACCATCCTTTGGGAAGGAGAGTGGGCTGGAAATTGAGTTAATGATTGATCCTGCCTACATGATTAAGCCTCCCTAAAAATCCCAAAGGTATGGGGATTGATGAGCTTCTGGGTGATGAACACATCCATGTACCAGGAGGGTGGTGCCTCCCAACTGCCCTGGGATACAAGCCTTGGTGCTTGGGACCCTTCCAGACCTTGCCCTATGTACCTCTTCATCTGGCTGTTCATCTGTGTCCTTTGTCATAACCTTTATTATATAGTAAACTGGTAATGGTAATTGTTTCCCTGAGTTCTGTGAGCTGTTCTGGCAAATAATCAAATCCAAGAAGGGGGATGATGGGAATCTCTAACTTGTAGCCAAGTCAAATAGAAATTGTGGGTGATCTGGAGCCCTACTGTTTGCATTTGGGTCTGAAGGAGGGGGCAGTCTCATGGGATTGATCACTTAACCTGTGGGTCTGCGCTAACTTGGTTAGTGTCAGAATTGAATTGAATTGTAGGACACTCGGCTGGTGTCAGAGAATTGCTTGATGTGTGGAAAACCCTCCCGTGGGGTGTCAGAAGTGTTGTGAGTGTGGTAGTAGTGTGTGAGTAAAGGAGAAACCCAGTAGAGTTTTTTCAATTCGGGGTCATTGAAGTCATGAAGATGAAACCTGGAAGAACATGGTTTATATCATTTCATAATCACAGATTCACTCCATGAAATAATTAGCCACACTTTCACACTTTCGAGAACTGAGATCGGAGTTTGTCTAGTATAGCAGCTAAGCTTTTGAACTCTGGAATAAAACTGTCCTAAGTTTAAACCTCAGCCGCTTTTAGTGATAGAGTCTTTCCGTGTCACAATTTCTTCATCTGCAGAATGAGGATGAGAATTGACCCTCCTCTGGGGGGTTATGAGGATTACATGAAAGAGACCTTGAACTGCATTTAAAATGGCACTTGGCATTATCTCTGTGCTGCTGTTATCAATGAAGATTTATTGAGACTAGTTTTCTTTGAGAGATAAAGGTTGCCCAAAAGATTTAGTAGAAGGCTCATGGAAATGGGGTCACAGTCTTGTGTCACTCAGAAAGTGAAGTTGGGACAGAGAATGAGAGTCAGATTTTGTGTATATGTGTGTGGGCATTGAAGTAGCTCAGTTGTCTGAGAGTAGTGAGATGTGTGTCGGATTAAATCGATGAGACCAGGAAGTATGGTCGAATAGGAAGGAGAGAAGTCCAAATTTAGGCACAGAGGTGCCAAGCTCTGCGTATGTCATCTGTTCCTGAGGTTTCTTTTAGGTCCGGCTGGGTGGTCAGTACAGGTGGCAGCGTGCCATTCTCTGGGCTCCCAGCATGAATAGTCCAAATCGAAGAGGATACATTTTTTGCATCCCAGAGCCGTGATATACTTATGTGATTTCTCATGTTTGGAACAAAACGACATTGATCGTTTAAGGTCCAATCTGCTCAATCAAAGTAAAACAGAAGTTTAGGCACGTGCTGGCCACCAGTTCAGATCACTCAGGCTGTGGCGTTTTTTACTGCCTGCATTATGTAGCAGAGCTGCTTAGATGGCCCTGAATTCATCAGATGTCACTTAATATTTCACATGGCTTTGTCCGTGGGGTATTTGTTCCTTGCTGATTGATTATATACTCCAATTTTACGGTTTATTTTATAAGATTATCACTACATATTTGCATTTGGCATCGGCTTCAGCACTTCAGACCATCCCCTGTCAACCCAACGTATTATTCAATTTGTGCCTTTCTGGGATGAATATTTGGTTACGTTTTGCTGGCCACACACCTAACCCTTTTAGCTATTTCTCGTTACTTCCTGATTCACTTCACACACTTCAGTGTGAAGATTCGGTTTAGAATATCTCTTCCTCTGCGCATAGCAGTTTGTAAATACATACATACTTTCTTTCTTTCTTTCTTTCTTTCTTTCTTTCTTTCTTTCTTTCTTTCTTCCTTCCTTCCTTCCTTCCTTCCTTTCTTTTTTTTTAAATACATACATTCTTAACTTGAGTTGGCGGGGAGAGGACTGAGGGGCCAAACCCAGCGGGCCAAAGTCAAAGCACCAACAAATCTGATGGCCACAATGTTGCTTTTCCTGCAGTTGGTGCCTCATCAGAAAAGGGCTGCAAATTGTTCCTCCTTCGCTGTGGATTCCTTTGCAACAAGATGAAAATGGAAGGCTTAAGGCTGAGTAAAAACAAAGAACGTAACCTAAGGCAAGTCACGAAGAGGCAATTTCCAAGCCAGAGAAATTCTAGCCGAGGCCAAAAGAGATGATTTCTAAAGCTTAGCACAGTTATTGGTCTCTTGCGATGTTAATAGCATGCTTAAAAGCCAGTACCAGGAAAGAGGGTAATGTCACTTTAACCAAAGAAGTAAGGCTCCCAGGCTTAGTGCTGGCCAAGTGGAAAGTGGAAAGCCTAGCAAAAAATAATTGAAGCCCCTGCGAAATATTTCAATTTTTTTATTGATTGAAGGCAATTATCCCTTAATTGCATATTTAAATGAGGTATTAGGAGGTTTAACTAAGCAATGCCTCTTAATTGCTGCTGCACACTAGGTGTCACAGATTGTGTTTATTTCATATGTTAATTAAAGAGAAAGGGGTATTTTATTTTATTGACTACAAGGTTCTCTAAGGCTGTGTTGTTTAGGACAAAGTACGTCTCAGGTGTTTATCGCACGCTGGGTATTAATATCATCATTAGTGAGAGGTTAAAGTTTTTTAATGAAGAGGTGCGTCTCCATTTTATGTGTTTTCAGCCACATAGGCATCTCTTAAGTGGGGGAGGGAGAAAAACCCCAAATCCCACAGAAACAATTATCTTTATGAAAGAAATATTGAGCCCCTTCCTCAACAATAATAAAGCCAAGTGCAAATTCTGATATAAACAGGAAAAACAACACCAAATTACTGAAGAATTAGGATTGTTACAGGAAGCCCTAATGACCTGTGGGTGCTAGGTTTGTGTCATGAGCAGCGGCGGCTTCTGCGTTAATTTGTAAGTTGCTGCCTGATTCTGTGATAGTGAAACATGTTATTTTATGGTGACAACAGACAGAGATTTTTTCCAAAGATTTTTCCTTGAAACAAGATTTGGAGTTCTTAGTGGGCGAAGCGTCTGTCAACCTGAACATTTGGATGAGGTTCGCTATCTTATGGTACCACGTGGCACAGTAAGGACGGGTACAGCATCACTTTCTAGCTTGCTTTTTTCTTCATAATGTAATGCAATGATTGCAATTTTTAAAAATAAATTTCTTATTTACAGCTCTTTTGGATTGACCCATCATAATCCTCAGAAGGCAAAGAAAATGCAGAGTGGGTCGAAAAGAAGTGGGTGGGTGGGAGGGCTCTCCTTCAGGAACCCCCCCCCCCAAATTTCAAGAATCTATCAAGGTAAGACTAAAATCGTAGCAAATAATAGCATGAATTTCACTCAATTGATTTTTTCCCACCTAAGAACAACAGGTCCAGAAAGCAATGTGTAATATTTTCATTGCCTATTCATTTATTTACTCATTTATTCACTCACTTGACAAATATTTATTGATTCTCTAGTGTGCAGTCTGAAGTGGGAGATATAATGATGGGCAAGAAACACGACGTCCACGCTTTGTGTGATAAACCTTACAGTTTATCAGGGGATAGAGACGTTAAACGCATAGCCACACAGGTGATACCTACCATTGTTTCCAACAATGAAGGGTCAGCGCAGATACTATAAAACATCTAATGGGAAGGTGGGCCTCCTCTGGAGGAAAGGATGGATAAGAGAAGTGATATTCCTATGTTTAAGCCCAGGCTTACAGAATTTAGGATTTGTGGGTGTTTTTTTAGGACCTCCCAACACAAGGCAACATTTCTGAATAAAGTATCTTCCTTCAAAACACTCTAATGACAATTATATTATTCATTCAGTTTGATATAGATTTGAAAATTTTTTCTATAATTTTCTAAAATTTTCTAAATTTTTTTCTGTCTATAAAAATAATGTTGTATACTTTATTGAAATGCTTTGGTAGCTATCCAAATCTAGAACTGATAAAAATATTTAACCGGAGTGTATTTTCCACACTTTTGATAGCCAATAGGCTGTTTGTATCTTTCATAAATAGTCTGTGAACAAATATGATTGAAGCCTTTGAAAAGGTTCAAGCAGTTGAGGAGGGGGAAATTCTGCAGGAGAAAACTATTGTCTTGCCTTTAAGAATAATTTTTGGACTGGTAAAATGCTTTGTGTTATGAAGGATAGTTCCAATTTATAGGCTCATGAGCTTATGAGTAGAATTTGCTTCAATCCTTATCTTTATGTTACAGCAATGGCACCCACATATGATAAGTCTTCAC